>NC_143262.1:10482656-10791875 GCF_984573655.1 Nuphar pumila
GAGACCAATGAAGAAGAAGAAGAAGATGAAGAAGAGGAGGAGGAGGAAGAAGAAGAATATAAAAGTCAAACAAGTGATGATGATGAATTCTCGAGCTAGTGAAATAAATCTTGAAATACATACCTCTATTTGAAGGTATTGCAATGTTTGAATGTATTGCATGGCATTATTTATTCTTTGATTATATATCTTCGATACATATAGAGTTATGATTTGAATGTATTGTAACATGTTTGAATGTATTACAATATTTGATGTGAATGATTTGAATTATTTGAATGTATTAAAATGTATTGCAATGATTTGAATGATTTGAAGGTATTGCAATGTTTGAATATATTGCATGGCGTTTTTTATTCTTTGATTATGTATCTTCGATATATATAGAGTTATGATTTGAATCTATTGTAACATGTTTGTATGATTTAAATGTATTGCAATATTTGATGTGAATGATTTGAATGTATTGAAATGTGTTGCAATAATTTGAATAATTTGAAGGTATTGCAATGTTTGAAATATATTGCAATGACTTGAATGATTTGAATGTATTACAATGTTTGAATGTATTGCATGACATTTTTTATTTGTTAGAATATGGTTCTTGGAGGTTATGAAGGTTATAGTGGTCGATCACTTAGTGATAACCAGTCTCAACCTTCATCTTCACGGGCTACTTCGATAGGTATATCATTTAACTAATTGTATACTTGATTAGTTTAAATGCGCGTTGTGTGAATTTATAACTCATTTTTCTATAGATGATGTTTTGCCTGCACATGACCCACCTGCACCAGTTGTTCATACAAGTCATGAGACAATGTTGGATGCAGAGACTTCTTAGTCTGACACAAGAAGACTCATTCAAATAGTGTATATCGATAATCGACCATAAGTATTTCATTTTCACTTATCCTATACTTATCTTATAAATATTGTATATTGATAGTTAATGTGTACCAATTCATGTGCAACGTGAGGTTCGAGCCACAAGAAGTAATATGAGAGATTAAAAATTCACTAGTTTAATATCTACCAAAATCGGTCGCTTAATAAAAAGAGTACCCGAAGGAGTTGTTAGACAGATTATGATCCTCATTCATGGTATACAATCGTTTCTCACAGTTAATGTGTGTCATATTTAATTTTTTGTTATAGTCATGTCTACTAACTTTCTGAAAATATTTGTAGGCTTCGAATCGCTTCGCGACTACGATGAAGGAGCAAGACGCGATGAAGGTGTGACAGAAGGTGACTGCCAGTCGATTTGCAGACATGCTACACAATATGAAGATTGCAACAAGAAAAGCATCTGGCAGGATAGATGATTCACTGCAGTGGAAGGGGCATGAACCTTCTACTATTAGGTCAGATGTTTGGGATGCAATGTGCGACAAGTGGGTAGAGCATGAATTTTAAAACTGCTCAGCGAAGGCTGCACAAAACTGAGCAAAAATGCTTGATGCTCATCTACACACAAGTGAATCTAGGACTTTTGAGAGCCACCTGAAGAAAATGGTAACTCATCAATATATATTGTCAATTTTATAAGTATTGTTGCATACGTGTTAAATAATTTTTTTATCATTTAACTTTGCAGGAAATAGAAAAAAGGAGGCATTGTGCCATACAAGGATGTGTTTGTTGAAACACATAAACGCAAGACCATGGGAGAGTTCATATCAGAGAAGGCGAGAATGACATCGGTATGTATTTATTGTATTAATAAACATTATAATATACAAGTTATCATAAATATTGTAATTCTTAATTATTAATTCATACTGTAATCATTACTTTGTAGGAGTCATATAAGCAACAGATGGTAGAACGATATGGCGATGACTCCACTCAGCATCAACTTTTTGATCCTGCAACATGGGTGTCTGCAACAGGTGAACCCAAAAAGGGTCGTGTGTTCAGGTTTGGAAGTAATATGAACACCTCACCAGTCGTTGCCCCCTCCAGTCACGGCTCACAGAGTTCTCCCGCCAGCATAAGCTCCAAGCATCCGACTGACCTGCTTAATTCTTGGGATGGTGTACGCCAGTTTGTTAAGGACACAATGCGTGACTATTTACATGAAGCAATTTTCGACGTTGTCCGTAATGAATTGTGCAACTTTTTTTGGGACAGAGGAACTTCGTCTGCAGGTGCCTCTCAGGTATGAAAGTTTCATGTGATGTATTGCACGTCGTTAGATTTCAAGCTAGTATATGCATGATTAGAATACATATTTGCATGATTGAATCATTATGAATTTTTTATGTCAGCCTTAGAACACATCTGAATTCTGTTAATATCCTTCACTTTATTGCTAGCTAGATTATGTGTAATTCACTCATGTTACTTTGATTGCCTTAACTTAGGTGCATTGCGTATAATTTATTTTATTATATTTTGTTTATCAATACTAACCTTTCTTTTCTCGTGTAGGATGTTGGAGATAATCAGCGTAGAGGAGCTGAAGGGGCAGATCGAGACAATGAACAAGATGATGTACAGAATCTTGGCAATGATTAGATTCATGTGTTGAATTTGTTGTACCTTCTTGTTGTTTCAAAAAAAACTCTTTGTAAATGTTCACTTGTAAATAATTAGAACTTGATGAGGATTATAGTGGATTGATAAATTATTTTAGTTACTTTTTATATGTATTTTTTATGTGTACTTTGTTTTTTATACACAAGAAATATAAATTGTACAGAAAATATAAATTGTATCATGAGAATTTTTTCTCGATATTTATGTTTTAAACAAATTTTTTTGTTAAATTTTTTTTATTGTTTGCGACGGATATTATCCGTCACTATTTACTATCGGCGTCTAATTTAGCGATGAATTAAGGACGAATATTAATCCATCGCAAAAGTGAATCGGCCAATGTTTTTGCAACAAATTTTAATTCATCGCTACAATAGCGACGAATTTTAATCCGTCGTCAAACCAAAATCTCCGTATATTAATGACGACCTTGCGACAAATCATGGCATTCGCTAATTCATCACAAATTAGAGACGAAACTTGTGGTAGATAGTTTTCATCGCTAATTAGTGATTATAATTTTGCGATAGAAGTTATTCGTCGTTAAGCCGACGCTAATCCGTCTTTAAACTGTTTAGCGACAGATTGGTGACGGATTGAGGTCGTCGTTGATCCACAAATTTTTTGGTAGTGTTCTTCCAAAGTTAAAACCATCATGGAACAAAGTTTGACCATTAGGGTCAGAATGAGTAATTTCATTTTGGGAAAAACAGGAAAAAAACTTCACAATATTTGATTCTTCTTCACCAACTGGGGGGGGGCTTTGCGGGTTGGTAGGATCTGTTAGTGCACGTCTCCTTGTGGTGGGACGTTGTAGGTTCAAACTCAAGAGGTACGTTGAATAATAACTGGTGGGGGTCTGCCTAACCCAACTTGCCTTTCAAAAAAAAATTGATTATTCTTCCTTTCATTTCTTAAGTTCTTGTCTTTGATCTTGGACTTCTTTGCAAGAGGATTCAGATATGTCTTACTCAGGAATCTTGTTTGTATTACGCTTTTCAACTTAAATGGCAATGTGGTAGAAAAACTGAAAATTGTGTTTTGGTTGTTCTGATGGCAAAATTGGCGTTTGATTGGCAGAAGAGTCAAAACGTTTCCATCAAACAAATTTTGTGGAGCTCGACCTCTACATATAACAACAGTAAAGACAGCTAGATTATGTCAAGTATATATTATATATTTCACTGGCGCTTGCCCGTTTTGATTCCTTAACCACAGTCTGATTTTAACCTTTGAACTAAGATAAAGGAAATTTTTTTGTTAGATCTTGACTTCTAGAATCTTAACAACAAAATCAAAGGTTTGGTTCCCAATATTTTTGACAAACTGAGGAAAAAGACCTGAAGTCAATTCAAGGCCCACCTGAGTAAATGGCCAGAAGTAAAATACTTAGTTTAACCAGTTTTATATAGTTATGTTACTGAGTTTCGATCTGAAGCTGGTTTTATTATCTTGATTATGTATGTAATTTATGAATACAACTCTCAAATGCATTAGAAAAAAAAGTTGTTTAAGGGAAAATTAAGTAGAGATTTTATTCAGTCTCCTATACTAATGCCAATACTGACTTCACAAACCAATACTGTAAAATACATAGGTCATGTCTTTTTCTTTTTTGTTCGCTAAGCGAAGGGAAAAACCTTACTGCACCTTGGCAGGCCTCTGATTGTTTAAACCCTTGAGGTTCTAAGTACACCCAGCTTCGACCTTGCAGTAAGGGACACTCAACCATGGTCCTTAATATCCCCTCAAAATTAATAAAAAAGGCAAAGAAATCCCCCTTTTCCAGTCCTTGAGACACGAATCTACTATGAATTCTATCGACTCTTCTATAAAATTCGACAGTGAATCAGTGTTCTTTTTTAATAATGAGCGTGAGTTCCTAAATGTTTTAATAATTTAACTAGTACCCCTCAGATTCAATCTAGAATAGAAATATTAAATCTTTAGAGAGAGAGAGAGAGAGCTCCATTCATATCTAGTATTATTGAATACAGACAAGGTGGCGGTGGAGAAAACACTGAAGTTCATTAAAGAAGATGGATTCATTAGTGGGTTTGGTTCAAACTCTCAATGAGGTCAAAGAGGGGAAGAAGACCATAAATTATACACGGCGGCGTTTTAAGTTCTGACCCATCTTGGACTTCTCACTTGGTTGTGAGCGTGAGATCCTTCCAAATCTACACCCTCTCTCTCTCTCTATAGAGTGGAGAGAACACGAGGTCATTGTTAGACACTTAAGGCTCATACTCTGATTTAAGATTTGAATCTTGGTGGTGGTTCTAAATATACCCATTTGCTCTCTCTCTTTCTCTCTCGTTACTGTGGAAGAGAATTAAGAAGGGGGAAGCGAGAAGCGGGATTGCTGTCGGCAGGACTATTATCTATTCACTCTTTACTTGGTTTCCGTTTGCTTTGGGTAATTCTGGTGTTGGTTTTAGAATTTAAAGTATGCATTGAAGCACCGACGCCCGGAGCGGTTACTATGGTCTATCGATGCATCAGCAAGGAGGGAACTGAATCCTCTCTAAGGTGGAGCAGCGGCAGAGCTTCCCTCGTCACACTGTTTCTCTATTGCAGCTCTGCCGCTTCTCTGTGAGGCTTTCTGCTGAGTTGGGCGTTCAGAGTTGTGCCTCCTCATCTTTAATTCAGGGGTGAGTTTTTCTTCCTTTCTTTGTGTTTCTCAATGGTGGTGGCCCGAGACTCTGAGCCCGCGTTTCTCTTCTGAGAAATGGGGGTCGGATCTTGGCGGGGGAACTCGATTTCTAGCTTCCCAGATCGCGAATTGGTGCTGAGGAGAGGTGGGTTTTGTGCATTTGTACGTGGCTGCAGGTGGGAGGATGTCGCGTCCGCTTCAGCGAGGCAGCAGGCGCGTCTCCGATGGCGGCAGCGATCCGAGCGATTCGCAGGTGAAGGACAGAGGTGAGAAGGAGGGCGTGCAGAGAGCTCGCTCCTTGGGTAGCTCGTTCGAGCTCACGTCCCTATTGAAGTTTTGGAGCAGAAGGGCTAGTCTTTCTCTTGATGATAGCCATGGCAAGGTGAATTCGAAGCCGTTTGACGACGAGAACGGCCTCGGATCTGGTCCGAAGGATCTGCCATTGCCGTCCAGCAGGCTCGAATCCGGCGCGCTCAATGTGCCCCGGAGCCGGCCCAGCTTGTTCCTTCGGTTGCTCAAATCCGGTCTGGTTGTGGTCATTCTTCTTGCTCTGTGCGGGTCTTTCTGGTGGACGCTCACGATGCCGACGACGCCGAGTACGAACGCTTATAGGGGTTATCGGCGGCTTCAAGAACAGGTCATGGAGGATTTTTCAGATATTGGGGTGCTCTCACTTGGGCTGGCTAATCTCAGAGAGTTAGATTTCTGCCCCCCGGAATTGGAAGACTACGTTCCTTGCTTCAATGCTACTGCGGGTTCGGAGGAAGGATCTGCGGATAGCCAGCAGTTCGATCGATACTGCGATCCGAAGTCGAAGCAGAATTGCTTGATCCTTCCGCCAAGGGATTACAGAGTCCCCCTGAGGTGGCCTACAGGGAGAGATGTGATATGGAGTATGAATGTGAAGATTACGCCCGAGGAAGTCGTTTCGTCGGGAAGCTTGACGAAAAGGTGAGTTGTGTTTCTCTGTGAGCTTACTTGTTCTGAATATGAGGATGGATCTCGATTGATTCCGATTTGTTAGAACTAATTCATGCTCTGAATTCTTGGTTTTTCTTGTTTTTACTGCTTTTCTGTTCTTTGTCATTGTTGGCGTCACATAAAATTAGTCAGCTGGCGCTTTTTATCCTCTTATTTTGTTCTACTGGGGGAAATTGTATAATAAAATGATCATCATAATTGCGAGAAGTTAGATCTTTCTTGTGCTTAATTTAATCATAGGGTTCATATGTTTTCAGGATGATGATGCTGGAGGATAACCAGATTTCCTTCCGGTCTGAGGCTTATCTTGTTGATGAAGTTGAAGACTATTCACATCAAATAGCAGGAATGATTGGGTTGCAAAACGAATCTGATTTTGTTAATGCTGGTGTGAGTATCCTTTTCTTTATTCTTGTTCAAATCTTAGTCATCTATTTATTACCAGCGAAGCCTGTACTCTCCTAAACTGTGCAAATAATCAATTCAATTTTGCTATACTGAGGTTGATCTTGACCTGTAGTTTTGCTTTTATACATAATTGATTCTGGTTTTAGAAATTTTTTTCTACCTTGGCTTAGAAAAATAGGTCAATGAAAAAGGATGGATTTACTAGTTTGTTGTTGCTACAATGAAATCTCGCTCAATTCTTTGCTGCATGAATTCTGTTGAAACTGAAATTTGAATGCTGATTTTCGTCTTCTAGGTACTGACTTGTTCTGTATTTTGATGTATGTATTGCAGGTTAGAACTGTTTTAGATATAGGCTGTGGTTATGGTAGCTTTGGAGCGCATCTCTTTTCAAAGCAGTTGTTGACAATGTGCATTGCAAATTATGAGGTTAGCGGGAGTCAGGTTCAGCTAACCCTTGAACGAGGTCTTCCGGCAATGATTGGTTCTTTTGGTTCAAAACAATTGCCATATCCATTTCTTTCCTTTGACATGGTCCATTGTGCAAGATGTGTAGTAGAGTGGAACCTAAAAGGTACTATATTTCTATCATTCTAAACTAGACCTGCATTTGAATGTATTATATAGTGCATACCAAAGTGAGAAGTTTAGTACCTACAGAATATATAAATCTACATGTGAGTCTCTCTCTCTCTCTCTGTATATATATATATATATATATATATATATATATATATATATATATATATATATATATATATATATATATGGAGAGAGAGAGTATGTATTTAGGTAATACATGCATCCCTTTCTACCATGTGGACCCTGGCTTATACTTGGACATTCTACAATCATATCCTACCATTCTTCTGCAAAAGGTTACGACTATGGCATGCTTGAAGGTGATTGCACTAATCCATATGTCGTAGTACTAGTACCAACCAAGATGAATCTTTATCTACATGATTCTAGTCCAGTGACTGAGGTGAAGAGTAAACATCTAACTGTTAACTCTTTCTAGGCATGCTTTGAGTTTTTTATTGCAATACAGATACATATTGAAGGGCATATGAAGCTTTCTGAGTTGACAAATTCCTGAAAACCTACTAGAAGCCATCTGATTTCAGTTCTAATTAGTGGCATTTATCTATGATGCCATTTTCCTTTTGAAGTATCCGATATAGGGCCAGTACAGAGTTTTACCATGGCCTTTGTTTTATGCAGGTGGCGCTTTCCTTATTGAGGCCGATAGAGTTTTGAGGCCTGGAGGCTACTTTGTCTGGACCTCACCAGTCACAAATACTCACAGAAAAGCACGTAACAAAGAGAACCTGAAAAAATGGAACTACATTCGTAATTTTGCTGAAAACCTTTGCTGGGATTTGCTGTCCCAACAGGATGAAACTGCTGTTTGGAAGAAGACGAGTAAAAGGGACTGCTACACCTCTAGGTGAGGAGCAGACAACAGTTTTTTGTTTTGTAATTCCAGTTTATTTTTATAACTTTGCATTGCTCCAAAGATAAAACTATGCATGGAAGTCATATATCATCTGCTTTCTGTGTTGCTAATTATAAGTTGCTGCATGATTTGCAGGAAACCTGATACACGTCCTTCTATCTGCACGAAGGGACGTGATATTGAATTTCCATACTATCGGCCACTTGTGTCTTGTATAGGAGGAACTCAAAGTCGTCGATGGATTCCTATTGAAGAGCGTACAGCCTGGCCTTCTCGTGCTAAACCAAATTCGACTGAGCTTGCTCTATATGGTATGCATTGCTGATGCACTACCTGGGAAATGGTCATATTTACTCCTAATTTTTACAATGATACTCAAAATGTCAGCCAGTATTTGTAAATAGAAAAAGATCTGAACATGCTATTTTAACATTCCTTTTCACCGATTCATCAGTAACAAATTTCTTTTATACATTAGGTGTGCACAAAGAAGACATTGACGATGATAATATAAGCTGGAACCTGATAATCCGAAATTACTGGTCTCTTCTCTCACCTCTAATATTCTCGGACCATCCAAAGAGACCTGGTGATGAGGATCCTTCTCCACCTTTTAACATGCTTAGAAATGTAATGGATATGAATGCTCATTTTGGTGGCTTTAATTCTGCTTTGCTGGATGCTGGAAAATCTGTTTGGGTCATGAATGTGGTGCCTGTTGAAAATCCAAGTTATCTTCCCCTTATATTGGACAGAGGATTCATTGGTGTTCTACATGACTGGTACGTGAAATCATTTATACCTCATTTCTGAGATATTTTATGGTGATATACATACTTTTGGTTGAGAAAAACATAATCCACTGATTTGGTTGTCCCCATGTCTGTTGTTCTTCACGTTGAAGCTTAAAGAGGTCTCCACTTTTTTCTGTTAATTAGGGTCCAGCAATGTGGCTCATGCAGTTCTATGTTCTGTGGTATTCAAAGGAACATGCCATGCATTGAATTTCCCCAGTCTTGAATCACGTCTTGTGATTTTAGTCTGTCTTCTTAAGCTTCGTGTTCCTTGTGTATTTCTCTGTTGGATGGAATCCATCATCAAATTCATATGGCATTCAGTTTGGAATGAAATTTCACTATCAAGGTGGAATGATGTCTACCTTACCCAGAGCTAAGGTGGATGGAGGCCGTTGCTGTGATGAATTTATGCTTGGGATGGCATAATCAGGTCTCATGCTTACCCTAGTTCTGCCTTGCCCCAAGAACACTGCTGCCCAGACCTTGGAGGAATTCCCATTGGCATAAAGTGGTGTCAGATGATAACAAGAAATTACCTATCGTTAGCTCACGATCATATCTTTTTTTTATGATCTTCCTGGCCTTAGAACAATCAGTTAACCCCCTGAAGCTATTGATAGCTACTATTTTGTTTTCTCACATTCTCCCACCTTTTCTGTTCTTGGTGGGTTGTTTGTTTGTTGCATTATTTTTTAGTTCCTACACCGTGTATGCCAAGTAGGCAACAGCAGTTGCAAAGGCACTGAAGAGCAGAAACTTTAGCTCCCCAGTGGACAAAGCTGATAGAATATACAAGCTTAAATGAACTTACACATGCTCTTTGGGTTTTCTGTCACATGTTCTGGTTTATTTTGTAAAACCAATGCAGTTCTTGAACTTTATTTTTTAATATCTGAAATGCTTTGGAACTTAGCATTTCATTCAGTCCTATGATTTTCTGTCTTTTTTCAGGTGTGAAGCATTTCCTACATACCCCAGAACTTACGATATGTTGCATGCTGATAGCCTGTTTTCACTTGAAAGTGTGCTCCAGCACAGGTGTACCACATTTGACATATTTTTGGAGATGGATCGTTTACTTCGGCCAGAGGTGATGTTTGAACTCAGGCTTTCTGAAACTGCCTTTCTTTATGCATAAGTATCATAGTCATTACGTGATATTAGTACTATTATCTGAAGGGCTGGGCTTTAGCTGTGCTATCTTGTAGTTTATTATCCATTTGTTTCACACGATTGATGAACCATAAGAAACTGCAATTGTAATTTGTGTTAGAACCATTAATTTTCCCTCAATAGTTTTCTCTTCCTGTTTATTAAATGAGTTCTCCTTGAGGAAGTTAAATGCTTGAAATTGTTGTATTAACTAATTGTTTAATTGGTGCTCTAAATGATGTTCACTCATCCATGCGTACAATTTAAAAAATCGTGCTTCCTGAATAATTCAATTTGTCAACAAAATCGGTTAGATCTTTGGGGCAACCATGTGGAAACTGTAAGGAAACAGTTTACAAGTTGGATTCTCTGGTTTTGTATTCCCTAAACTCAAGTACAAAATTAGTAAGTAAATAAATTAACTACTGCTGATGTGTTAATGGTCTTGAATAAACCAGGTAGTATTTTTTTGGCATCACTCATCACCTGTCCTTTAGAGTATATTCCTGAATATCTGCTCCTTTTTTATAACATGAAAATCTGAGTGTGGGTACAGCATATTTTGTTCGTTATTGATCTTGATTTTGTCTTTCTTTTTCAAGATGTGATATTAGTTGAATCTCCCAACTGTTGAACATGAACCATATCTAAGGTAGTGGTGCCTGGGGTCAAAAAGCTTGATATGATTTGTAGGCTTCCTAAAAAATTATTATATAGCATAAAAGGAAAAAAAAAAGATCATTGAAAATTATCCCACTGTTATGGCTCAAAATCCCAAAATCCTACCCAAGGGGTATGTCGTGTATTAGACTAGGGCATAGCCTTGTCCTATCTTGATTAACAACAGAAATTCATTTCCAATGAAAAGAAGAACCTTTTTCCTTTTTCTTTTTCTGCCTTTGTTTCATGAGGACAATGGAAGGCTCTCAAGTGGAGCCTTTGGAATGTCAACTCCACAGGGCGTTATTGATCTAAGAAATAACTTCTCATACTACCACGAATTCTGCTAGGATTTAGTCATTTTCTTGTTTATGTAGCATCAGCATAAAAAATGTAAAATAATTCTTGGTTTTCTGAAAATAATGAAGTCAACTCCATGGGGCGTTATTGATCTAGGAAATAACTTCTCACACTACCGCAGGTTCTGCATGGATTTAGTCATTTTCTTGTCTATGTAGCATCAGCATAGAAAATGTAAATAATTCTCGGTTTTCTGAAAATAATGAAAAGTATCAAGAGATAACGTCAGCCGGGTCTGGATATTGGATCCACATCCAGTACCCAGATCCAGCGCGAATAGGAGCTCACATTTCCTACTTTGTGTGGTTTCCTTATAATTGCTGTTTCCTTTATTATTCAGTTTTCCTCTTGTATGAGGAAATATGCCTTTGTATTTCAGTTTCCTTATTGCATAAAGAAATAGGTAGTGTTGTAATTTGTAAAGGACTGTATCTCATAGTCTATAAATAAGAGCATCCTATCTCACGGTTCCTCATTGGGAATCGGTTCAGCAGCAGCCCCTGTTCTTCTTTTCTCCTCCTACTTCTTGAGAGTGTTCTGGACATTGAGAGGTGCCATATTTGTTAAAAAGTTAGGGGGAAAATAAGTGCATGCATTTTCACAGAAATTTCCAACTGAACTATCCATTAACATGACTGGTGGTTAGGTGTGAAATGCAACTGTCATTTTAGCTGCATTCTTAGCACCATTTATTAACGCATATTAAACAAACTGATGTATCCTATGCAGGGTTGGGTGATTCTCCGTGACAAGTCTTCTAACATTGATATGGCTAGATCCCTTGCCACACAGATGAAATGGGATGCACGTGTGGTAGAAGTAGAAAGTAATAATGAAGAGAGACTCCTCATCTGCCAAAAGCCGCTCATCAAGAAACAACTATAGTGGGAAGATGTCTGTTTCATATTTATTTTGATTTTTTTAAACCTTTGGAGGTAAAAGAACATTAATTTTTCCGTGATAGTTGAATATTATAAAGTTCCACCAAAGAAGAAACCCTAAACATACAAGAGAAAGGAAATCAAAGACTTGAGGGGGATAGATTAAAACAGAGGTGGATGTGATTTAAAATCCGAGGAACCGCAAGGTGTCCTTGGGACATGTAACATGTGCAGTTGAAAAGAGCATGATAAAGGGTTCTGTAATTGTCAATTTGTAAGGATACAGGAAACTCTGATAAAAATGATGAGATTCTTGTCAAAGCTACTGAATAATGAACGATGTAGTCAATTCATAAAAAGGTTAATTAATGATATTCATGTACAACCTGGTTACTTGATTCTGTTCTTCCTCTTCTGACAGGTTTCTTTGGGTTGGGGGTTGGGGTTGATGACATTTTACATGACAGGGTGAAGGAATTTTATATGCTTATATGTAAATTCGACTCTTGTTTCTACTGTCTTCTGTATGGTCGAATTAACTGAATATATTACAAGGTTAAAAACTTACAGTGGCAAATCTGTGGAGGTTTTTGCACACCAGACTACACTGTTTTGACGCTTAGCAATCTTTGAATTTTCTGCTCTACCAGAGAACGCTCCCCACAAGTTGCTCTTGACATTGGAATCTCATTATTAGTTGGCTTGAGTTATTTTTTTGCCTTTTTATAATCATTAAACTTCAACCGAACCAGTTGTTTAGTGTACTACACTGCCATAGCGTTGCTGGTGTATGGATTCACAGCTCAAAGAAGATTGTCTGCATTGTATAGTGTTCAACACTCATATCTGTGATAAACCATTTAATCTAACCCCACACTTTCACATGCAACCGAATAGTCATTTACTTGGTGACAATCCAAGAGTCACCTTCATTAGTCATCCATGGGTACCTCATGTCATGCCTAATGCTAAAACGTGCTGCATATATAGTATGATGTCAGAAAAAGTAATTCCTCTGCTTGCAGGGACCCCAAATACTCTGCTGCTGACACTAACAGGGGCCACTGCCCATTCATGGCAGTAACATTCTTTATCAACCTATCAACGGGGGCTCCACTTGTCTGGCAGGAGTGGTTAGTGCACGTCACCTTGTGTTGGGATGTTGCAAGTTCGAAAACAATGGTATATAGTTGTATAACTGGTAGGGGTCTGCCTAACCCCAGCTTTCTCTGTCGAGAAAAAAAATTTCTTTATCAACCTATCTCACTATACCGGCCACTGTACGTTCAATTGCAGTAGCATTCCTCATCAATAGCACCTCACCCAAACATGTGGAACCATCTTGGCCCAATGCCATGCCACAGCTAGGGCTGGACAATGGGACGGCCTAGCCAATGGGCCATTGACTGGGGTGGCCCAGTTCAGGCCAGCCTGCTACCAAATGCCTGGCCCATGGCCTAACCGTTAAGCTTATGGGCGTAATTGGGCAGGGGCCATGCTGCAAATAAATTTTATATATATATATATATATATATATATATCAAAGCTTATGGTGGTGCAGACTTGATTTATATAGATCAAAGCTTCATAAGCAAAATCTAACTGTTGATCATGTTTAGCATATTCTATTTATTATTTTTATTTATGAAAGTTGACTCAAATATGAATTTATACTACTTTTAAACCACCCTTATTTTCATGAATTGTGAGCTGTTGATTTTCACCATCTCAAAAATGAAATCTTATGGTGCATTGGACATGATAAAACCTTATATACTAAATAAATCATGCTTAACACATGTTTAAAGTTAGATTTAACATTTGGTGGCTAGATCTCTGCAAAAAGAGTGTACCACCATATAATATTATGGTACATGACCAGTCAGACAGGTCACTGCATGCCCAGCCCTAACCATAATTAGTTTATCAAGAGCCACATTTCATATCGAGCTGTTTCAACTTAAGCATTACTACCACATAATAAAAAAGATTTTTTTTATTAAACAACCAATATTTTTTTTAAGAAAAAATAAATAGTCAAACACAATCTATATATATATATATATATTTGCTACTAATGAAGGTAAGAAACTAATAAGCTAGAAATCATAGGTGTAAATTGTATCAACTCCATCTAACGACATAGATGTCTTTAGCATGGTTTGTTTGCTAAGGATCAAGCTTTGGATGAAGCTTTTCTGATGTAAAAAAGTGATATTTTGAGTTACAAAATTTTGACAAATTGTGGGCCGTTAATTTTTTTGACCCTTTTAAAAACCTAATTATTTGTCATAATCACATAATTCAAAACAAGTTTCCTATTAAACAAACCATACAGATCACATCCGTAAGATTTGATCTAAAAAAAAATTAGAATTCATTAGTTCTTTACCTTCTTTAGTAGCCTATATATATGGGGGTTTGGTACCACCGTAATATGGTGGTACTGAATTATTGGCCGTTGGATCTCCCCAGATCCAATGGCTATTTCTCGTTTCTTTCATAACCCGTATAAGCTTGAACTTTTGTCTTAATTTTTTATTATTTTTGGGCCAATAATGGACGATTCACTTGAGTGTGCCGCACAGCTGAATCGGTGGCTAAACGATTCAGGGCTGATACCGATACTGACAACATTGCTTTAAACTCTCTCCCTCTCTGTCTAAATGCATCTACACTAAACGTACATACAGGGCAAGGGTCAAATTCGGGCTGAATCATTACTGATCCTAATCCTAATATAAAATAGGATCAGTAGATCCAAGTCTGAATTCGGATTCAAATCAGATTTAATTGTACTAGATAAGAGTGTAAGATCAAATTTGCATTAGAACATGATAGATCAAAATTTCTAATATGAAATAAGAATAGTAGATCGAAATATGAATTTCGGGTACAAATCAGATTTAAAGAGGTATGGTTGAATTCAGATCCAAATACATGTGCCACAGCTGGAACTAATAAAAATAGAATAAAAACAAGCCATTTACATGAGAAAAAATGCAACGAGATGATTTTGATATGAACCGAAATTAGGTTTAGGTTAAAATAATGATCCAAATTGGATCCATATCTTTAAAATAATTCGATTTTAACGAATCTATATCCAATCCAAATGAATGTTTGCATCTTATTTTATGGATCAGAATATAAACATAATGTGTTGGACTCAGATCAGATACCTAATTATATCCTAATTGCACCTTAAGTCCGGACCAAGTTTCATATGCATCTTTGGCTGGATTTTTATAATTTTTGTATAAAACCAATATAAGAAATCAAACCTTTACTGACACTAATATAGCGTTAGTAAAAGTGTCACCCGTAATACATTTATCGGTGCTAATGAATGGATTTTTACTGACTTTAAAATAGCATTAGAAAAAGTCTTTTCTGATCCTAGAAAAGCATTAGAAAAAAAACCTTTTTGGCGCTAAAAAGCACCCCAAAATATTTGTTCGCTACCTTTTTTGGTGCTAAATTAAAGCTAGAAATAATGTATCTTTTGACAATTTTGAGCGTAAAAAATGCTTTTATTCATTCATTGAATTTAGCATCAATAATATTTTTTTCGCTAATTTAGTTTTTTTTTCATGTATAACCTGCTCATACATTCATTCAATAATGGACCTATTAATATATACATTTATTCATTAAAAAATGAATAAGATCATACATACATACATTCATCAATTCATATAAAAATAAACCATTTCATACGTTCATTCAAAATGATAGCTCGTTCAATTCATTCATTCTAAAATGAATCAGCTCTTACATACATTGATATTTTTCATTCAATATGAAATAACTCTTATAATCATTTATTCATTTACCATCAAATACTTCATAACTCTAACACTGCATAACTCCAACATTCACATATAAAACTTTGTAAGAAACACAACATATACATATACATAAACCTACAACTATATTTATTCAACACTTCATAACTTTAACCCTCCATAACTCTAACATTCATATATAAAATCATACAAGAAACACAACAATTTTCATTCACCACTTCATAACTTCATCATTCACATATATACATACATAACTCTAACCTTATATAACTCTATCATGCACATATTCAACCTGCTATAAAAAAGTTTATGCATAAAGAGAAGATAGTTTGAAAGCTCGTGTATATATTTAAACCAATATGAAAAAAACAAGTTTTGTTTCAAATATATATAGATAGTTTAAAAGTTCATGAATTACATAGAGGAGAGACAGTCTCAGAACCGGAGGTGCACCACTTGTATTCAAGGCTAGTGAATAAACATAGATAAGATAATTACACACACACACATACATATATAATCAAATACAAATTTATATACATGATTAGAATATTTAGTTATATCAACTTACCTAAGGAGCTTATGAGAAACTTGATTGAAAGTTGGTCATCATTCTCAACAATAGTTCATTCAACCCTATAACATCATATTCCAAACATGTAAGTCGTTCTTGCATTACATCTATCTTCTTGTGATATACAATGTTTTGATGCAAAAATTTTGCTCGACTTAGACCTACACTAAAATACTTCCTAATTGGACACCCCCATGCCAAACATTTGTACACGTTCATATTTGTCTGGTCTCAAAACCTAAGAGAGGACATCCCCTTGTGATGGGCCATCAATGGATCCATTAGACATATGAGACAACTGAGCTATCTTGTCTCTGATCTCTATCTTCAAGACAATATATTAATTAAATAAGAATTATACATTTTATTTTCATATATAATTCTTTTATAGATAACAATGTACTCTAAATCAAATAGGCTTTATCATCATTTGATTTATTTTCGCAGTGACAACATCAAGTTTTTGGTTGGTACGAGTCATGCAAAGCATTTTCCTCGAGAAGGCCCTACCCCATCATCACCATCCTATGAATAAATGAAATATGATTAAAAAGTGTAAAGTCCTATACTTAATGACAACCATACAAAAAATATTACATTTATATTCTATTCTCGATATCATGCAAAAAATATTATATATATACTATTACAATCAAATATAATGAATGCATACAACATTAACATATAATGAAAAATACAAACCTTCAATTGACGAGAATCAAAATGATGCATCAAACATTCAGACTGTTTATTAGGGATGTAAGGTAGAGGTGTAGCGAAGTGCTCATTGAGAGTATTATATTGCTTGTAGATCATTCTATGCTCAAACCTAAAGTTTTTTTAAGTTCTAGTGCATTTCTTCAGCACCTATCCTTTCATCATTTTTAGAATTTCATACTTTGTTTGCATTATTAATAATATATGTATCTTACCTATTGTTGAAGAAATAAATGGTAAATATCAAATCAATTAATATATATATATATATATATATATATATATATATATATATATATATATATATATATATATATATATATATATACCAGAACTAAAGCTTAAGCATCCTCCTTATAAGAATATGGTAATAAACGATAGGTAAAAAACTGTAAAGCTAACTGGTAAGGATCTCCGATAATGGTTCCTATGAAGCTACTAAGGTAATTCAATTCTCATCCTATAGGTTATCTATACTTATTAATGAGAACCTTATGCTTGTCTCATGCTAAGGATTACAGTAACCAAAGCACATGCACACCCTCTTGTCCTTCTAATTACTTAATTGAAAAGACATGCATTGATAACTTGTTAGTTACCATAAACAACATTGCATTATTAATACGACATAGCGAATACCTAATGACTCAGCAGACATTTCTGATTTCTGCGTCGATGCTTGTGACGATACTAGTCTATGATTTTGCATCTATTAAAAAATGAATAATAAGTAAAAATCAAAATTATATATAAAAAATTAGATCTAGCATACATTTACTCAATATCTTATAAAATTAATAATTAAAATATAAACCCCTAAAATCTAAATCATATATAAGAAAAAAATATTAATTTAGCATGCTTTCACTAAATAGATTACAAAATTAGGAATTAAAATATAAAACCCAAAAATTCTAAATCATATATAAGAAAAAAAAAACTAGCATGCATTCACTAAATAAATTATACAATTAGAAATTAAAATATAAAACTTCTAAAATCTAAATTATATATAAAAAAACAGATTTAACATGCATTCACTAAATAGATTATAAAATTATGAATTAAAATATAAAACCCTTAAATTCTAAATCATACATAAAAAAAAATAGATTTAGCATGCATTTACTAAATAAATTATAAAATTAAAAATTAAAATACGAAACTGCTAAAATCTAAATCATATATAGGAAAAAAATATTTAGCTAACATTCACTAAATAAATTATAAAATTAAGAATTAAAATACAAAACCCCTAAAATCTAAATCAATTATAAGAAAAAGATTGATTTAGCATGCTTTCACTAAATAAATTTTAAATTAGCAATTGAAATTTTAAAACCTTAAAATAAAAAAATAAAAAAAAAATACCATGCCAACACTACAAGAAACCTGTGGATTAGCGACGACCTAAATCTGTCGCTAATCCATCGCTAAACAGTTTAGCGACAGATTAGCGTTGGATTAGAGATGGATAGCTTTCATCGTGAATTTTTTGACGCTAAGTAGCGACAAAACTTATTTGTCGCTAATTTGCAATGGATTAGCGACGAAAATGATCTGTCGCGAGTCTGTCACTATTTTAAATTAGCGATGGATAATATCCGTCGCGAGTCCTTCGCTATTTTAAATTAGCGACGAATAATATCTGTCACTAATCCATCGATAAATTTAAAAAAAAAATAAAAAAAAAATTTGCTCACTGCTGGCAGGTACTCCAGCAGCAATAGGCCGGACTTGGAGCGATTCGTCGGCGACGACGGAGGAGGAGGACAACCCACCACCGGATCCCAGCAAGCCGTACTCCCTCGACCCCAAGATCTCCGATTGGGTCTCGCAGAGGTCGGAATGAACCGATCTCGTTGTTGATGGCCATGACGGAGACGAGGCCGGTGCCAGAGCAGATGGCGTCGCGGAGGCGATCGAGGTCGAGGAGGTCGTCAGAACCGACGAGGAGGTAGGTGGCGTGGAAGCGACCTTCTCCCTGGCGCGCTCGACCGCCTCGTCCGACTCCCAGCCGTAGAGGTGAGTGCAGGAATGGGGGTTGCCGAAGCGACCAGTGAAGAAGGGAAGCATCGCGTCCAGCACCCGCGGGTCCACCGGCGACGTTGCCTGCATGTCCAAGTACAACGGCCGCCCCGCGATCCGCACGCCCTTCATCGAGATTCCTCCGCCCTCCTCTGTTGCGTCGGAGTTGGGCGACGACAGTTGCAGCGGTCGACATCGTCCAGCTGGATCGTCCGGTGAGCCTTATTGCAGCGAGCATGAGGCTCGGCTTCATCGACCAGCTGGAGCACGAGGCTCGGTTTAAATCGAACATCAGTTTAAATTTCGAACGAGGGAGAGAGGGAAAATTTCGCACCTTAGGTGGGACGATTTAAATCGAAAATTAGCGACAAAATTAGCGAGGGAATTTTTCCGTTGCTAATCTGTCGCTAATTAGCGACGGAAAAATTCCCTCGCTAATTTCGTACAGTTTTGCAATGAAATTTTTTTGTCGTTGATCTAACGATAATTAGCGACAGATTTGAGACAGAATTTATATCGTCGCTAATTTCAAAAATATTTCAAAGATTGGCGACGACTAATGTTCTCTTGCTAAGTTCATCGCTAATTTGCAACAGAAAAAATCAGTCACAAAGATCCGTCGCTAATAAGGGTTTTTCTTGTAGTGCGATACAGGCAGTAAGAGTGAGCATCGACGATGACGATAGTGGCCGATGAACACACACACAGAGAGAGAGAGAGAGAGAGAGAGAGAGAGAGAGAGAGAGAGAGAGAGAGAGAGAGAGAGGTGGTCGTCGGTGAATACAAAGAGAATGAGCGAGAGAGAGCTGCCAATAGTGGTGGTCGCTGATGATGGTCGATGTTGAACAGAGAGGCACACATATTTTAGAAGTCAAATTTTTTTAAATCCCTATTTTTTTATTGGTGTACTATTTATGTGTGTTAGAAAAACTAATCTTTACTGGCGTAATAAGTAGATGCTCCAATAAAATAACTTTTTCTGGCGCTATCCTCGGCACGCCAGAAAAAAATTATTATACTAGCACCCTATGTTTGGCCTTGGTATAACTTACTTTCACTGGCATTAAGTAAATATATTATTTCTTGTTGTGAAATAACTAAGCAATTAATAACCATGCAATCAATTGCTACAACAAAAATACCAATGACGAACAACTTGGTTGATCAATCATTATTTTAAATGTACCAATGTGGGTTGAGGTTGTCACTGGTAGTTGGAGGGAAGGCCTCAACCAACATTGGCACATGTGTGGTTACCAAGAGAGGGCACCATATCTCTCTCTCTGATATGGATGGTTTAGGGTTCTTAGATGGTTTTTACTTCTTTTTCTTTGTTAAAGATAAATGCCTATTTTTTAGGTGAGCCCTAGTTTTATTTATGTATTTTGACGGCTTAATTTCTATGTATTAAAGGTGTGGTTTATGCCAGACTGTCATGGCTTTTTTTTCACACTTTCTATCTCGCATGGAGAAGGAGTTTGACAGGTTGTTTGGGTCATGCGGCACACAACTTGTCTTAGAGGCGATGAACTACGTAAGCCTAACAGAAGCATATCTCATGCATGCTTAGCACAACAAAATTGTCTTAAGCAACCGTGTCAAACAGGTCGAAAGTGGGGCGATGCCAAAGTCTTTGGCGTATGAACCTACAAGCCAACGAGAGACGGGTGTGTCGCATTCGTGTGATGAGGGTGCGAGCAGTCGAGGGTCGATAGAGCCAGCTACTCGTTCGAATAAGTATCATGAACATTGGAGTGAGCATCAAGTTTTTTAGATGCACCGAATGAGGGGCGTATTGATTTTTTAGAACATGCGAGCCTCGCGGAGTGCAGCGTGCCCCCCACGAGGAACCCCCCTGCTACGATAGAGAAGACATTTTGCCCCCCAGTCTAAGTCAGTTGCTAGTATGACATAGCGAGACTCCCTAGCGAAGAGGAATCACCGTCACTCGACATGCACTCATTGAGCCCCTTGCAAGGGTGCAAGATTGAACGGCAAGGCGGACAACAAGAGTGAGCCCCATACATGCCTGGGATGCCTACGAAGAATTTGCATACTCGTGATCACCCCTATGCAATCCTATGTTCTACTCACGAGATATATAGGTTTCTCACTTCGAATCACATAGTGGTGCACCAATGCAAGTCAAAAGGAAGGTCCTCTATATAGGTGTTATGGGCGCTGACTCCCGTCATTTGAAAAAACCTTAATATCCCTTAGAAACACAATGCTTTTGTTTAGAATGGTGTTATCAAATGTAGACTTCTTTGTATTTTGCCGAAACAACAACACCAGGGTATTTCTCATATATGAATGTGTCAGCGAGATTTTGATCTTGGCTTTATAATTCTTAACGTGCATAGAGATATACAGTCTCGAAGTTCGGTGAGGCCTGCGTAGGCACTAACATGATACCTTCGGATGAAGTAGCTAATTTCTGTATTTTGACTTTACGGACATGTTCCCCACATATGATTGTATGGAAGAATACTCAACCATGACACTTAAAATCCGCATGAAAGTTCTCCGTTTGTGGACATGAAGTTGAGACAGGCTGCGAGTGGCACAATACTCCCAAAATATGACACATGTCTGTGGATGGCAGAAGAGACCCCCGTGGCATGGAGCATGGAGCTAAGCACTTCAGATGAAATGCACACATTATGACTTGCTTGCTGAGGTGCTAATGAGGAATGTTGCATTGCCTCGTGCCAGCATCGCATGCCATAGGCAAGACACAGACTTTTCACTTAGCAACGTACATGTCACCGTATGCCCCACCACAACGCATAGACTTTCGTCCGATAATCAATAAAGTTCAGCACATGAGGCATATTTTGCAAGCTTCTCATTTGTTTTTTCTGTTATGACCATTTTTTATTGTTTATTTTTATACCCTAATTAAGTATTCAGTGTTCACTGTGGTCATTATTGAGACATGGATTGTAAAGGTAGAATGAGAAATTTTGGATAATTCTGCATAGTGGCTTTTATCAATTTGGTAGTGGGTCCCAACGTGGTAGTGTTTATTTTTTTTATCCAAATCTAATCGCGGGTCTGATTGAAGTTGCTTGTGTGGTAGTTTTCATTCTGAAATATTTCTGATGATGATGATAACGGCGAACCAAGTTTTTACTAAGCAACCTTGAGTTCCAATAAGCTTATATAGAGTTACAAGTGAACAAAGGAAAACCAGTACACCAAAGTATGTAACACAAGCCTTGTAACGAAATGCTTCCTAGTTGGACTATCAAGATGGAGCAATTGGGAGGCAACGTTCAAGATTTTTCTTTCTTTTTTTAACGAATAATATCACAGATGGCACTAATTTTTAGCACAATACAATAATTGACAGTGAACTAAAAAATATATAAACATGACCAATTTATTATTTTCTTTACTGTTTTTGCTTGTGTTTGGTCAAAATCATGTTGCCTGATTTTTCCAGGCAACAACTTACTTTGCTCCTGATTTTTTTAGGCAATAACTTACGGCACTTGTTTTTACAGGCGACAATTGAGACAAGTGGTGACCAATTACGGCACTTTGAATTCCTGCTGGTTTCTTCTACGACATGATGCCCCCCCCCCCCGATGGTTCTGCTGGATGGCTAGGATTGATGCCCCCATGCCCCATGACACTCCCCATGCATGTTGCATCGAATCTTCTAATTTGAGATCCGAGTTCTCAAACACATTAAGTGATTCTTTGCTTGAAAGACTATAAGGATGCGTTTGATTGTCTTGGATCTAAGATTTGTAGTCCGATAAGAGAGGGAGGGGGGGGGGGGGGGGGGGCTGTGGTTCTGGGCACCACACCTTGATCCACGAAACCTCGATCGGTTCACCTCAGAGATCAGAGGTAATCAAACACACCCAGGCTTGCAGACTCCTCCCACTTGTGCGAAATATTCGTGAATCTGAGGCCATTCTTGGATCTCAAATCTCCCGTGTGTGAAATGGGGATTTGGTGTACGTAGGTCTTATATCAAATTCAATCATTGGATCTAAGATCCGAGGCATCAGAGGCACTCTTTAAGACTTCATGAAAATTGGTATCCTTTTTTTGTTGCTGTGGTATATACTCGGGCCGACCCTAGACTAGATCCTTCATTAGGTTTGGTATGTCTACAGGGTTCTTGGGTTCAGTCAGATCTGGGTTTGGGCACCTTACCAGCTATATATCATCCCATTCCAAAATTTACGTGATTATTCTGACTAATTTTCGCCGTCATCTTGGATCTTCTGAATTCAATTGCCCAATAGGGTCAGCCCTAGCTTATTGCCAGAACCTGGAGGTTTGACCTTGTTTGTAAGTTATTAGAATATCAATAAATATTTGACCACAATGACAACAACGGGGTGGTGGCGCAGTTGGTTAGCGCGTAGGTCTCATAGCTACAAAGAGTGATCCTGAGGTCGAGAGTTCGAGCCTCTCTCACCCCATAAACTTTTGTCTTTTTGCCCTTTTTCCTTTTTTTTCTTGAATATTTAAAGAGCAGTTTTCCAAATAAATTGATGCATTGTATCCTACTTATAGAGAGAGTCTTGATCATGGATTCACCGATTCCCATTCAATTTGAGTCCTTTGGCAATCATTTGGAGATGTAAATCGATCAGACTGGGTTTGAAAATAGGCATTACTGAATCCTAGTTTACTGGGTTTGAAAATAGGCATTCAGTAATGCCTAATCAGATTCGGATTCAGATAGGAACTGAGTAGCTATATACAGGGCTGTCAACGGGTCTGGTTTACCCGGACCCGAACCAAACCCTATAGTGTCCGGATATGGTGATAAATAAGAAGACCCGGGTATACTTGGTGAAATTTTATACCAGACCCCGGACCCAACCCGAATTCGAATAAGACCCACAAATTTTCAATGTAAAAACAATAAAAAAATATGGTTTTATCGGGTATGGTCCAGGTTTGATTTATGTAGTTCTTATCGGGTTCAGGTATGGTTTTTCTTATAGTGAACCTTATTAGACCCAGGTCCGGACCCGATACCATACCCAAAAATCTGGTCCAAGCCTCGTTCCAAACCAAACCCGATTCAGGTGTATAGCAGATCCAGATTGTCATGTTGGGATCATTTAAAGCCCCACGGCCGTAACTAGTGGGTTTCGGGTTGCGCTTGACATGCTTCTGACCTGGGTCCAGAAAATCAAGTGCAACAGGAACAAGAGGTTCAAATTTGTGGGAGCTGACTAAAGCTGAAATTAGGCTTGGTTGAGTGACGTCTGACCAGAACACGCAAACCGGACCCAGGATTCAATGCGTTAATGCAATGCATAGGGTTTGGAAGAACAAGGGTATGGACATTTTTAGTCTGTCTTGGCAACACAGAAATCAGATCTGATCCAGATCCATATCACATCACATAGGATCCAACCACGATAAGGTCTGGACCTGTTTTAAGCTGACAATCAGGTTGATGGGACCTAGTATATACCTGGATCCAACCCATTGACATTGTGGCTGCAACTGTGTTGTCTTACAGTGGTTTTACTCAAGACCGTAGTTTTTTATTAACTTCATTGGACTTATCACTGCCATGATATTTAGCACAGGGAACTGGGTCTTTCACTGGATCTAGTAGGGGTGTAAATGGGTCGGATATAGTCCAGATCATGCTAGATCAGAATCTGAATCTGAATCCGATTCCCTATTCAAATCAGATCTGGTATGGTAAGGTTAAATCCAGTTAAAAATGTATATGACAGTACCAGATCAGGTAAAAAAACAATAAAAAGACAAGCTCAGATTTTATCCGAATTTGCACTAGAACTAAAATACTCATCCCCTCCAAATTCCCATTCACATCTTACTCTTAAGAATCTGAATCCAGAAATTACATGTTGGGCTCGGATTGGATATCTGAGTATATCTGATCCATTTGCAGCCCTAGTAGCTAGGGTTGCAAGTGGGTGGGGCAAACCTAAAACAAAGAGAGGTTTAAACCCAACCCAATGGGAGACCTACCAGTTTGTACCCAAACCAAAGAAAATCCGAACTATTATATGAATCTGAAACGATTTATACCTGAACTGATTTTAACTCGAACATTTATATAAGTATGGCAGTCAACGGGTCGGATCTGACCCAGATCTGACCAGAAACGAACCCTACAGGGTCAGGGTTTGGTGATAATGAAAGATTTTCTATCAGAATTCAGGTTTGATCCGGAGTCCAATTAGTATATGGAGCCGGGGATCGTTTGTAAAATTTCATATCAGACCCGGGGCCAGCTCAAGTTCCAATTAGGATCTGCAATTTTTCAATGTAAAAAGGATAAAAAATATTATTTTATCAGGTATGAACAGTATCTGGCTTTCTTATGTTGGGTCCAAGCAGACTTGGATCCAAACCCAGTACCAGCAATTCAAAAGTCAGATCTGAGTTCAAACTTACCTGGGTCCAAACATGATGACTACGGGACTGAATCAATATTATACCGAAAATTGAAATCAAACATAGTCACAAATCTCATTATGGGGACTCTTGGCAAAGGAAAATCCTGCAATAAATAAAATAAAAAATTGTTTTTTTGAAAAAATCCCCCAAAAAATATCAAAATATTTAGAAATTTTAAATATATAAAAATCTATAAATAGGTGAAATTTTGAAATACGTTCATGCTTTTCTAGGTATTGCATAGGCTTTGGAAAATGAGGACACATCGGGTCAGATTAGGGGTGTCAACGGGCTGGGTTTGGTTCGACACAGGTGAAACGAGACTTGGACCAGATTTTCCGGTATGGTCTTGGGTTCGGATTGGGTTTAATCAGGTCCACTATAAGAAAAACCATACCCGGACCCGATAAGAACTACATGGACCAAACACGGGCTATACCCGGTAAAACCATATTTTTTTTATCATTTTTCCATTAAAAATGTGTGGGTCTTAATCAGAACTCGGGTCGGGTCGGGTCTGGCATAAAATTTTACAAACTATACCCAGGTCCATGTATTAATCGGACCTTCTTATTTATCACCATACCCGGACCTTATAGGGTTTGGTTTGGTTCGGTTCGGGTATGGGTAAACCAAGCCAAGACCCGTTGACACCCCTAGGACAGATGCAGCTCTGACGGTAAGCTTATGATGGCCGCCATCATAAGCCAGGACACCGCTTTGTTTCTTTTAGTTTCAGCCATTGATTCTTGTGGCTGTAGATGCCGTTCATCTATTGAACGATCTATCCATCTATGGCGTTGGCGTTTTGGCTGTCGTTCATCACATGACTGAATGGCATCCGAAACAGCTATGACGGTGAGCTGGATCTGACCTGATGCACTCTCTTTGAAGATATCATGATAAAATTCACAAGGTTTTAAAAAATGCAGCGATAATCATGACTATATATGATCTGTAACCTTTTCAACTCACTTTGTGATTATTCTAAGTCTCGGACTCAATTTAAAAATATATCAGACCTTAGGAAATCCATTCATGTAGCTCAAACCATTGGACTAACTTAATCAATATGACCTTAATTTTTGATTTTAGATAATCTAAGGGGAAAAATCACCATAGATTTCCCAACAACCGCCGGATCAATAAGATTGTGATTATGTCTTTGTTATCATCATTGCATAATTTCATTGAATTTCTGGGTGTTAGTATAATGTGAAAGCAATCCAAAAAAAAAGATTAATGTCTCTATAAAAAAATAAAAGTATTATGCTGCCAGGAAGAATGCTAAAGCTTTGGCATGTCTCCTAATCATAACATCATGCATGCTTTTTCCATCTTTTGT
The DNA here is from genome assembly GCF_984573655.1 of Nuphar pumila. NCBI lineage: Eukaryota > Viridiplantae > Streptophyta > Magnoliopsida > Nymphaeales > Nymphaeaceae > Nuphar > Nuphar pumila. The sequence continues at coordinate 10,509,445 of NC_143262.1, forward strand.
TTTGGTCTGTTTACATAGAAAAACCAATAGTTAGGCAGCAAGTAAATCTTAGATAGACTTGTTGTAGGCGCTTACATCCTACATTATATGCTGTCTATGGTTCAAGCCTAATTTAAATGATCTGATTAGGTTGGGCCATATAATATCTCATATCATTTTTATGTGAAGAAACCTCTTATGCTCTTATCTACGATGAGCTTAATTTAAAAGAAACTTATAAGTGGTTACACTGTGAAAACCATATATAGTGGCCTTCTCTTTAGATTTCTCATCAAAAAAAGAGAAATAAGTCCCGCTCATAAAGTTTAGAGAAAAAAAGGTTGCGTATATAGGTTTTGAAAGATCATACTCGTCAATGATCTATCGAAGAACCAATGGATTTATGTACGATTTTGCATTAAGATTCGGTTTATATTTTATTTTCAACGATTTAACATGAATATGAATATCAATTCTTTTAGTTTTTTCGATGAATTTCAAATCCAACACAACTCCTCAACCGAGAGAACTCCATGGCTAGGACCCTTGCCCACATGACCTAGGATGGGCATTGGCTTGTGCAAGAGGTTGACGCCCAAGTAATCAAACCTTGATCACCCAGATAAACAAGCCCAAACCTCCCTTGGGCTGCATGCTTTTCCTGCCTATGTAAAAGAAATTTCAAATTTGATAAGATTAAAGTATTCAAGTTAATTCGCTTAAACCTCTTCCCTCTTAATATCATTTGAAACTTCTGGGATTAGTGGAATTAATTATGGTTAAAAGGCTATATGTAATGCCCTTTTCATCCATGGCCTCTAAAATACTATCATATTCACTTACCATGCATAAATATCAAATCTAACAATAACAATTGCCTTATTTGATATATCAAATGCATCTTAAGCCAGTGGCGGAGCCAGAAGTTTTTCGTTGTGTGGGCAGACTTCGGGTCTCGGGGACAATGCTATGGTCTTGAAGGACGATCCATTTATTCGGACCAGTGGCGGAGCCAAAAAATTTTCGCTGGAGGAACAGTCATTCGTGGAAAGATAAAACTTAAATAAACCTTTGAATTAAAATAACAATTGTTACAAACACAAACAACTAAATTTATGAACATAATAAGATAAAACCTTAAATTGTACTTTTAAACTAAAATAAAGATTGTTCACTTAAGAAATACAAACAACTAAATTCATGAAAATTTTATAATTGGCATCTTCTATTTTTCATATTTTGAAAACAATTCATAATTGCATCATCACTGATGGTATCAAATGTCTCCTTTTCTATGTAAGTAACCAAAGCATCATTGATCCATTCATCTCCTATTCTATTACGTAGACGACTTTTGATATTGTTCATAGCTAAAAATGTTCTTTCAACACTTGTTGTTGCAACTGGCAAAGTTAATGCCAACTTAATCAATAGATACACATGAAAAAATACAATGTACTTTTGAGTTGCTACCATCATTTTTGCTAGCTCTGCTAAAGATTTTAAACTTGAAAACTGATCACTGTTTCGCATGTCTGCAATATATATATCCAATTGATTTTCAAGTTTAATTATGTTTAATTTAGAAAAGTCCTTAGGGTAAAGCTCAGCAAGACGAATCAACTTATATTTATCAAAAGCAGAAAAAGAATTCTTTGGATTCAAGCATGCCATTGAAAGGAGGAGCTCTGTATTTGCTTCAGTGAAACGATCATTCAACTCTTGAAGTTGCAAATCAATAATAGCATAAAAACACATCAATACGATAATGATGCAATGTGGTGATCTTTTCAACCTTACGTCTTGGTCATCCTTGAGACGTATATGAGTCCCCTAGATCAGGAATCAGAATATCAAATCTCTTACAAAATATGAATACTTTGTTTATGAGAGAGTCCCATCCATTGTCTCTCAGACCTTGAAGACACTATTTTGATATAGTGACTAAACTCATAACATTCACAATGTCTTGATCTTTTCGTTGAAGTGCTTGTGAAAGATCATCAGTTATTCCCAAAACTTTACACATCAAATATAAGCAAAAAACAAAATCAAAATCTTTCAACTGATGATATAAAATAATTGCATTTGAACTTTTTCCTGAATATATATATCTTCTACAATGAAATCTAACACTTGAATAACAGAAGAATACATACTGAGTAAATTAACTAAAGCATCGTAATGAGAACCCCACCGAGTATCACTAGGTCGTTTGAAACTTATTTCTTGATTTAATCTTCATCCTGTTTCAAGTGGACCCAATGCAAGTGCTTCAGCAATTCACATAAATTTTGCTTCTCGAATAAGCTCAAATCTCTCGCATGAAATGGAGAAAAAAGTTGACAACCTGCCGAATATATTGAAAAACACATCAAGTAATGATTTTTTTTTTAGCAACACCAACTAATTCCAATTAAAGTTGATGTGCAAAACAATGAATATAATATGCAGATGCATTTTCATATAATATAAGACTTTTCAATCCATTAAACTCCCCTCTCATATTACTTGCTCATTATAACCCTGTCCACGAAAACTTGACATGCTTAATTTATTCTTACAAAATGCTTCTTCAACTACTTGTTTGAGTGACATAGAACTTATTTCAAGAATATACACAAGAGTAAGAAATCGCTCAACCACTTGACCTTTTTCATTAACAATAGTCATTTGTTCTTTAGTTGATACATCACGAGAATCATCAAGTAAAATATAAAAAAAAGTATCTCCAAGTTCCATGATAATAGCATTTGTGGTTTATATAGAAGCAACCTTGACAATATCCATTTGTATATCAAGAGATATGAATTTGTTATTTTCTTAAGCACTTTTCAATACAACTTTATTTATGTCATCATTGATCTTTGCAAATATCTTCAGCAACTCAATAAAATTTCCTCTATTAAGAGATTCTTCAACTTCATCATGCCCTCAAAACGCCAATCCTTGACTTAACAAGTATATGATTACATTAACAGTTGCCTAAAGGCGAAGTTTATATTCATCTTTTTGTCAAACACTTTGTTGATAAAGTATAACATCAATATATTGTTTTTGTTGCATCAAATTTTGACACTTCATTCTTGTTGAATTGTGAAAACTGCCAGAGCTTCCAACATGTTTATCAAACCACTTTTTGTCTTTCCAGTTATTAAATCCTTCGGGTACAAATGCCTCTACACTAATCTTCTCTGTGCTTTTTGGCCTGAAAAGATAACACTGCAAATAATATATTTTATGCTTACTTGTACTATACTCCAACCAATCCTTATACTCATCATACCAAGCTGGAATGAGCTTTCATTTTTGGTGGTTTAGTTGAAACGTACAATCTCGAGGTTGACAAGGACCTCAGATCATATATGCTCTACGAACATTATCTTGGATATTACGATGATAACTAGAAATAGAAGGATAAAGTGCAGGGTTTGCAGGTAACTCTGATTCATCAATTTCAGTTTGATTATTTTCTGACTTGGTTCTCCTTCTCGAGTTAGAGAAGATTTATCAAAGATTGATCTTTTTATTATAAACTTATACATTCCTACGCAACGAAAAAAAACATGACAACGTTATATGAGCTAAATCTCATTGCAAAAAAGGATCAAGCAAAATGAAATGACAACAAGAATAAGAACAATAACAAGGCAGGGAGCGAAGCCCTCTGTTAGCAATCAGAGGAGGTAGTGGAAGCAAAGCCCCTGTTGGACAGGGGGCAAAGCCCCCTGTCGGAAAGGGCTCACAGAGACAAGGGGGGTGAAGCGCCTTGTCGAAAACACCAGCAGAGGCAGGAGGGGCCGCCTCCTTGCCAAAAAAAAAAGAGGCAAGGGACGGACCCCCCTATCGGCAAACAACCACGAGGCAGGGCCAAGGGGCTTCGACCCCTGCCGAATTATTAAAAAGGGGGGGGGGGGCTTGCCCCCCGCCAGGAAAGACAAGAAGGCAGGGGGCGAAGCCCCATGTTAGGAAACATCAAGGAGGCATGGGGCTCCGCCCCCTGTCATAAAAACATCAAGGAGGCAGGGGGCAGAGCCCCTTGCTGGAAAACATAAGAGGGAAGGGGGGGCCTCGCCCCCCATCGGGAAACAAGGGGTCAGGGGGTGGAGCCCCCTGTCGGGAAACAACACAGGCAGCCAGGCAGGGCCAGAAAAACATCCAAGAGGCAGAGCCCCCTGCCGAAAAACATAAGAGGGAAGGAGGGGGAGGGGCTCGCCCCCCGCAGGGAAACACAAGAAGGCAGGGGGCGCCCCCTGTCGGTAAACATCAAGGAGGCAAGGGGCAGAGCCCCCTGTCGAAAAACATAAGAGGGAAGGGGCCGAGAAACAAGGGGTCCGAAGGCGGAGCCCCCTGTTGAGAAACAACACAGACAGGGGGGAACAAAGCCCCTTGCCGAACAAACATCAAGATTCAAGAGTGAGGGGGGTAGGGAGGTTACCTGTGATAGTGCGACGGCCGACGACTAGCGATGGTCGCCGACGAAAGGAATATGGCGAAGAAGGTCCGACTGCGACAACAGTGGCTCGCATCGCCGGAGCTTGCGGTAGAGAGGGAGAAGCTCAGAGGGGGGGGGGGGGCACCGGCACCGCGAGTTCACCGAAGGGAGGCCGACGTCACAGTCGCCGGTGGCTGCAGAGCACAAGGGAGGAGAGTCGGTGAATGGGGTTGCCGGTGACAGATGGGGAACGCCAGAACAGAGGGGCAGAGCACAGAGGAGAGAGGAAAAGTGGCGAGAGTTTTACCACTAGCCCCTTTCGGACTGCGTCTTTAAGACGCAGGCTTTAGACTCATCGAGTGCTCGGGTTTCGAGTCGACTCGGTTTCCTGAGTCCCGAGTGGACTCAGTTTCAAATTCTAGGGTGGGCGACCACCCACCCCAGGCTCCGCCACTGTCTTAAGCGCGAAGAACTTTAACTCTTGCTTTGGCTAACTTTGTTTCTGGGCCATGCACCAACAACTAGGGGTGTCAACGGGTCGGGTTTGCCCAGACCTGACCCGGACCAAACCTTATAAGGTTCAAGTATGGTGACAAATAAGAGGACCCAATTAATACCAAAAGGTCTGATTAATACATTGACTCGAGTATGGTTTGTAAAATTTTATACCAGACCGGACTTGACCTGAGTTCTGATTAAGACCCACAAATTTTCAATGTAAAAATGATAAAAAATATTATTTTACCGGGTATGATCCGGGTCTAGTTCATGCAGTTCTTAACGGATCCAAATACTATTTCCTTATAATAGACTCAATTAGACCCAGGTCTAGACTCAATGAAATGTACAGTATGGATTGAATATGATCGATGATCTGTTATATAGAATATAACCCTAGATCTTTAAACTAAATCACATGCATAAAAAGCTCCCAACTAGGTATGTTAATGAATTCATTTTATCATAACCAAATCCGGCTCCGTTTTAGTCAGATTTAGTACCAAAACCATCTGATTATAATCAGATGCTGATATGGTTTTATTTTTTTGCTACCAAATTCTGGATTTGAGGAATATCTAAATCCATTTACATGTAAAAAACCAGATATGGTATGAGATTTTCACTCCATGGATCCAAATTTGAATTCAAATCCATTTTAAAACAACCGATTAATCGGACATGATATTGGCTACATCCGACCCAAATCCAAACTGTTTGCATCACTATTCTCATGTAGGAGTGTCAACGGGTCGGGTTTGGTTCAGACCCAGGTAAAACCAGACTCAAACCAGATTTGAGATTATGGTACAAGGTCTAATCGGACCCACCATAAGAGAAACCATACCCGAATGCTATAAGAATTACATGAACCAGACAAGGACCATACCCGGTAAAATAATACTTTTTATGATTTTTACACCAAAAAAATGCAGATCTTAATCTGAACTCAGGTTGGGCCCGAGTCTGGTATAAAATTTCACATACCAAACCCAGCTCCAAGTATTAGTGTCTGATCCCGTTTCTAATCGGGTCTTCTTATTTATCACCAAACCCTGACCCCATAGGGTTCGGTACAGGTCGGGTCTGGGTCGAACCCGACCCATTGACACTCCCAAGTAATACTTGAACATTTCATCTCTCTCATATAGAAAAATATTAGTACCAATTACCCCCTTCCATCTTCAGAGTTGAAATGGAATCCCCTGGCTTTTTTTTTTTTTTGGAATAAGAATCCTCTGGATATTATTATTTCTAAAGAAACGAGTCAGGTGAGAAAAAAGTTACCATGGTAATTGGGAATTTTTGGGGGAGGCTACAAAGGAAGAAAATGTGGTTGCCCAAATGCAAACTTTGCCGGGTCCTCAAGATGAAACTTGGTGTCTCGGAAAAGGGTACGGCAAAGTACAGTATTGGGCTTTTCTCGTTTGGGTCTTTGTGTGATCATGTGCATGGAATAATGGAATTGGTCTTGATTGATGTGGTTTCCTTTTCATGTAGGGAAGGTGGGTGCATGTGTCCTCAACTCAAGTGTGGGCTCATTTATGACAGAAAGGGATGACTCACTGTGAAAAGGATCAGATGGCCCAACCCCACTACACCAACCAGACTGAATCTTAATTAAATTGGTTTCTGCTGTGTTGGCCTAAGTTGGGTTTGGGTAGGAGAGCATCCCCAGTTAAAAAGTTGGCAGTTCTTTGGAAGATAGCAGGTTAAGGTTGGACCTAGTCGACCCGCACTTTTGAATAGATTTGAGTTGCACCAAGTGGTCGCATCGCACCTAGTCCATGTAAGAATAATTTGTTGTGGAATGAACTCACAATGTCAAGCAGAGCTGGCTCGATGAACAGAATTCTCCAGGCAAGTCACATTTGGGATCGATCAAGAGATCTCGTATTTGAATCTCGTGAAGGGAAGATCCTCTCCATCACCATCTAAAAGTTAGCAGGCCTTCAATTGGTAAAACCCTTGAGGTCCCCCTTGCCTACCAAAGAGAGAGAGAGAGAGAGAGAGAGAGAGAGAGAGAGAGAGAGAGAGAGAGAGAGATGGGTATGTGCTAAATGGGTTTTTCGCATGGTCTATTTACGAGGAATCCATACCTTAATCGTGTTTTTGATGAAGAAAATGACGTTTGGAGCTTAAAAATTTTACAAAGATTTAGACGGTTGATTTTTTGAACCTTATAAAAACCCATCCATGTGGCATCACACACTTCAAGAGCTGATCCCTATAAAATCAAGTTTATAGATGTACGGTCAAAATTTAAAAATAAAATTAAAAAAAATCCTGAAAAACTCATTTAACACCTATCATTTCACACAAACCCATTACTCTCTCTCTCTCTCTCTCTCTCTCTATATATATATATATATATATATATATATATATATATATATATATTGGGTCAAGTATGTGATTCAAAAAGTGAATCCATCTTGGATCCTAAATTGTTTTTTTGCATTTTCTAATTTTTTGTTAAAAGAACCTATGAATTCAAGAAAACAAATGAGAAATGTTGTAAATATAAGATGACTTTCAACCTCGTCTGACCCGATCCAAATTAGGCTCACAGGTAAGGGTGTCAATGGGTTTGGTTTACCCGAACCAAACATTATATGGTTCGGGTATGGTGATAAATAAGAAGACTCGGGTTTGGACCTGAAGGTCCAATTAATGCATGGATTCAGGTATTGTTTGTGAAATTTGACACTAGACTCGAGCCTAGCCCAAGTTTTGATTAAGACCTGCAATTTTTCAATGTAAAAATGATAAAAAATATTATTTTTACTCGGTATGGTTCAGGTTTGGTTCATGTAGTTCTTATCGGGTTTGGGTATGGTTTCTCTTACAGTAGACCAGATTAGACTGGGTCCGAACCCGATACTATACCCGAAAATCGGGTTCAAGTGATCTGCTTCCACCTGGGTCCAAACCAAACCTGACCCGTTGACACCCCCCCGACTCTTAGGCCTAAGAGGCGGGCCATGTTTGTATTAGACCTAGGCCAGACCTGATCCGATTGGTCAACCTGGTTGGTCAACAGGACAAGCTTGACCAGGCCCATTCACTAATTGGGTCAGGCTGGCTGGTTCCGCCAATTGTCCAGCCCTAATTTCCCATAATGTTGTTGAGGTTAACCTCAGGTCTCTATTTGGTAATTTTCAAGAAACCTATATCTCATATTAAGAAATTCAGAAAAAAATGTGGTCCATTTTTTAAATTAGGTTAGCCCCAAATGAAATTTACCCTATCTTTTTTAAACCTTTTCACCCGTTTAACTTGTCCACTTGTGTATAAAAGAGCTTAATTGAGCAACTAGCGAACCTGTTTGGTTGATTATCAAAAAGTACGATTTCCGTATTTTTTGTGGATGTTGGGGTCGCCCATGTGGCTAGGGGAGTAGTTGTGAAGGTGTTGAGTTGAAGACACCGGATCAAGCCTCTCTGGTGCACGGGTCTGTCCGTAGCTTTCATAGGTGGGCCACATAAGGCAGGGTGGTCGTGGAGATTTTCCCTCTCTTGGTGAGGGTTTAGGGTCATTAAAAAATCATTGAGATTTTTAATTATATCATTAATGTTATTAATTAATTAATACAGTTTGCCATTTTTATTTCTTCAATGGTAGTGAACGTTGAACCATCTCGCACCTAAATTTGTCACAATAAGGGATAAGCATGAGGGGTCATTGGATTTCTAAAACCATGAGACACTTCAAAAGCAAAGGTTCTTTTCAAGCACGATAGCTGCTTTAATTTGACTCAGGGTAGGACGGCTGGGTTCCAAATGGTCAACCTAGTTATCTAGTCAATGTAGGATAATGTGTCTTCTAGCTAGGTCTTCACCTTCTCCTCTGACCAATATATTCAATTGGACCATATTAAGAGACTCTGAGCAAAGCCTAAATTCTGGCCACCAGCTTACCTTTTAGATTTAGATAAATGGGTGCATCCAAATTAGGGGTGGCAATGGGGTCGGGTCGGAGGGTCAGAATACCTCAACACGAACATGACCCGTTTATTAAACGGGTAACCCAACACAACACAATTAACTCATTTAATAAACGGGTCGGGTTCACACGACACGATTACACAACACGGTGACCCGTTTATTAAATGGGTCGACCCGATAACATAGACACGATAACCGCACAGGTGCACACCACCACTGGAGAGGAGAGGTCTCGGGCTCTCGACTGTGGTTGGGTAAGAAGGAGTTAGGTGGGTGACTAAAGTGTAAAGTTAGGAGTTAGGGTTAGATAAGTTTATATATATATATATATATAAACGGGTTGCGGGTTGATGGGTTTGTATAAACGGGTTGACCCGCCCGCCTAACCCGTTTATTAAACGGGTTGGCGGGTTGGCATACCCTTAACATGAACACGATCCGTTTAATAAACAGGTTAGGCGGGTCGACCCGTTTACGACACGAACCTGTTTAAGCCAAACCCTAACCCGGCTAAGAAGCGGGTTGGCAGGTCGGGTCAGATTTTGCCATCCCTAATCCAAATAGCTCCTAAAAATGAAACCATGTGTCTGGTAAGAGCAGCTAGTGCACGTCACTTCTTTTTCAAGAAAGTGAAAAAGAATCAATTTGAAAAACAAAGAGGAATCGGGCTTTCCACTAAAGAGAATCTAGATTTCTATATTCTGAAAAATGAGTTTTGCAAAGCTTTCTCTCTTTTTAAAGAAGCTAAGAGTTTCCCGCTTCCCTGAATCCTATCAGTAAGGATTACATGATAAAATAATACTTTTTTATCATATTTATATTAAAAAATTATGAATCTTAATTAGAACTGGTGTCACAAACCCTACGTGGCTCCACGTAATAATTGAACCCTTCAAGTCTGACCCGTATTCTAATGGGGCCTTCTTAATTTATCACCAAACCCTAACCCTATAGGGTTTGGTATGGGTCGAGTATGAGTCATACCCTACCAATTGACACCCTTAAAAACACTATTTGTTAAGTTGATTATACATACAATCGAGTCATGGCCTTTTCGTGGAATGGAGGCCGCTGGGGCCATAGACCGGAGGGTATTCAAGATAGGCTCGTTCTTGTGTTGACCAAGCTGAGCTTGAGCTCATAATCGGCCCGAGCTCAATGTTTTGTAAACGATCAAGCTCGAGTTTGACTGATGCAAGGGTAACTTTCGAAAGTGGAGGGGCTTCACTCGGGGTATTTCTGGCTTTGTGGGGTTCCTCATTATCGAAAGAAAATTGATTTTTTTTTTGGCAAGCTGGGGTTGCCGACTCCTACCAGATAACTCTTATGCCCCATGTGACAGAGGGATTCGAACCTGGGCCTTCAGCCTGGCACAGGACCCCTGCTTACCACCTCGGTGGTAAAAAAAAAAAACTGAATTGTTCAATTGAGTGAAGCTCAAACTATTTTTTCTAAACGAGACATCATTTTTAATGCTAGATCTAAAACTATATATTTGTTACTGCTTAACGAGTTTATCTAAGCTGAATTGAGTTGAACCTATTCTTAGCGTTCAGGATCACCAAAATTTATTTTACAAGTTTGAACGAGCTCCTTGAAAGCATAGTGACAAATCTCGTGAGATTTATAAAAATCTTGCTAAAATATCTTGAGAAATTACTCGTTCTCGTGAGTTTTTATAGGCTATTTATCATGAAAAACCCATGTGGGTTATACTTTTGAATATTTTTTGTTTAGATTTTCTTGTAAAATTTCATTTTTTATATTTTATATTTGTTTTTTATTGTCAAGATTTGCCAAAAAAATATAAATATTTTCAAAAAAATTCAATTTCTTGCAATTTTTTGGCTGTCGATATTTTGCTAGTTTTAACTTTCGAAAGTTGAGTTTAAGCTAATTAAGCCACAAGCAACTCATCAAGTTTTTTTAGGCACTACTTGAGATATTGACATCATGACAAAGGGTATTATTCTAGAAAAATGATGGTATTATACGACCAAAATAATATGTTTCATGATCAAAAGCCTTAAAAATTTTCAAATTCGTTTGCTGTCCAAAATCACAAATACTATTATTTTTATGACCTTTTTAGCCTTCACCCCTATCATTTTCGGTGCAAATTTCTTTAATATGCAATGTTTTGAGGTTCAAGTTTAAAAAAAAAATACAATTTTTTTATGCGAAGTTATTACATTTTTTATGTGAAGTATGTATTTGCGCAGTTTGAAAAAAACTGTGCATGTTTTTTATGTACTTTTATAAAAATTTTAATACAAAGTAACTCAAGTATTTGTGAGGTTTTGAAATTTGAGTTTAAAAAAAATGTACAGTTTTTTTTATACGATGTTATTATATTTTTTATGCAAAGTAACTTAGGTATTTGTGCAGTTTGTTGGTTTGAGTTTAAAAGAAATTTCACAAAATTTTTATGCGAATTATGAATTTTTTATGCTAAGTAACTTATGTATTTGCAATGTTTGGATGCTCGAGTTTAAAAGTTTTAAAGTTCATCAAAAAGATATACATTAAGTACTTTCACAAGAATTTTCAATGCCCTAGGTGGATGTGCACAAAGTGATAAGGTCGATCGGTCAAGCACCCCTCTTCAATGCCCTAACCAAAATTAAAGTTGAGCCTCTTGAGACTTTGTAATTTCATTTACAAAATATTTTGTAATTTGTGAAGCTTTTATGGAGCCTCCCTTGACCAATAAAAGAGGTTTTCATTGTTAGTATAAGATAAGAAATTGAAACGACTGGAATGCTTGTCGGTCTTTCTTTTTAGTTGGATATCACCTATATGCAAGTTTGTGAGGAGAATAAAGGGGAGGCTACCATGTATTTGAGTGAAGGACGGTAGTCAAATACTGAGAGTGATGCCCTTATGAGGTGCTGCTGCCACTTTCGAACTTACATCGACAAGGTTAGGATAAGTTAAGCTTGTGTTGTCATGCATGTGACTCTTATCATACACAATTCGATTTTCATAGTGCGTTAAAATAGATACTTTCCCAATTTTTAGAGCGAGTTTGTTTGAATTGTGTAGATGATCTGCAATGAAAGAAAAAAAAAGAAAGTTAACAAAAAAACACTAACACATTACAGGCCTAAAATGTGTTAGTGCTTTCTTCAAGGATTTTTTCGAAGAGTAGAAAAAGGTCTGATGCTCCTGGACAAGAGCCTCAAGTCGATGACAACCTCATGCATCACTTTCTATTGGTTCCAAGCTTTCTTGGAGGACACAAAGTAAACACTTGATGGTATGCATTTTCAAAGTTTCTTCGAGATCTTACCATGAATGGTCAATCACCTCCTCTTAAAAGCCATGGTAAAGTTTTGGGATTCAAAAACTAACATCTTTTGATTTGGAGATATGGGGATGACCAATACGTTGGAGGACGTGACACCAATCACCGAATTGAAGTATCAAGGGGTGCCAGTGAGTGGTCAGTGGTGGAAAAACCACAAGCAGATGGCTACTATGGTTTTGAGCATGACAGATGGTGCCTTCGAAGGAGAAAAACTGAAGTTAGCGTGGTTGAAGAATTACCATGACCCCACAACGACAAGAAGGATGAAGGACAAACTACCGTATGTTGAAAGAAAGACCAATAGTAATTGAGAGAAGGATCTGAGAGCATTTTTGCTCTACTTTTTCGGCATATACCTATTCATTGACTACAATGAAAAGTAGATTCATAGTTTCTATGTTAATCTGGTGGCAATCTTGGATCACGTTGATGAATATGCATGGAGGCAACTGCGCTTGCACACCTTTATGCTTCTTTGACTAGTGTAAAGCTCAAAAAAGTAAATTTGACTGACATGTTGGTCTTGTTGGAGGTAATTACTCATTCATTCTACTTAAATTGTTGATTTAAGCTAAAATATTAGTTATTTAGTTGCATTTTATATTTTTTAAATGTAATGTACTATGTTGTTATGTGTTAATCCTTATATGAATCTTGTAAGTTTGGTTATGAGAGGACATATCTATTGGAAGGTTCTGAGAGGTCGGGTTGTCCATGAATTTTCATGTCTTACAATGTGGAGACAAAATATCAATGAAGATGTACCTCATAGAAGGAAGTCTTATCATCATATGGGTTGTGACCAGTACTTCAAGAAATTGTAAAAGCTTACCAGGGCAGTTATAAGTATATTTTTTTGTTAACATGTCATACGTGTTTTTAAGTAATGCAATATAGGACTAACCATGAATGGAACTTTATTACATAGATAAAGTGGTGTCGTTATGAAGATGTGGGTGAGGAGGAGAACCAGAATGTCGTTATGCAAGCAAAGGCTATGGTGAGGAAAAATATTTGGTTGCACGGTATGAATGAAGTGGAGCGCTAAATGGCCAACCGAGTGGTTCTGCAATTTAGTTATGTTCAGTAACAAACTGACCACCCTAGTGCAGTTAGCAAAACTGTATCGATGACAATCAAGGATAAGTCAAAAGTTACCTCACCGTATTCCAATTGGAACTTGCAGACTGGTGCAAGGGCTGCCAAGATATCTACTTGTCCTCCATGCTAGTTGCTTGTGATGATGAAGTTAACTTCTTTTACGTTGGGCACCACAACAATTCTTGACATGCTCAACCCATCATTCTTTCTTTGCTTATAAAGCGTTATCAACATGAGACAAAGCTTTTTTATAAAAGGAATCAGGGGCTTGTCACATATTGTAAGAATCCATGCATTGAAGCTCTTTGCTACATTAGAGGTTAAGCATCCATACCTCTTAATTGATAACTCACTATTAGCCAAATGTTTCTTTGCAACATCTTTTATAACATATGCATATGCATCTTCACGTTGCTCATTGATCTTATTAAGAAAGTATGTGCACTGCGCTGTTATAGCTGCTTTGGCTGAACTCCACCAAAGTGGTATAAGTGATAGACCAAAAGTAGTTTTAAAGTTGTTCGTCAAGTGCTTTATGCAATATCCAACATGACAATTAGGCCATACGAGAGAAACAATATACTATAGCCCTATGTGCGCACCTAAGATGACTGTCAACCGTTGTTTAGTTATGGGGTTCTTAACATCATAGCGATCCAATTTTCGCTTTATGTATGACAAAAACCACACTCATGAATCCTTCAACTCTCTATCCACAACTACAAATGCAACATGAATATCTGATCACAAAGATCAATAATATAAGCCAACAACAATATACTCATGTATTTTTCTTTTAAGAATGTGTCATCTAGTAGAAGAACCGGAGGACATCCTTTAATAAACACATCGATGCATGGATGAAAAGATAAAAACATGTACATAAATTGATTTTGCATATCGATCTCAATGACCGCTCTCGATGATTGGTTAATCATCTTTAAATTATGGCAATAGGCAGAAAGCAACCTGAAGGAGTCTTTGAATGAACCATATATCTCCACTCTACCTACTTTTTGTCCATGCTATGCTTGTTTGTAACTAAACTTTACACCTTCCTTGCGACTTATGCCATTCATGATTTCTCTTAGAGTCATCTTCGGGTTATCATGCAACTGTCTGTGAATAACATGTGAAACCCACTTGTAAGACACATTTTCTGCTACTAGGTTGCCTAATGATCCACCATATGTATGCTCGCTTTGATATTTATTCACTTGAAAAAATGTTGCTCCCCACACCTTTGTGCCATGGATCTTTCAGGTGCAATCAATCTTAGTCTGCAGGTCCTTTTGTGTTCATACGACAGTTACTTTGTTGTTGCAGCTCTTCTTGAATTTTGTTTTATAGTTGTTCTTGATTGCAGGATCTTTCAGAAATTCATGGCAATGATCAACATCATTAGACCTTTTGCCGATAGCAACCTCTCGATCATTGAACTCTGTTGATAGCCACTGAAATTATTCACAATCATCAAGTCTTTTCTTATATAGTTGTTCATACAACTAAGATACCTCCACATCAAAGATTGTCGATTGCTCTTTCATAAAAGAGAACTCATTCATCGATAACCTAATAAACCACAAACATTAGAATATAAACCTAAAATATTTCTAAAGCCCAACAAATGCTCACAAAATTCACACAACTTACCAATATTTAGGCTTTTGAGAGGTCATTTGTGCATCATTGCTGTGATGTAGATCACTAGAGCTGGGGTGCCCAAATGGTTCTATATCCTCTCTAGTGATTTTTTGTTGATGTAAACTTTTAATTTTTCGTGAAATTCATTGTCTACAGTTCTAATATCTATATTCTTAATTGGTTTGGGCAACTGCATGTTCTCCACTTATACAATATTACTATCATTTATTATTTGGGACATTTGCACATTTGATTCATTAATATCATTCACTGCTTAGGACACTTTGATGTTTGGCAACATACTGACCTCGTTAGATTGTTCTACATCCTTTTCAATTGCTTTTTGTTGTATTATGCGAATCACTAAGTAAACATCATCACTAAATACTATCTCTTATGTATCATCATCGTAAAAAATATCTACTTAGCCTGATTCATCACTTAACAATGAATATGTATACCGAAGGCTGATTAACTCTTCACTTAGTCCTGTTTTTCGAGACAACATAACCACTAATTCATTAAAGCTAATATTTTTAGGGACTACTAAAGATCTTCAACTACGACCATCAACAACATGATAATGTACTTTAGTATGTACTGAAGTCATCTTAACTACCTACACCAACCATATGAAATATACAACATCTATTGAGAATATAATACATACAACAACCACTCTACAAAACCAACTACCCATATTAACACCTTGTTTATGGTCAACCCAATCCCCATTATACATACACAGAAAAATAAAAAATCATCTAATAATGGACAAACAACTTCAAAGAAGTGAAAATATTAATTTTGATGTGATAAAGTATCTTTTGGGGTCCACAAGTTGGAGAATGCAAAGAACTCACGTTTCTATCTAATAAGAGAAGTCGATGAGAAGAATGCCATAGCCTCGTCGGAATCACTAAAAAAGTAGTCAGAGATAAGAAAAAATAAAAAATTGTGCGGGGGGAATTTTTGAAACCATAGGTTTGGGACCACGAAGAACCCTAGATTTTATTCTTAAAAAGAAACAAAATTTTTAAAATGCTGGTACCTGGTCGAAAATAACCTTAAGAAAAATTAACCCTAATCCAAACCCAGTACCAGCATCTCAAATGCATAAAAAAGGTGCTCGTTTTAAATTTTAAAAGATATTCATAGATTTTTATGCAATATTATTTTATTTTTTATACGAAGTAACTTAGGTATTTGTACAGTTTCTTGGCTCGAGTTAAAAAAAAAACCATAAAATTTTTATGCAAATTTAGAAATTTTTTATGCGAAGTAACTCCTGTATTTACGATGTTTGGATGTTCTAGTTTAAAAGAAAGTTCACTTGCACATATTTTATGCGATATTATTATATTTTTTATGCAAAGTAACTCAAATATTTGCAAGGTTTGACGGTTCAAGTTAAAAAAAATAAAGATTTTTGTATACAATATTATTATATTTTTTATGTGTAGTAATTCAATTATTTACGATGTTTGTCAGTTAGAGTTAAAAAAATTTGTAATTTTTTTATGAATTGTTATTGTATTTTTTTATGCGAGGTAACTCAAGTATTTGTGATGATTGTCCGTTATAGTTAATTTTTTTTTTTACAGATTTTTGTGTGATGTTAAATTTTTATGTGAGGTAACTTAAGTATTTGTGATGTTTGTCGATTCGAGTTAAAAAAAATTATAAATTTTTATGCGATATTATTTTATTTTTTATATGAAATAATTTAAGTATTTGCGATGTTGGTTGGTTCAAATTAGAAAATTTTATAGATTTTTATGCAAATTTAAGAATTTTTTATGCAAAATAACTCAAATAGTTACTATGTTGTGGGGTTCAGATTAGAAAAAGTTTGTTCGTACTTATTTCATACAAATTTGATAAATTTTTAATGTACAATAACTTAGATATTTGCCAGGCATAAGTCTTCGTTAAAAACACAGTCTTCGTTAAAAACAGAGAAAATTAACGTATAGATAAAATTTGCACTGAAACATACAGTAGAGAGATTTGAAAATATTTAAAGTTTTTAAAAATATGTTATTTTTATCGTACAGTACGATCAATTTTTGAATTATTCCAATTAGACAAAGATAAGCAAAAGAAGGAAGCGTGTCAACCTTTCTGATATCAGTGTGAGGGAACTATGGTCGGTGAACGTTGGTTTGTGTGGACTGTTGTCCTCTCTTTGTGAGGGAGACGCTATGTATAAATAAGCTGCTCCAGGCTCCCATGTGGTTAAATAAAAACTTCCCCCTCACCCAACAAAACGCCATCCCCACCGTCTATGCATGCTGCTGAGAGCGAGCAGCAACCATAGCATCTCTGGTAATCTCTCTCTCTCTCTCTCTCTCGGATACACGAGGTGAAGTTTTCTCTCCTATTAATTGAAAGCTTATAATGCTGACAGAGTTTTTCCCCATGATTCTTTGTGTGTGTGTTTTTTTTGTGTGCATTTTTTATGTTCTTACTGTTTGGTTTTTTGGTGCTTGGTGAAAACGCATGTTTGTGAATTTGGTTGGTGGTTAAGAAAATGGAGAGAGAAGTTTGGTGTGTTTGTGGTTGTTCTTGCGGGTTGCAGTTGATTGAAGTAAACCGTTTCTCTGATTCCGTGTTTGTTTTTGTGTTTGTGTAGGTTGGGATATCTGCGCTGTTTCTCCACGGCTCTTGAAGAAACCTGGGGGTTGTGCCTTTCACTCTGGCAGCTAAGATAGCCGCATTTCTCGCGCCTTGTGGAAGGTGTGGGGGGAGGATGACCTACCTGTTCTCCTCATCCCTCATTTCCCGAATTCAAATCCTTCATGCATTTGGAGACTCTGCCGAGCGCAAAGAGGATGGCCTATTGATTATGGCTAACGTTCATCCTTAGCTTGCTACTGTTTTTTTTTTCTTAGAAGAGTTTCAGCCATCGTCAATGTAGAAACCAGAGAGGAAACTGTGTTTTTGTAGATTATTAGTGTTTTTTTCTTCGCGTTTGTTGATTCGGGTTCTCGCAAATAGTATTGAATTCTCTTGATCTGTTAGTAATTTGATTCTTTGTTTGTAAATATGGCCAAGTTTACATGTTTCTCTGTGCTTTTACAGAAGAAGAAATCGAAGGTAATAGATGTTTGTTTTGCATTCTTTTGTTGGTTATGTTTCTGTTATTGGGGAGTTAGAATTGTGTCATGGTTTTTGCAGATTGGAGATTCTAAGCCTGTGACTGCAGTCAATCCACATGAAACCCTTCGAGTTAAGCTTCAAAGGGTTGATAATTCTTCTACAGATAGCTCAAATGGGACATTCTTCCATGCCTCTCAACCATTTAGTGTAGAGGGGAGCTCTGCTTCTGAGGTGAAAATGTCGGAAGATATGAAATGTAGTTCGACGAAAAGGCAAGATGGTCGATCCATTGGAGAGATAGCTTACAAAGGCGGCTATGAACATGAGAGTTCATTGGCTTGTGGAGGATCCTCTGGTATCGATCTCCAACCAGAGGATCCAAGGAACAATTCACAGAGCGATCTCTCTGTTCTCGACTCTGCTCCTGCCGATGATTCGGTTGAGAAATTCTTTGGGGATGAAGCAGCCGAGAGCGGACATGTTAGCGATCCAGGGATTTATATGAGAACAAAATTCCTCAGATTCGAGCTCTCTTCGCCCAGACTTGAGCGCTCGTGTTCGAACTTGGAGACGAGGATCCTCCATAAGATGATCTCAGTTCTTTTTTCGCAGTCAAAATCGCAGTCGTATGAAAATCTCCATGAAATTTCTGGCAGATATACTGGAAGAATTCAGGGTAATCAGGGGAGCCCAGTATCTGTCCTGACCCCCAACAGTGCAGACAGAGTGATGCTAAAGCGGCTGTCTTCTATTCAGCTTCTTCCATCGAGGAGCAGAAGGATATGGTGGAAGCTCTTCTTATGGAGTCATAGAAACCTTCACAGACCAATGCCTGAGAATTGGAAAGTGCAACCATTAGCCATCAATTACAAGGACTCCATTCAGAAAGAAGGCTATTCATCGGACACCCTCGACGCCTGCCGGGCGATAATGAATGACAAGGAAACCATGAATGCAGAAAAACCAAAATTGGATAAGTTCTCTAACAGAGCTTCTGGAAGCATGCCTTGCAATCACTGGATGGCTTTCTCCACACAACCATCCTCTCACAATTGGATAGATGACTGGGTTAACAGTATCGGTACCGACCTTGTTCACCCTGTCGATGGCTTGGAGACTACAATACAGCATCATGAATCTGAAGAATCGGAAGTGTTCATCCTTTCTCCTGAGGCCTCAGGATCACCAGAAATTTGCAATCATACATCAAGGCGCTCTTCTTTGCCTAATGAGATTTTGCAGGCCAACAGTATTATTCAGACCACGAATCCCTTATCAACAGTAGCCCATGTCTCGGGCATGGGCTTAAAAGTTATCCCTACCTTTTCAGCATTTTGCAGCCTCAAAACCATAAACCTCTCAAGCAACTTCATTGGTAAGCATTCCACAGCGTATTCAAAAACTTTCTATAGTAATCAATCGAGAACAAGACTTTGTTATTTGTGTGTCTCTAACCCAATTTGCTTCACTCTTTTGCAGTGCATATCACTCCAGGATCACTACCCAAGAGCCTTCATACACTAAACTTATCGAGGAACAAGATCATCACGATTGAAGGCCTTTGCGAATTAACTCGATTGCGAGTTTTAGATCTCAGCTACAACCGCATATCACGAATAGGCCGTGGTAAGGATTCAAATGTTATTGCTGTAATACCTTCCTTCTGAGTCTATGATAAGTACTAAAGTTTTCTGTTTTCACAGGTTTGTCTAATTGTACTCGTATTAAGGAACTATACCTTGCTGGTAACAAGATTAGCGACGTTGAAGGCCTTCATCGTCTGCTGAAATTGACTGTGTTGGATCTGTGTTTCAACAAGATCACCACAGCCAAGACACTTGGGCAGCTAGTGGCTAATTATAACACACTTGTTGCACTGAATCTACTTGGCAACCCAGTTCAGACCAATGTAGGTGAAGATAAGCTAAGGAAGGCAGTATCAGGCCTTCTACCCCAGCTGACTTATCTGAACAAGCAACCAATTAAACCAGTGAGAACGAGGGAGGCAGCCATCAACAGCGTCGCCAAGGCCGCATTGGGGAACAGTGGATGGACCTCTCGGCGAAGGGTAACGCGGCGATCGAACCAAGGATCACCATCCTTTAAGACAGGGGCAACCACTCAACGGTCTGGCAGCAGCAGAGGCAGCCGTGGTGGTCACCAGTCTAGGCCTAGCAGTCGTGATAGATGCGGGGGTGGGTATGAAAGCACGTCCATGAGAAGATAGGCTGTGCCGGTAGTTTTAGGTGGTAGCATGATTTTTTTTTTTTTGGTTATGGATATCAATCTAAATAGAATTCACATGCTTGTAGCTATTGTTGGTTAGCATGCAAAAAATTTTTTTTTTATCGATAGAAATGGAGATAGAATTCAGATGCGTGTAGCCATTGTTGGTTAGCATGCTTCTTTTTTTTATGGGTAGCAATGTTTATAGAATTCACATGCTTGCAGCCATTTCCAAGTTATTTGAAATCCTCATGAGGTTTCATTTTTTTGTTTCTTTGCCGGAATGAATAAATTAATAAAGAATTTTTTTATTATCCAAATCGAGATGATTATCTATAGAATCGAAGAACCAAGTCATGGATTTGATGTTCTTATTTGTAGGAAATAACAATTTGCTCAAAGAGATCATTTTTTATGCAGCAGGGTTGCATGATTAGCGTGCAGCTCTGTTACTGTTGACCGTCCATCTAAACTTTTCTTGAGATGGACACTGCAATCATCTCGAAAAATGCCAAGATGGACATAATTGGGCTGGACCAGGTCTAAACCTGGTTTGGGCTAAGCTGGGATAAAAAGCTCGAGTCTTCGTTGCAAGCCCAGCCCTTTGCGGGCTGGCCCATGGGCAACCCGACCCCCTAGCCACAGGCACCACGTTCTTCACCCACTGGTTGGATCATGGTTGAATCAAGTTGTACATCTTTTTGTTTATGTGCCTCTCAATCAATGGTCCAAGTAAAAGCATGAGTGCCT
This sequence comes from Nuphar pumila, assembly GCF_984573655.1. Taxonomy (NCBI): domain Eukaryota; kingdom Viridiplantae; phylum Streptophyta; class Magnoliopsida; order Nymphaeales; family Nymphaeaceae; genus Nuphar; species Nuphar pumila. The sequence continues at coordinate 10,530,437 of NC_143262.1, forward strand.
CAGTATGTTGTGCAAGATCTAGATCCAACAAAAACAAACAAACAAGGTAGCTTAGGTCTGGATCAAATCAGGCTCAGGCCCAAAACTTTGCCTCAAGCCGGACCATCGTGAGCTCGCTGCATGGCCGAAGAACTTAGGCGTCTGAGCAGGTCTCTGTGTACCAAACTGACCGAGTTCAGTTTTGTGTTGAGAAAACTGGTCCAACAGTCCATGCATTGGGCCAACCTAAAGAAACAAAACGAACTTAGTTGTGGGCATTGAGCCGGGTACTCGACGAGTAAATTGAGTATCCGATTTGACCTGAACCAGGTCTGAAAACACACCCCCAAGTCTAATCCATTTCAATAAGTAAACTGGCTGAGTTCTAGCATAAGTGAAGGAACATGCCAATGGGACCATCGGGGGCTCTGTTTGTCTGGTAGGAGCAGTTAGTTCATGTCACCTTGTGTTGGGACGTTGCAGGTTCAAAACCCAATGGTATAGTTGTATAACTGACAAAGGTCTGCCTAACCCCAACTTGCCTTTCAGAAAAAAAAAGAACATGTCAATGGGGTTAGGCCCATCCGAACCAATATTTATTGGATTGAAAAGGATCCAACTTGACTCAAGCCCGATAAGACCTGTGCCAAACCCAAACCTGATGAGAGTCGGGTCAGGTTTTTGGCAGGTCAGCCTGGTCAGGGTGACGGACGTCTAAGGATGGACCGGCAGAGCGGTTTGACCTTAACACATGAACACGTCTATGCATGTGACAGTAGGTCGAGATGCTGGTGGGTCAAGGACGCGTAGGGAATCATCACCATGTTGTTTACTACTATTATATTAATCGTAGGACGTTTATCAATAACCGACCTTAGCTCAGTTGGTAGAGCGGAGGACTGTAGTTGGATAGCTGTCATCCTTAGGTCGCTGGTTCGAATCCGGCAGGTCGGATTTTTACATTTTGCCAAAATTTTCTCTCTCTGTAATATTCTCAAAAACTTTTTCCTCTTCTATCTCTTCTCTTTATTTCTTTTTTCAATCTCCCATAAAATGTTGGCATTTTCATTAAGCATAAGCAGCACTATGCATTCTGGTAAGCACCCAAAGATCAAGCCTTACAACAGGGCTTACCTTAACTCCTTAAGGCTTTAAGCCTATTTGAAGATATTAAAGAGTTCGATTCGGCTTTACACGTGGCAAGAAAGTTTTCCAGCGGCTTACTTTTGAAACCCGATATGAGTTCAAGAAGTAATTTCCTCGAAAAATTTTCTTTTAGAAAAGAAAAAGGAAAAATCCCGAAACCAGTTCCCCTGAAAACTTCACCGGGAAACCCAAAACCCTCCTTAAACCCTAGATAGGGGCATCGAAACCCTAAACCCTAGCCCCTCTCCTCCTCCGATGCCGCCATGGACCCCCCTCTCCCTCTATCGCAGAGCCCTAACCAGCGGCCTCTCCTCCTCCTTTAGGGAGTACAGCCTCCAGCGCGTCTGCAACTCCATCGCCGACGGCTCGTTTTCGCAGAGGAGGAGGAGGAGGAAGAAGAAGGCCAAGAACAAGGAGAGCGCGAGAACGAAGCTCGTCCAGCCCGACTCCCGCCGGATCCACTCATTCGAGTCCATCGTCGAGCGCGACGCCTTCTTCCGCTTCCTCACCAAGACCAAGGACTTCCTCGCCAAGCAGCCGGAGCAGGTCCTTGGGCTCGACGACGCCGGAAAGCTCCACCGAGAATTGGGCTTCCCCCGCGGCCGGAAAGTCGCCCGCTCGATCGAGCGCCACCCGGCCATCTTCCGCCTCTACCGGCACTCCGACGGCAAGATCTGGTTCGGATTCACGCCGCTGATGGAGGATCTACTCCGCGAGGAGGGGGAGATCATGGATTCGATGGAGAGGGCTAGGGTCGATACAGTCCGTAAGCTCCTCATGATGTCGGCGAGGAAGCGGATCGCCATGAGCAAGATCAACCATTGCCGCCTCCTCTTCGGCATCCCGGACGACTTCCGGGACCGCGTTCTCCGGTACCCCGAGCATTTCAGGGTTGTCCACGAGGACGGCAAGCGGGTTCTCGAGCTCGTCCGTTGGGATCCTGCCCTAGCTGTTAGCGCCCTCGAGTCCGATTTCGTCGTGGATGAGGATAGAGTGAGAAAGGCGTTCACTTTTCCTGTTAGTCATGCTGGTTACCTCAATCTCGGCAAGGAGGGCACCAGGAAACTGAACATGCTCAATACGCTCCCGCTTGTTTCGCCGTTTTCGGATGCTTCGGGCTTGAATTTGTGGTCGCCGGAGGCGGAGAAGTACAGGGTGAGTGTCCTCCATGAGTTCCTCAGCCTGACCTTGGAGAAGAGGGCGTCCATACACCACATTGTGGAGTTCAAGGAGGAATTCAGTCTTACTAAGCACACATATCAGATGCTCTTGAAGCAGCCCAGGACGTTCTATCTGGCTGGAACGGAGATGAATTGGACAGTGTTCTTGAAGGATGCTTACAAGGATGGGGAGTTGATCGAGAAGGATCCTCAGGTTATATTCAATGAGAAATTGTATCGTTATGGGTCGACGCGGCAATGCCCGCCGGGCTTTACCACCGATGACGAAGAACGCGAAGATTGAGTGTATGCTGATTGAAGACATGGGTTTGATTTTCTGCAGTTGGTGAAACATACTTGCTGCCAGAGTGGTGGTGCTTTTATTTCCGGAATGAGATTTCTGATTCTTTTTCATGATGGGGATGAGCTCTTCTTTCGGTTGTCTCCCATCTATATATACACTAATTAGTCGTGAGAAAATGATCGTGGGGGATGTTTGCTGACAAGCTGGTATGACTGAAATTTATTAGCTCAACGATTAAACACATTGTTGTGAACAATAAAGTTCATTGCAGGGGAAAACTTTGTTAGTGCTTGTTTGTAGTTATTTTTGTGTGTATATGTTTTCTATTTATCAAGATATCAGACATGAAGTTTTGTTACTAAATTTTATTGATTCTCGACTTTAAGAACCTCTGTTCGTGAGACAAATTGAATTTGGTTGATAGAAGGCCGCTCAATTTGTTTTATGAACTTCCATGTGTGTCGAAGAGGTGATCACTTGGAAAAAAACCTAATATGTTGAACTCCACGCTCATAAATGATTAATTGACTGCCCTGCCTAAATTGCACAAGCCAACAAACCAATGAGTTTAGCTGATAACTCTTCCCATGGGCTAGAAAAATTGCTTCTATTTGAAATATAAACATCTGCATTGTGAAAACTGTATGGTAGTTGTTTCCTATCTTAAAAGAATTTATCGTAGGTATTCTTTATTAATTATTCGTACATTATGCTTTTGTTTCCTATCTTAAAAGAAAGTTTGGGGTTATTTTTGTTCCTTATCAGTAGCTATTATCTTTGTCCATCCCTGGTTGGTGATACAAGTCTTTCAACTAGTAAATGGACCTTTTGGGTTGTCCTACATGCGGTGTTCTTTTAATTCTCTCGTATATCACAGCTCATGTAAATCTTGAATCTGGTCCTTGCGCTGAGCATCTTGTTTGTTCTTTGATGGGAACCGTGTTGTTAAGCTGCTGACATTTTGCAGTTTTGTGTTGATTCTTGTTGTTTATTAGTACATGTAGTGTTGGCCATTTCACCTCGATAGGTACATTGTCTTGCCATTGCCACCATGCAGTGGATCAGTTTTCTAAAAACTTCACCTTGTATCTTGAACTTCCTATGTATGCACTTGAGTTTATGTTTTGCATCCTCAACCACACTCCTACCTGGCAATCTTAGTGTGCTATTTACATCTGTCAGTCTATCCACGAAACTGTAGATTTAGCATCTCTCCTGTCGTGAGCTGATTCTCTAGAATTTTTGTTGTTGTTACTTTCCTTCAGATTCCTTATGTAACCTCTGTGTTGTTGTCAATACTATTTTTTATTTTCTGCTTAAAAGAATCAAGACAGTACATAATCAAACCTTTCTTTGAATTCATTTATTAGTAAGCATGTTATAGAATGCATGAATTCCAGTAGACTGGGAGAAGCTGCGGTGATATTGATGGTAATGACCTATATAGTTACTGGGAATTCTATAACTAGTGTTGGACCTAGATGATGTTGTCAGCTTTGTTGAACTGTCTATGTGAGTGGTTTTCAGGATTGTCTTGACAACATTATTATTGCTTTTTCAAGATGAAGAAGATTGGAAATTTTGTTTGAATATTTGCAGCGAAGCAAGTCATGCTTGACTTGCAGCTTATTCTGTAAGTTTTGTGAGACTGAAATAACGGAAGCTCTTCGTTACTTTTTGCATATGAGCAGAAAGACATGAAAAGATTGTGTCTATAGTCAAATGCTAGAGTTTTGGAAATCTTGGCTGCTGCGTTACACATGTTTCCAGCATCATAAATAAGCTGTATGAAGTCCTCAAGCTTTTTAATATATAGACTGCTGCTTTGGATTTCTACTGCAATGTAACCTTTAATTTGGAATATTAATGTACAATGGTGAAATATTCAAAACAAAAAGAGAGTATTTTGTATGGTTTTACATTCACAATAAAAATTTGGAATGTCAACCACCTAATTGCTTTTCTAGTGTTTAACCATCTCATGATTGATCATTATCTTTGTAACTGGTAGGGATCTGCAACCCCAGCTTGCCAATAAAAAAAAGCACCTCATGATCATCTTAAATTTGCTAAAAAATTCTCATAGATATGCATCATTAGTCCAGAATACAGTATCCGTTGTTGAGGATATTGTGTTTGACAAAAAACGCTGCCGTATGGAAGACCTCTTTTCATAGACCTGACTTCAGTTCTGATGCATGCATCATAGGGAAGTTTCAGCAAGTCATTGATCAAGAATTAGGAAAGCAAGAAGTTTGGTTTGTGCCCCTCGACATCTGAGTTATCACCTACAGAGGGGAGGTTGCTCTGAGCAATATAGGAGCACGGTCTTGGTCCTATACCTTTGCTTTCTCTCCACCAAGGGAGGAAAGATCAAGAAAGAAAAAGCTAACCTGCCTTTTAAATGATTAAATAAATTTATAAAATAAGAATCTTTTCTGCCTCTACTGTTAGTTTTTGTAACATAGCTCTAGAGTCTTTGCAACTCAACTTGCAGATCGAACAAGGTTGGACTTGAATAAGATTCTACTTAAGAACAAAACCTAGATTTGACCTTCTCCGGCCCTCTTCTAAGTGAGTTTTGTTGGCCAAAAGCACTCTCTTAGTGAGTAAATTTTGTTCCAAGAGGGTTGAGGTGCACAGATAGGTAAAGAAGTTCTCTGCAGAAGAAATTTAGATATTTTATACTGGTGATCCAATTTTTATATTTTTCCAAAAAAGATTCTAGCCATATGAGAATGCTAGGTAATCCATGATCCAGAAATTTGTTGGAAAAATTCAGCAATCCCTGGTATTAAACATGATTCCTGCCAAGTGATTGAAATTAAAATGGTGATTTAGTAGTCAACATGTCCAAGGGATTGAAGATTGATAACATGATTCCGGCCAAGCGAATGTAATAATGTGTCTTAACAATTGCAAGTGGATATTGACAGTGCGAGCATATTTGTGGGGAAAGGGAAGATGATGATAATAAGCAGAAATCTTCTTATAACCTTTCCCAATACGAAATGTATTGTTCAATCATTTCAAGATTGTAGGGTTATACTTCAAATCTGCTTGGTCATCTGAAAAAAAAAGGGGAAGCCTGGGAGGCTTGCTTTGTTTAAATCATCTTGTAAGTATTGACATATTTAGGTGCTTTTTGGACACACTGGAAAGAGTAAAGTGCCCCCAAACTTTTAACCCTCCCTCACCAAACTTACCTGATTTTTCAATTTGTCTTTGTCCTGAGTCCCAGACTCCTTCCCTCTAAAAAAAAATCTTGCCTTGTTTTAACAAATTTTGGCACGTCCATGAGGACTCCACTAGGTGCGACTGGTAAACTTCACCAAGTTGATAGGACATCATGAGTTCCAAACTCATAGGTACACATATTTTGCTATGAAGACAACCAATGAGTCAGGATGAGGTGTCATCACATAAGACTCAATGTGTACCATGTGATGTGATGGCACCTGATCGGGCGGGCTGCGAGGTTTTACATCAATGAACTTGGTGAACAAGGCAAGTTTTCTTCAACTAAATCTGAACACAAAATCCATAACGAGGTGAGTGGGTCCAATCTAAATCCATCCAACTAATGATTTCGTCCTCTATCTCTTGAACTTTTCTGATTATTTATCTCTTCAACTACATAGGCATAGGCTCGGGCACTATGGAGCACTTATCCTAACTTTCTATAGCAGTGGTTTTTTTAGCTGGCATTGCCTCCATTTAACTGACAAGTTGCAAGTTCTCTTTCGTGATTAGGAGCATTTTTTGTGAAGTGTAATTTACTTTTTTTATCTTATTGCATATGTTGTTTTTCAATTTTTAGTTGAATAGGAATAAATTGCTCTTAAATTGAATTAAAAAAATTTAACCTTAGAACGATGGATATCTGCATTCAGTCCAAGATCACATTTTCAACTATCGTCAAGTCTTTTTTCATAACAAACATTTTGTTTACATGATCAACAATATTATCATTTTTTTACATCTCACATGAATTATATTGTTCTAGTAGTAACTATATGTGTGTTTCATAAATAATGTCATATTTATTAGAAATTGCATTAAACATTGTCTTAGCTCTAAGGTAATCTTCAAATACCCTAATAAGGTCATCATATATATATATATATATATATATATATATTTATCCTTTTTATATTTTATAAAAGTCGCTTTGGCCTCATTAGTAGCTCCAATACTAGGGTCCCTCATTTCACTAGTGAGGGCATTCTCAAAGCTCTCTAAAATTAAAACAAGAGGGATCCTTCTATTCCAAATATAAAAATTGTTGTCATTAAGTTTATCAGTTTTGACAAGTTCAATGGCACAAACCCTACTTGTCATTTTTCGGTAATTGGTTATTTTAAGATGGCAAAGCATGATATGAATAAATTAAACATTCAACAAGTAAACAAATAAAATAACATTAGCCATAAACTCATGAAATATAGCTTTCACAATTAGCAATTTCATGAAGAACTACCTTATTATTTCATGTAAGTGCCAAGAAAAAATATACGACAATCAATTGCTTGATTTTTAGAGAAAATGAGAAAATATGCACTTTCTAAGCACTTTTCTGTAATTTCAAATAACTATCTACTTATTTTATGCAAGTACTAAGCAAATATGCACTTTCTAAGCACTTTTTTATAATTTTAGAAAATTATCTAGTTATTTCTTACAAGTACTAAGCAAATTTGTAATTTCTAAGCACTTTTCTGTAAATTTAGACTATAATAAAAAATATTATCCAAAAAAAAAAAATATAAAAAAAGAGAGTTTTTTTGCAAAAATTAAAAAAACTAACCTTGTTTCGGATAATATTTCCCTGGTTTAGGTCACTTTCTGGAATTACCAAAAAAGTGACGATCATTGCTGTAATTTAGGGATACAGATGTCAAATACAACAAAGTTCAAGGACAATGTAGTAATTTAATACAAAAAGATAAAGGAGACAATTAAATTAAAAACAAGGCAATTATGTAATTCAGCTATGTGGGACTTGATTGGAAATACCTAAAAAGACTAGGGGTAATAGGTAATTTTGGCTAATAGAGATATGATCGACATTTCTAGAAAAGATTGGGGCAATAACATATTTTTACCTATACAAATGTATAAAACGGGGCTTTCTCAGAAAATTCAGAAGCTTTTCGATGAAGTTTCAGTTGTTTTTTTTTTTGTTTTAGCTGACGAGAAAAAATGCTGATCTTTGTCTGTTCATTCGTTGAAAAAAGAAGGAAAGCCGATGAGATGTAGCTCAAGAATGCTGGAGCTATCGGGAGGTCGTCAGAAAATGCAATCTGCGATTATCCGGTTTGGTTGCTGAAAAAATAAAAAATGGTGATAAAGGAAAAACAAACGGTAATCCCGCCCTTTTTTTTTCTTAGAATTGTTGGAAGCCGGATGTCGGCGATCTCCCTTTTTATTTTTTAGATCGAATGAAAAGAAGAAAAAAATCTCACAGACTTCAGAGGTCGCTCTTGCTAGATGACGGTGCTGCCCAAAGGTCGCCGAAGCGACCTTGCTCGGCAGCGACAGAGATTGAAAAAAAAAACTTTTCTTAGATTTTTTTTTAGGTTCCCCCTTTTTGCGATAAAACCCCTTTTTGGGTTTGATCACTTTGCGGGATGAGTCATCTGAGAGAAAAGAAAAAGAAAAAGATGTATTAATAAATCAACGACAGTGATAAAAAAGGTAACCCTTTTTTTGTTTTTTTTCAAGGTCGCCCAATGCAAGCGACCTTCTGCAAGAGATTTCTTGGTGAAGAGGGGTTGCCTGTTACTAGTGACCCTTTGAGAGAGAAAAAAAATGTTGAGCCAAATAAAAAAACTTTCTAATTTTTTTGTTTATCATCCTATGGGATCTTATGCCTATGGTATCTTATGCAGGCCCTGCTCCTTTTTTTTGTTGAGGTCGCCTGTAACATGCGACCTTTTAGAAAGAAACAAAGACATTTTTTTGTTTGTTGAGGTCACCTGCAACAGGCGACCTTCCAGAAAGAAAAATGAAGATCCTCCTCTTTTTTTTTACTATCACTAGCAGACCCGAGTCAAGGTTTGTTTTTCTTATTATTTGCAAAGAGGAATAGGGGTCGTCGAAATCTGGTGACCTGCCTGATATGCTTAAACAAGTGCACTGACCTGTTTTCGAGCATTATGATTCATGTCTCTGAGCGTCAAACACCGATCTAGCAATGGTCTTGTGCACACCACCTACCTCTCGATCTGATACCACTAAAGGATTGCTAAAGAAGAATGTGCGAGAAAACTGTTTACGGCCTGCATCAGGAGGGGTTTGTGCTTACTCATTAATTTTTTTTTTTTTTTTATGTTTTGTGAGTAAGCCCTCACTTACTTAAATAAGAGATAAGTTATGATAGAACTTACTCCCTTCTAAATAGCCGATAACCCAAACTGTAACTGTTTCATGATATGAGCTTATCCAAAATGAAGCACATTTTATTTTGAATAAGGCCTTCCTTTAAGCGGTTTCACCGGTTGAAAAGAGAGTGGACTCACCTTTCTCTTCAATGAGTGAGACTCTCGGTAAAACATGGCCAATAGGTTATGTATGACCAATACTATTGAGCATCTCTCTTAACTTTCTTTAGTAGCGGTTTTTTAGCTGGCATTTCCTCCTAATATTATGAGCAAATGACAAGTTGCAAGTTCTCCTCCATTTCTTTTACTACTTTTCTTTATTATGCATGTTTTCAATCAACAGGGATTTAACCACTTCTTTACGTTAGTTGATTCAAAACAGGTGGTTGTAATTTTTGTGGAATATTGGTAGGTGCTCACAGGTTGGTGCTAAATGAGAGTGCTAAATGTTTTTTTCAGCCTTTCTTCGTTTTATTTATAAATTCTGATCGTACATATGTGACTTATGTACTTGATTTTATAGGACCAGCTCTTAAAGTGTTTGATTGGGTGGGTTTTTATAAGGTTAAAAAATCAACTGTTCAAAATCTTTGTAAATTTTTGTGGCTTCAAACATCATTTTTTCATAAAAACACATGATCCAGGTGTGAATTCTTATTAAATGCTCAACACATTTATAGGGCTGCCGGAACCAGGTAAAAAACACCCAAGAATCTGAAAAACTCATTTAGCACCTAACGTGTGAGCAACTACCAATTTCTCTATATAGGTATATGTATATATGTCTTTGGTGCTAACATGAATACATTATCAATAAGTTGAAACTCATAAGTTCAAGTTGTATCCGACCCCTCTAGATGTCCGACCCCTCTAGATGTGTTCAACATAGTCAATTTGTTAGAGATTAAGCCTTGGATCATGCTTTCTAAACAAAAAAAATGTTGCATTAACTATGCGTTAAGTTTTAAATAACAAAAAAAAACTTTTACCTACATACATGATTCTGGTGATTATAAAGTTGATCCCCACAAAACAGATCATCTAGATCATATCTATAACTCACTTGAAAAAAAAGCAATACCACATTACTTGTTTCAAGTCATTGATACCGTATGCACATTCTCATCAGACTTATCTCTCTCTCTCTCTCACACACACATATATATATATATATATATATATATATATATAGAGAGAGAGAGAGAGAGAGATAATAGATAGATAGATAGATAGAGGTTGGGTATTGAAACATTGGCCGTTGGATCTTCCCTAATCCAACGGCTATTTCTAGTTTGTTTAATGAGGGTGTCCAACATGGGGCATCATTTACGAGTAAGGAGCTAGCTGGCTACTAAAACCGGCTCCCACCGTGGTCTACGCTAAAAAAGATGCATCTTTTATCACGTCTTAAAAACTTTGGCTTTTCTTGTCATTCTTGGAAAATCTCTCTCTCTCTCTCTCTCTAGGTTTGGCTCTGACTCCACCACCACTTCTGGGTAGCACATATCCAGTGTTTTTATGTATTTTTTTCCTATATGTATTGGAAAAAAAATACAACGTAGCATCTGATGTGTGAAGTGCCTGTAGTTCTTTTATTGATAAACAACAAATGTTTTTGTTTCTAAAAATAAAAAATTATAGTATTTCGGTCATTTTGTTTGACTAAGCAGTGCTTCAATTTCTGCAAAACTTTATGTGGCTTTTCGAGATTTTTTTTTTGACATTTATAGCAAAGAAATCTCAGAAGAACAAATATATTGAGTTATAAAAGTAATTCGCAAAATTAAAAAAGTTGGATAGCTAAATTCAAATATTTTCAGAGATTACATATAAAATTGGGTAGATTAAGATATTGTCATGGTATATTATTTTTCATGATATATACTCAATATATGGTGATTTGACTAATTTTTTTACTATCTAACAAAATATTGCATTTTTTCCCATATGGTATTTTTTAGGATACCTTGATATTTGTCACTGATAATTAACGTGATCAAAATGGAATCCAAAGGTCAGGCTCATCATTTCATGCTGCCATTTTAAAGAAATTTAGGACTAGTTTAAATTTTTAATATTAAAGGATCAACGTATTTTAGGAATACTTCCAAATCCTATCCCTTCCTATCTTAAAGGGTCATAATTTTTTAATATTAAAGGATAAATTTTTAATATTAAAAGTCATAAATTTTTGTCAGGGAAGAGTTCCGACTGGTGAGGAACTGGAAAGACATCATTTGGGTTATATAGAAATTTAAGAATAATGCCATTTTTAGCAACAAAAAATGAACTAAGGATGCAGGGGTGTCAACGGGGTTTGGTTGGGACCCAGGTAGAACTAGACTCAAACCAGATTGGAGATGATGGTACCGGGTCTGAACCCAGGTATACTCGGACCTTCCACATGAGAAACCATATCTGGATCCTGTAAGGACTACATGAATCAGACCAAATAATATTTTTTATCATTTTTACATTGAAAAATTAGGATCTTAATCAGCCTGTCAGCTGTCAGACCCAACGGAAGATGAAAGGCAGCAGGTACAGCGGCACACTGAAAGTGTGCAATATGATTACACCTGATCCACCCTAGTACGAAAACTGCTCATTATTATTATTATTTTCAACTGCATGCCATTATTTCTTTTTTGTGCATTTCAAAGATTCCCCTAGGGATACAGTGTTATTACCTAAATAAAATATTATGAATGCATTTAATAATACATAAATTGATAGATTATGGTACTCGGGCCGTTTTGTATGACAAAGCAGCGATCCAATTTCTACAAAACTTCATATGGTCTTTCGAGAGACCCTAAATTTTAAGTTCTTTTAAGATTTATGTGAAAAAAAATCCACGAAGAACAAAGTTATTAATATAGAAAAGTAATTATAAAAAAAGTTGGATCACTAAATTAATTAAAATATTCCCCAAAGATTACATATAAAATTGGATAAATCAAGATAAGATGACAGTATATCATTTTTTATGCAATAAGTTGATTTGACTTATTTTTTTAAGAATGCCGTGATACTGATTGCTAATTATTAATTAGGAAATCATGTTAACGAATAGTGTGGTGATAACGCGATCAATAATATTAAGAGTGTCAATGGGTCGGGTATGACCCTATCTCGACCCGTACCAGATCTGGTAGGGTCAAGGTTTGGTAACAAAGGATGGGGTCCGATTAACTATTTGGGTTGGACCCACGACTTCCTATTATTAAACGGGCTGGGAATGGTTTATGAAATTTTTATACCAAACACAGATCCCAAATAAGTTTAATCCCTAAATTTTTATTGTAAACAACTTTAAAAGATATTATTTTACAGGATATAGATTGGGTTTAGTTTTTGTAATACTTACCAGATTTGGGTATGGTCTTTCCTATAAAAATTCTGATTAGATCTGGATCCAGATCAGATAAAAACACCAACTAGTGGGATCCATGTCCGGACCCACCCATTTTGGCAGAGGTCCGACTGGTTGACACCCCTATATGGTACCCAAAGGCCCAGTTCTTCATTATTCTATGCTATTGTTTTAACGTAATTCAGGGCTACTCCTAAATTTAAACATTAAAGGGCCAATATATTTTATTAATACTTCCAAAGTATAATATAAAGAAAATGAGTACAGATCTCATCAGTTGGGATGGATTCTATCCTACATTCAATCATAAGCGCCATTCAATCCACGGCTAGGATTGGCTCACTTTTTCACCTTGATGTGGACTGATCTTAGACATCCAAATGCTTCAGCTGGACTGCTAAGATCAACATGGTGTGAGAAACAATCAAATATGATTGGGTTTCTCACCAACACTGAGATTTGAAATCTCACATTATCGAATCTAATCACACCATCACAACAAAAATGTAAACGTTGGGGTTAAAATGTGAACCCCAATCTCTCTCTAGGGCACTAACGTCTTTTTTTTTTTGTGCATAAAAAGTTGCAGAGGGTTGGAGTTTTCAATCCAACCAGGTAGCCGGAGATGTTAATGGCGACGTTCGAGGGCAAGATCATCTTCGTTATCCGTCGGTCGATGATGTCTGGAGTGGGTAGAACTCACCAATCATACACAAAGGATAGCTCCCCTACAGGGCTTCGCAGTTATCGAGCTTTCCCTCGATCAGAAATGCATCAATACTATTTTGTGTTAGGGTTTAAGCTACATGAAAGAACTACAAACAAGATGATAAACTCGATTTTCACTCTCTTGTCCACCGAGAGGTTCAAGTATTCTATTTATAAGCATAACAATTTACAATGTTTAGAATATATTTAAAATACACAGTTCTAGAAATATCGTCTAACATGATTAGATAAAAATCTAAAACAACTAGCAAATGATAGTAGTTATCGTTTTTGAAAACTCTATCAAAAAACAATAATATTGGATATGGTTAGCTCATGATACTCTTTATAGCTTCATTTGATACATCTCTCTAAACTTCATTAGACTTATCCAAATCTTGTGTGGCGCATTTGGTTTCTAAGAAACCATTATTGTTAGGATATGTAATCGTCTTATCTTTATCCTTATCATGCCCCTGCGAGCTCAACGTGGGGTCGACCATGTTCAACTTGTCATGAATGAAAACAAACCTCAAAAATGGAAGAGGCTTAGTGAGAGCGTCAACCAGCTGGTCAGAGGAGGTGATAAACTGAACTTGAAGATGACCTGTTAGCACATGATCCCGAACAAAATAGAAATCAATTTCAACATGCTTTGTGCGGGCATGAAAAACCAGATTCACTGCGAGATATAAAGCTCCAATATTATCACACTAAAGAGTAGGTGGCGAAGGAGGAATGAAACTCAGCTCAGCGAGAAGAGACTTGACCCAAAGAAGATCAAATGCAACACATGCAAGAGACTTGTATTCGGCTTCAGTGCTTGATCGAGCTATGGTGCGTTGCTTGCAAGAAGATCAAGAGACCAGATTAGAGCCCCAAAAAAACTGTAAAACCACTTGTAGACTTGCGATCATCAAGGTTCCCCACCCAGTCAGTATCAGAAAAAGCACTCAGATGGAGAGAGGAAGACCATACAAAGAACATACCATGATGAATGGTATCCTTGAGATAACGATGGATGCATTTGACGATAGACCAGTGTGTAACCGTGGGGTTGGTGAATGAACTGGCAAACCTTGTTGACTGGAAAAGCTATGTCGGGCCGTGTGATGGTGAGATATTGGAGACCGCTCACGATACTTCGATATAAAGTAGAGTCAGGAAAGAGAGGGGCATCATCCTTAGATAACCGGGTGGTGAAGCTCAGAGGAGTAGAAATCGGCTTCGCATAAGCCATAGAGGCACGATGAAGTAGCATAAGTGCATATATACACTGACAAAGAAAAAGACCTGAGGAGGCATATCGAACTTCAATACCCAGAAAATAATTTAGGTGACCAAGATCTTTGATGGAAAAGACATGACTGAGGCGCTGAATCAACTGCTTAATGGCAATGGTGGGGCTGTCGGTGATGATAATATCATCAACATAAACCAGTAAATAAATAACTAGATTGCTATCTCAAAAAATAAATAACGAAGCATAAAAAAGAGATAAGAAATCCATAGGATTGAAAATAAGAGCTGAGCCGCTGGTACCAGGCACGCGGAGCCTGCTTGAGGCTGTATAAGGCCCGATCCAGCTTGCATACATGTTTAGGATGAGATGAGTCTTCAAAACCAAGAGGCTATACCATATAAATATCTTAAGAAAGGAGACAATTTAAAAAGGCATTATTAAAATTTAATTGATGTATCGACCAATCTGACAAAACCACAAGAGTAAGAACAACGCAGATGGTAGTGGGTTTCACAACAAGACTAAAAGTCTCTAAAAAGTTGATGCCTTTCTCTTGATAAAAATCCTTAGCAATGAGTCAAGCTTTTTAGCGACCCATAAAGCCATCAGCATGTCGTTTAATCCAAAAAACCCATTTGGAGCTAATGATATTATAGTGAGAAAGTGGAGGAACGAGGTGCCACATGTGATTAAGTTGGAGGGTATTAAATTCTTCTTGCATGGTCGTGTGCCACTTGGGGTCAAGATTAGTTTGTTTAAACAAAGTAGGTTCGGGTGTGAGCAAGATAGAGCTAAAACAAGCAAGAGAGAGAGAGTGGATAGCAGGTAGTGGTGAACACATGAGGGTTTAAGAGAGTTGGTCATAGAGCGGGTGATTATGGGGTGGGTATGGTCAGATGGGCGACTCACAACAGAGTCAGGAAGAGGAAAAGAAGAGGCAGTGACGAGGAACAATCAGGTGGGCCAGTCATGAGACTGTGCCTCACAGAAGAGGAAGGAATATCAAGCAAAGCAGGAGAGATAAGAATATCAAGCAAAGCAGGAGAGATAGGAATATCAGTGGGGACCATCAGATTAGGAAGAAGTGGCTGAGGAGGATCAGGAGGAGGTAGGACGATAGTTTGAAGGATGAGCAAGCAAAGAGATGATTCCAAAGATAGATTTATCAAAGTAAACATGATGAGAAATATAGGTGCAATTTTGAGAGGGGTCGAAACACAAGTAGCCCTTATGGCGAGAGGCATAACAAAGAAAAATATAGGATGTAATCTTTGGCTGAAATTTAGAAGCATGATAGGGCGTTAAAAGTGAATAGCAGTGAGCACCGAAGACATGAAGATGATGATAGTCAACCAGTTTGTGAAAGAGAAACTCATACATGGTCTTACGATTAAGTACGAGGGTTGGAAGATGGTTAATGATTTAAACAACAGTGCAAAAGACATTGACCCATAAGAAATATGTCAAAGAGGAGGTATGTAACAGGCTGAGCCTAGTTTCAATGATATGCCAATGTTTGCGCTCAACAAGCCTGTTCTGTTTTGGGGTATGCGGGCACGAAAATTGAAGAAGTATGCCATGGTTTCGTAAAAAGGTTTTAAAATCATGACTGGTAAATTCGCCTCCATTATCAATTTGAAAAACACAGATGGATAGTTGAAGTTTTTTTTAGTGACATGCTTGAAAGATTTAAAACACTCAAACATTTGAGGCTTAGTATGTAATGTAAAAAGCTATGAGAAGCGAGAAAAGTCATCCACTATGAGGAGTTAAAAACAAAAACCTTCTCGTAAAGAGACTGGAGCAGGCCCCCAGACATCTGCGTGGACAAGTTCAAGTGGAGAAGTCGTAGAAGAAAAAAAATGACCAAAAGGAAGTTTGTGAGGTTTGCCAACAAGACAACTCTCTCACAATTTTATTTTGATATTTTTATTAACAAAAATAACATGACTAGAGTTTAAGTAAGAGATTATCTTCTTATTTGCATGTCCGAGACGTTGATGTCATATATCAAAAGATGCCACTTTGCTTGCAAATGCCACCACCTGTATATGATCATCAGATTTGATTGGGTAGAGTCCCACGCTTGATTTCAGTCTCCTGAGATGAATAGTACTTGTCTGACAATCCTTGACAAGAAATTCAAAGGTAGTGAATTAAAAAATACAATCATTATCTTCAGTAAACTGGCTCACAGATAAAAGGTTATCGTAATAGCAGAAACATGAAGACCATTCTTTAAATAAAAGGAAGAGCATGAATTTCAAAATAAGATTACCAGTGTGAGAGATGGGAAGCATCTTACCATTTCCAACCATGATTTGTTCACTCGCATGACATTGAGATTTATGAGAGAATTATTAGTCATCCATGGTTGGATGATTCGTAGTGCCAGTGTTAGGATACTAGTAGTCATCAATAGATTGATGAAGAGACATGGCAGAAAAAGCTTTGGGGATATCCCATCAAGTTTTGGCAATATGTTCGCATTTTCACAATATTGACATGTGACTACCCTACGACAACCTTGAGTTTGGGATACAAGATTACTATTGAACGTGTTTGGAGAAGAATTTCTCCCTTGTCTCCTACCACGACCTGGATAAGCACCGCGACCATGAGCTCAACCCCTGAAAGCAGAGAAGACAATTTGCAGGGTTCAGGTGTTTTAGGAGGCTTGGCATGAATTAAAATCACTCATTTTTTTTATTAAAAAGATCATGTAGATATGTGAATGTATACAGTGTCAGATTAGTGGTGACAAAGGTCACAAAGCTTTCGTACTCGAGAGGAAAACCATTCAAAGTTATTTGAACTAATTCTTTATCTTCTACACGAAGATTGGCGGCGACAAAGGAGTTGGATAAGAACTTTATGCAGTCTAGATAAGACAACATATCCATATTGTTTTTCTTAATAAAAGTCAAGTCCTTCAGAATTATGAGTCTCAAAAGAGATTGAGATCCATATGCTTTTTTCAGAACAAACCAAGCTTCATAGGCCATTTTTGTTCTCATGATTTGACCGCGAATAGTTTCAGAAACAATAGCTTTGATCCAGCAGAGAGCTAGCTGATCAGAACAAATCCAAATCAGATAATTCAGATTTTCTATCTTACCTCCATCTATCACGACAATAAAGAGATCTTGTTGAGGAGAGGAGTCATTGACAAATTTAAGGAGATCTTGGCTGATCATGACTGATTCGAGTTGAGATCTCTACAACAAGTAGTTGTCTCGATTTAGTTTTATCAAGACAAGGCTGACGATAGCATTCCACTGGGTCATGGGAGAGGAAAAGGGACTATGAGGAAGTCATTGAAAACTCATTGGAGCTTGATAGCTCGGATACCATGAAAGAACTATGAATTAGATGATAAACTTGATTTTCACTCTTTTATCCACCGAGAGGATCGAGTATTCTTTTTATAAGCATAACAATTTATAATGTTTAGAATATGTTTAGAATATACAGTTCTAGACATATCAACTAACATGATTAGTTATAAATATAAACCAACTAGCAAATGATAGTAGTTATCGTTTTTAAAAACTCTATCAAAAAATGATAATATTAGATATGGTTAGTTCATGATACTCCTTATTGAATCTGACTTCTTGTAGCTTCATTTGATATATCTTTCTGAACTTCATTAGACTTATTCGAATCCTGTATGGCGCATTTGGTTTCTGAGAAACCATTATCATCATAATATGTAATCGTCTGATCTTTATCCTTATCACTACAAACTCGCTAGTGGGTCCCCCACCGATCATGGCCACCTGAAGGTAGCCCTGCTATGGCTAAACGATTTATAGAATCCCAACATCAGGTAAGTCCTTACTAGGCAAGTTTCCAACTTGTGATAGGAACTGTGAGTCGTTAGACCTGGATCTGGATATGGAGTCGGGGTTGGAGCTAGTGATACCGATAATAGGGGATGGTTGTATTTTTCTGCATAGAACAAGAGATGAGTGTGTGAACTCCAAGTGTTTTTCCACTACAAGAAAAATGCCAAATAGCGACAAACTTTTGCGATGAAATTTTTCCGTCACACAGTTACGACGGATTAGCGAGAGAAAAACATCCGTCACTACACTCGTAAATATTTACGAAATTAGTGACGAAAAAACATCCGTCGTCAACTCCATCGCTAAGTAGCGACAGATTAGCGACTGAAATTTTATGTTGCAAAACCCGACACACTTAGCGATGGATATAGCGACAGAATAATTCCATCGCTAGTTAGCAAGGGCGTTTGCGATGGAAATATTCCGTCACTAATTTTTTATGTAAATACCCCTAGGGCACGAAATCAAATTTTTTTTGACTCTCACCTGCGCCTCTCTCTCTCTCTCTCACCCGCGCCGCTTTCCGTCCTCTCTTCGGCTACCGCCCCCTCCCTCTCTCCGGCTACCGGCGACCGCCCCCCTCACGCCCTCCGGCTACTGCCCCGTCCCTCTCTCCAGCTACCGGCGACCGCCCCCCAGTCTCTCAGGTAACTCCCTCCCCTAGTCTTCTTCTTCTTCTTCTTCATCTCCTTCTCGCCCTTCCTCTTCTTCATCTTGTTTCGGCAGAGGCATCGCCCCTGCCGCCTATCATTTTTTAGCAGTCCGGCAGGGGCGATGCCCCTGTCGCCTTTCTCCTTGGTCAAGCAGGGCCGAGCCCTTCCGCCTCTTTACTCTCTATCAGGCAGGGGGTTTGCCCTTGCCGCCTTATTTTTCAACAGGGGCAATGCTCCTGCCCCTCTCATTTTTATGGTAGGTAGGGGCAGAGCCCCTGCCTCTCTATTTTTTTTGGCAGGGGCACCCCTGCCTCTTCCTTGCCTTTCGGGTCTTTCTAGCAGGCAGGGCGAGGCCCTTCCTCTTCCCGTCTGACGAAGGATTTGGCCCTATCGTTCAAGATTTTTGACAAGGAGTGCAAGGCTCTGCCTCCTACAGTCTGGCAGGGGCCTCGGCCCTTGCTGCTCGGGTTTTTTGACAAACAAGGGGCAAAGCCCCCTTGTCTCTTTGTGTTTTTGACAGGCAGGGGGTGCCTTTGTGATTTTCTGACAGGTAGGGGGTGCCTTTGTGATTTTCTGACAGGCATGGGGGTGCCTCTGTGATTTTCTAACAAGTAGGGGGTGCCTCGATTTTTGTTTTGTTTTATTTTAATCTGTTTTAGCATTCAACTAAGTTTCTAGTGTGATTTTCAGAAGGTTTTACTGTTTTTCAGTAAATATAAGGAGCTCTGAGCACTGTGCTTGTAAAGGATTTCCGGTGAAAAGCAATTCAAATTGGGTAAATATCTGAGGTAAGTAAGTGATGCAAGAACATCACATGTTATTTAATTTATTAGATGCAACACTTTTTTGTTCACACACTCACTTAGTTGTGGATATCTAAAACTGCTATGATGAAGTTTGGAGATGATACTGAGCATGACTTTAATGTATGAGAATAAAAGTGCTCTTATTTTTGAAGTACGAATTCCATGCTAGGCATGATAGTAGTTAACGGGATATTGGAGTGTGTTTGCTGCAGGTACATGTTTGATATTGTTTTGATATGAATGATTAGAATGTATTGCAATGTTTGATGTTTTTGTATCCATGCTTGCATGAAGTTATTTTCCATTTGATTATGCCTTCTATGTGAAATTGTATGATGAATTTTTTATTCAAATGAATATATTTGTGTCATCATAGCATTATTAAGATTTTCTTTTAACTAGTGATGAAACTATCTGTAATATTTTAGGACAAAATGACTGCAAACCGTGAATGGATGTATCGTAGGATAATTGATAATGAGGTGTCACATGAACATATGAATGGTGTTGACAGTTTTATTGAATTCACAATAGCAAATGTCAGTACAGTGGATCCTACCGGTCAGATAAGCTGCCTCTGCATGGTGTGTAAGAACAATCGATTTATAGAACCTCATGACGCTAGACATCACCTATATAAGAAGAGTTTTGTTAGTGGTTATCAAAATTGGACGCTTCATGGTGAAAATTTTTAGAATAATTATGACTCAAGGGTGGATGTGGTGCACGATAATCCATATGTGGACCTGATATTTGATGCCGCAGGATCAAAAATGGGTTCTACTTTGAGACATAGTAATGCACTAACTGGAGTAGAGGAAGAAGCAACAAACGATGCAACTAGCACATTCTATGACTTACTTAGAGATGCTGATGAACCATTGTGGAATGGTTGCGAGAGTCACACTATCCTGTCAGCAGTTCTTCAACTACTGAATTTGAAGTGCGAGTTTAATTTGAGTCAGTCATGTTTTGACCGTCTGTGCTCTATTGTGAAGAATATGTTGCCCAAAGATGAAAAATAGCCACAAAATCTCTACCGTGCGAAGGTTATGGTCAATGCTCTAGGTATGGGGTATCAAAAGATAGATGCTTGTCCCGATCACTGCATGTTGTATTTTAAAGATCAAGAAAAAAGCAGATCATGTCCATCATGTGAACATCCTCGGTTCAAGCCAAAGACAAAGGAAAATGGTAGCACAAGGTCAAAAGAAGTGTTGTATAAGTCACTCCGCTACTTCCTTCTCACTCCTAGATTCAAACATCTTTATATGTCTTCGAGGACAACTAAACAAATGATATGACATGCAAATAAAGTTCGACATGATAAAGACAAGATCACACATCCTGTTGACACAGAAGCATGGAGGCACGTTGATCGTACTCATCAGAACTTTGCTTTGGAAGTAAGAAATGTTAGGTTAGGTTTATATACAGATGAATTTAATCTATTTGGGGGTAGATCAACCCCATACTCATGTTGGCCAGTATTTGTCACCCCATACAACCTTCCTCCAAGCTTGTGTATGAAGCGTCAAAATCTTTTCTTGTCTCTATTGATCCCTGGTTCGACGTCTCCCTACCAAAATCTTGATGTATATTTGAGGCCATTGATTGATGAACTGAAAATACTGTGAGATGACGGTGTTCTGACGTACGATGCCTACAAAAACAAAACTTCAATATGAAGACTATTGTTCTATGGACAATCCATGACTTTCTTGCATATGGTATATTATCTGGTTGGAGCACACATGGGAAATTAGCATGTCCCTACTGCATAAAGGATACAAAATCGTTTAGATTGACGCATGAAAGAAAGCCGTGCTAGTTTGATTGTCACCGTCGATGTTTACCCAGCGATCATCCGTTTCGATGACAAAAGAATGTGTTTTGAGCAGGCACAACTGAAATGGAAGGTCCACCAACAAGGTTGTCTGGCATAGAGATTTTAAGAAGATTACGATACTTTTCATGCAGACTGACAGATGTCCGTAGGGCTACGCCCTTTATTGGATTTGGGAAGGATCATAATTAGACAAAAAAATTTATATTTTGAAAACTACCATATTAGCCAACCTTATTGATACGATATAATTTAGATGTCATGCATGTGGAGAAAATTGTGTTCGATAATGTATTCAATACAATAATGAACGTGAAAGGGAAAACGAAGGATAATCTGAAGGCACATATGGAATTAAAAGTGGTATATAAAATATCAGAATTGGAACTCAAAGAGTATAATGGCAAAATACTGAAACCAAAGGCAAGGTATGTGCTTGGTACAGATCAAGTAAAGCTGGTATGTCAATGGTTGAGGCAGTTGAGATTTCCAGGCAGCTATGTGAAGATAGACGATGAACAATTATATGGGTTGAAGAGCCATGATTGTCATGTCATTATGCAACGGTTGATACCCCTAGCATTCCATGTTATGTTAGACAAACCTATATAGGGGGTACTGTCCGAGTTGAGTAGATTTTTTAGAACATTGTGCTCAACTGAAGTTGTAGTATCTCAGGTAAAGAATCTAGAGGAATCTGTCGTAACTACTATTTGTCAGCTGTAGAAGATATTTCCACCAACATTTTTTGATGTTATGGAACATGTGGTCATACATTTGCCATATGAACTTAGGGTTGGTGGACCTGTGCAATGTCGGTGGATGTACGTATTTGAAAGGTATATGTTTATTTAAAATTTTCTTTTCAATACTAATGAGAAATTTATTGTAATTCGAGATGTATACTGTTGACAGATGCATGTTTGACCTCAAAAAAAAGGTTCGGAATAAAGCAAGAGTAGAGGGCTTTATTTGTGAGGCATACACCTTGGAAGAGATTTCAAATTTCTTATCTATGTACTTTGAACCTCACATTCCAACACGTTATACATGCCCACCTTGTAATGATGATGGAGAACAATTAACTGAAGCTGACAAATTATTTATATTTCAACCACTTGGACATGCATTTGACAATTGCCAGTCAAGACTCTTGTAAGATTAAGAGCAAGACGCACCACAAATATATATCCTTTTCAATTGCTCAACAATCGACCCATACATTAAGTAAGTATAGTTAATACGTAACATTAAGTTCTATATGTGTGTACATGGTTCGGTAAAATACATTTATGTTAAGTGTAGACGATTTGATCTGAAATTGCGAAGAAAACTTTCACAACTCACTGATGCAGAAGTACAGAAAGAACGTGAAAATAAATTCGTGGCATGGTTGAAAGAGTTGGTAAGGACGATTATATACATTTTTCTCTTTATACAACAATAAGATACTTATTATGATCATAGTCCTTGTTTGTGTTTGTAGATCCACCATGGGTATGTTAAAGATCAAGGAATATGTGATTTACAGAATGATCCGTCTAAAGTTGTACAGTGTTACAACAGGTACATCATAAATGGTTATCGTTTCCATACAAAAGACTACGGTGTCAACAAGTCAACGATGAATAGTGGCGTGTACGTCAAGGGTAGCAGCTATGGTGAAAATGAACATGACTACTACGGTGTTATAGAAGAAATAATGAAGTTGACTTACTTAGGCACAAATAATAGGTTAACTTTATTCAAGTGTCAATGGTTTGATCCCACATCAACTAGAGTCGACAAAGTCTCAGGCATTGTGGGGGTGAATGGTAAGTCAAGGTTTGAAACATATGAACCATTCATATTAGCCTCACAAGCTCAACAAGTGTACTATACATCATATCCGACTACAAGGAAGTCAGATAGAAATGAATGGTGGGCAGTTTGTAAGGTGAAGTCTAAACTATACCCCTAGTATGATCAGTTACAGGAAGACAAGATTGATGAAGATGATGAATACTATCAATCAGATGATATGTATGATTTCTCTTATGGTCACGATGCCGCACATGTCATGCATGTTATATCTCCATTGGCTGATGGCACATGCATGGAAGAATGTGATCCAAATGATATACGAAGTGGATGAACGCTAAATGAAGAAGAAGAAGATGATGACGAAGAGGAAGAGGAGGAGGAAAAAGACTATAAAAGTCAGACAAGTGATGATGAGTCATTCACGAGCTAGTGAAATACAACTTGTAATACAATTTGATCTGAATGATTAGAATGATTTGAATGTATTGAAATGTATTGTATTGATTTGATTATATTGAAATGTGTTGCAATGTTTGAATGTCTTGCATGGAGTTTTTTTCAATTTCATATGAATGATATGAATGTATTGTATTGATTTGAATATATTGAAATGTGTTGCAATTTTTGAATGTCGTGCATGAAGGTTTTTTAAATTTGATCTGAATGATTAAAATGATTTGAATATATTAAAATGTATTGCAATGTTTGAATGTCTTGCATGAAGTTTTTTTCAATTTGATATGAATGATCTGAATGATTATAATGATTTAAATATATTGAAATGTATTACAATGTTTGAATGTCTTGCATGAAGGTTTTTTCAATTTGATCTAAATGATTAGAATGATATGAATGTATTGTATTCATTTGAATATATTGAAATGTGTTGCAATGTTTGAATGTCTTGCATGAAGTGTTTTTCAATATCATATGAATGATCTGAATGATTAGAATGATCTAAATATATTGAAATGTATTACAATGTTTGAATGTCTTGCATGAAGGTTTTTTCAATTTGATCTAAATGAGTAGAATGATATAAATGTATTGAAATATATTATATTCATTTGAATATATTAAAATGTGTTGCAATGTTTGAATGTCTTGCATGAAGTTTTTTTCAATTTCATATGAATGATCTGAATGATTAGAATGATTTGAATGTATTGAAATATATTATATTGATTTGAATATATTGAAATGTGTTGCAATGTTTGAATATCTTGCATGAAGTATTTTTTAATTTTATATGAATGATTTGATTGTATTGTATTGATTTGAAGATATTGAAATGTGTTGCAATTATTGAATATCTTGCGTGAAGGTTTTTTCAATTTGATCTGAATGATTAGAATGATCTAAATATATTGAAATATAATGCAAAGTTTGAATGTATTGCCAGTACATTTTAATTTGTTAGAATATGGTTCGTGGAGGACACAGTCGTCGAGCACCCAGTGGTAGCCAGTCTGAGCCTTTATCTTCACAAATATCAGATTTAAATAAGTTTAATCGATTTTATACAATCCATACACAAATATAAATCCACACTATCCAAACCATTTTTATGAAAAAGGTAGTTTAGATTCTTCAAAACCTATTTTCATTAAAAATCATTTTTGAGGCTTAATTTATCATGACCAATGTCATATTGGTCATATGTAATATACATGGCTGATATGAGCATATTGATATGCATATGTGAATCTTTCACAACATATCTATGCATACTGACCCTTTGCACATATATGGTTAGTATGTAACCTTACCTTAAAAGCCAAAAAACCAAGGAAGAAGAGCGAAAATTAGAACCATCAAGTGGTTCTCCTCCTTCCTTAAGGAGCACCACCATCGGAGGTTTAGCCACACAAGTTCTAAACCTCCAAGCTCCTTTAATAGAAGCATGAAAGAGGGAGAAGAAAAGAGAAATTTGAGAGGAAAAAAAGAAAAGAGAGAGAAAGTAGTGCAAGAGAGAGAAAATAAGAAGACTCTATGGGGGGGGGGGCATGTGGGGGGTCCCCCTTTTAAGGAGTCTCCAAGGGGTTTCCAACCCCAATAGGTAAGTCTCAAATCACTTTCCCAAACCTTTAATTCTCTATTTGAATTTTTTCTAAAAATCTTAGGCTACTTTTGCTTATTAATTCGTTTAGAAAAACTTTAAAATATCTAAGCCCATAATCTTGTTTTGAATTTAGAAAACTTTAAGATTTCTTTCCACCTTTACTTTAGTCTCATGTAGAAGCCTTAGCCAACTTGAAGTGACCCACAACGGGGGAAACTCACCCTTGGAACCCCATCTAATTAATCAATAAAATTTTAATTTTATTTTCAAGTCCATTGGATAAATAGCCTACCTTTTAATTTAAGAAACTTATTGGTTTTTTTATTTTAATTCAAAGTAGGAGTTTTTAAGAAATTAAGAAATAACCAAGCAAGGAATATGACAAGTAGGATAGGCCCACATAAGGGGGTCATCCTTTCTTGAGATCCTACTTGTCTAATTAACTCTAGTTTTATCTCTTATTTTTGTTTAATTAAATTTTCGTAATTAAATTTCTAATTAACTTCTATATTAGATCCAAATCCAATTTAGATCTAAATTCATTTAAGTAACTCCACATCCAAATTAATTTTTAAATTAGATCCAAATTCAAATCTCATATCCAAATTCACATGTAATTAAATCCATATTCCATCAAATTTTAAAAGCAAATTCACATTTAATTAAATCCAAATTCAAATTCAAATAGGATTCAAATTAAATCCTAATCAACTGGTGATTCAAACTTAAATGAAAATTCACTCTAAATGAACTAAAATTTTAAATTACATCCAAGGTTCAATTAGAATATTCTAGGTTCATTTCCAGAACTGAGTATTAAAATTATAATGATCCGAGTTAAGATCTAAATAAGATTTGAAGTAATGATTGCATTTTTATTCGTTAGAAAATGCATAAAAAAACCTTGGGTCACTATGGGGCTCCGTAGCCAGAGTCCTGACCCCAACCATGTTGTTTGCCTCTGCTCGTAACCCCACCTACCCCGTCTGCGACTCTGCCCCCAACCTCGTATGCCTCTGCCCCTGACCCCACCCACCTAGTCATTGGGTGAATTAATTAATTTCTTATTCACTTATTAATTCAATTCTTATTCACTTATTAAATAATTATTACTTGCTAGTAATAATTAATATATGATTTTTTTTAAAGTTATTTGAAAAACTTATGATAAAGATAAATTGGTGAAAGACAAAATTTTTATTAAATATGTTTTATGTTCCTTTTTGTTGTGAGTGATTGTTACTTGTTCTAATTATTTATAAAATATTTATGATGTCTTTTGAAGATTTTTTGAAGAATTAACTAATTAATTGGCCCTTTATTTGTAGGATGTTTGTGTTCTTTTGTCATGTGCTGAATGCATTTTAAGATCGAAGCTTAAGCTTAGTCACATTGCATTATTAATGCAAGGTACTTTCTTTGATCTTTATATCAAACAAAGTTAAATTGTGAAGTATATATTATGATACTGTGCAGTTTTAAATAATTTTCTTTATTATTGAAAACTTATTGTTTAGTTTCAACCAAGGTGCATAACTATAGATATGACACTCTGTAGTTCCTTAAATTTTTTTTGCACTTTCTAACATAGTTTATTATCATAAATTTTTTACAGTGCATTTTGCCCACCCTAACTTAAATTTTTGACTATGCCAACTAGTTCCACCACACCTCCGTGCCCTCCTTGTGATTGCAGAGGGGCTCATAACAAAGAACCCCTAATTTAGTTTTTTCTGATTTATTTTTTATAGTTTTTCTTGTTTTGCAGCCAATCGGCTCAATGGCGTCATGAATACCACTTTGGACAAGCCACCACACTTCATTCGTAACCCAAAGAAGGCCTCATGCCAAAGAGAACCTGTTTCAAATTTTCTATTTTTTGTTTTGTTTTATGTTTTATTGAGATTTCATTTCTCACGTTATACAAATATGATAATTGAAATCATGAGATATTCTGAATCACATTAGAATCTTATGTGATATATTTTCACTTACATACCTTAGCTGCCTACATGGCTAGTAGTACAAGGCATTTAAAATAATTGATTTGGCAATTTCTACCAGTTAACGGTGGGTTTATAATTTATGTTGGTAGCTGCAAGTTGAACCCATGTCCTTAGAAATATTATTGATGATGGGAAGGCTCACTGCGGCACTTTGTGCAATAGAACCTCATTTACAAGCCTTTCCAGGTTGGAATACGAAGGCCCGCCGGGCGCAATAGCCTTTTGTGCACTCACCTTCCATTCCTTGGCTCTACTTCTCATCTCCTTCCCCTTCTCTCCTTCCATCATCTCCCTTACTTGTCTCTCAATCTCCCCCCTCTTCACGTTGCTATCAATTTCCATCCCTATCCCCCAGTTGGTGCAAGTATACCTACAGTTGGTAGTCTGTTCTGCGAAAAAAGGCCAACATAGCATGGGCACCCCGCTGCTTATGCTCTCCAGTGCAGAATTCCATCCACTGTGAGTGAGGAAGACACCCACTGAAGGGTGGCTCAAGACCTCCTGCTGTGGACACCAACTATCCAAAAACCCTCTATCTCTTGTCTCCAAAATGAACTCCTGTGGCAGTATGGCTGTCACACCCTTGACAAGGTCAGGCCTAATGACCCACAGAAATGGGTGCTTGCTGTTAGCCAGCCCCCAGGCAAACTCCAGCAGTTGGTGGGCAGTCATCACCGTGATGCTTCCAAAGTTGACAAAGACCACCGAGCCTTCCTCCTGCTCATCCAGCCAGTCTAGGCAAGACTCCCCTTCTTTCCACAGGTTGGACTTGATGGCAGTGAGCCCATTCATGGGCACATGCTGGCTCAGTTTTAGAAGAGGGCCAACCGTGAACAGACGAGGGATTTGGGACCGAATGGCCTCGAGGACTTCGGTCTCAAGATAATCAAAGGTGTTGAGGATGAGTGCAGAGGCTTTGGTCACTGCCTGTGCTTCGTTGTTGAGGTAGTTGAGCATGATGTTGTCCCTGTCAAGAGTCCTAATAAAACTGGGAATGTCCCTCAGGGTGACGCCTGACATCCCTGGTATCCAATCTATCTTGGTATG
The DNA here is from genome assembly GCF_984573655.1 of Nuphar pumila. Taxonomy (NCBI): domain Eukaryota; kingdom Viridiplantae; phylum Streptophyta; class Magnoliopsida; order Nymphaeales; family Nymphaeaceae; genus Nuphar; species Nuphar pumila. Next base: position 10,558,810 of record NC_143262.1, read on the forward strand.
AAGGTACCCATTTGTCAACTGGCTCTCATCTGTTCAATAAATTTCACATGAAGTTTAGAGGATTTGATGCAAAGTTGAAGGAAAACATAGAATAATTAACTTAATTTGGTCTTTTGATAAAATTTAAAAAATCTATAAGGCAAGAAAGGCTAAAGTTCATTTTGTTTGGACCAGCCAGGTGACCAGTACAACATTAAGTCCCCAATAAGCAGCTATTTCAGCGTCGTGTTTGGATAGATACATTTACTTATCCAGAAAAGTGGGACAACAGATTAGGTCACTCTTTTGGATGGGAAAGATTGGAGCAGTGTATGGTGCCCTAACACAAAAAAAGAAATACATATTTTATGGGAACCAAATAAAGAAACCAAAATGAAAATTAAAAAAAACACCTTGGAGATGAGAAATGAAAACTTAACAGATAAAAAACTTACCAACCCTACCCACTAATAAATTTTTAGGTGATTTTTTTTAAATTCTGACCTTACAGATATATTCAACATGACTGATTTACTAGAAATTGATGGATCATGCATTTTGGATGAAAAAATGGTATTTGAAGCCTCAAAATTTTATGAAAATTATAAACCGTTGATTTTTGAACCTTAAAAAAGCCTATCTGAATCAAATGATCAAGTATCAATTTTTAGTAAATCAATCATGCTGAACACATATGTAAGGTCAGAACTTCGAAAAAAATACCGAAAATTGACAGTTCCAAGCAATCAGATACCATCTGGTAGAGTTGCAATCGGGTAGCTTTCCACTACCCACTTGAAGAGTAGTGTTTTCCTTGTCTTCTATGGATAGTGATCAGCAGCAGCAAACTTTACAATAAAAACTACATGGTTTCGATTCATACCTTTAAGTGGTGTATATCCTCTCTCTATGAGATCAAGATAATGAAAGTAGGACCAGAATCCACATGCACTAGTGGTCCAGAATAAGACCACAGGTAGCCCAAGCTGCTCAGCTGCCTTGTGGGTGAAACTCATGACCCCGTCAGAAACTATACAAGTAACAGGTGGTTTTTCAGGTGATTCATTGAGCTTCTGCACAAGATCAGTGAAAGGGGCCAAGAAATTCTTAGTGATGGATTCACAGAGTGCAGGGATATCCTGGGTTCGGTCAGGGTCCGAGGGCGGCAACCCATCCGGGATGGACTTGAACATGAAGTCCTTCAAGCCCTTGACTGAGTCAGGGCCCCTTGACCTGATCAGTCGCTCATGGTTGTACTCTGTGTTGACAAAGGTTATGTGGAAGCCTTTGCAGTGCAGAAGCTTAGCTAGTTGCATCATGGGGGTGATATGCCCTTGTGCAGGGTAAGGGATGCAAACTGCATGAGGCTTCTGTGTGTTTGCTGCTGACGCCATGTTTAAGTTGTAGGAGCAGCAATACAGTTGGGGAGTTCTTGACAGGAGAAGAAAGGAGCTCAGAACTCGGTATTTATAAATACATGGTGTGGTGGGGGGTGTTGGTGTATGCAGGAGATGTAGAGAGAAGGCACTGGCTCTGAATTAAGATGCCATCATTCATCACACCATCCAAAACTGCCCCTTGACCTTTCAGAGGGGCAAGGGTAAACTTTCAGCATGAAAACCAGTAAAAGATTAGATGTAATACACAGAAATTGTGACAAGCCGTAACATAAATACTTGATTTTTTCTTTATATCATCATCACTTATAAAATTTAACAATTAAATCAGTTGAAGAAAGGGGGGAGAAAGATCTAGGAAGCAAGTGGTAGCCAAAGAAAGTATTGGTTGCTCTTATCACGTGAGACATTTCATAAATTTAATCTGATTGACAAGATATAAAACTGTTGGAAGGTAGTTTTATAATTTTATCCTAATGCCGTAGACAATTATTGCTGAACTACGTAATTCTATGTTTCTCATATGATGTGATTTCTATATGCTATTTGGTGCAGTAGAAAAGACCCTTAATTTTGAAAGTGTAGTGTATTGGAGATTCATTTATAAACAATCGAACCAATATATTCCCAGACAAAAAGTATTTTGTTTTGGAAAGTGTAGTGTATGGAGAACCATTTATATATAGACGGTTGAGCTTTCATATACCCAGATATTCATATGGGGTGTTGGAAAATGGTTGAAGACAAGGAAAGATGAATTGAAGAATACCTTCCTCTAAAAGTTCTTATTCACCAAATGTAATAAATGAAACAGAAATTCAAGTTAGATTAGATGAGGCAGAGCAACATTGATGTTCCATTAGACCAATAAATATAAGAATAGCCCAAATGAGTCACACCAATGTTGTCAGCCTTGAATCGTTTGGCCAATGACTCAGGTGAATCTGCCGATAATGATTCTCAAGTGAATCGTTCTGAATCGGCTAAAAATAATTAAAAAACATTTCATGTCAATCAGAATGTGACACGTTAAAATAATATTAAATATAGAAAAAATATTAAAAAATAATTTTAAATATTTTGTACATTTATTAAAAATAACTGATTCAGATTAATATCGTGATTTTCTGCCGATACAATACATACGATACAGATACAAGCCCATAAGCACCGATACTCACAAAACATTGAGTCACACCATGAGCAATGAGTTGGGAAAATTATGCAAGGTTAGAAACCATGACAAAAACAATCGGCAATCTTGGCAGTTTTCTTAATTTTTATGAGGGCTCTGCTAGAAAGAGACAGTAGTCCCAAACATGGGTATAGTCCGGGTTTAGTTCATGTAGTTCTTATCAGGTCTAGGTATAGTTTTTCTTATAATAGACCCGACTAAACCTAGGTCTGAACCCAATACTATACCCAAAAATCTAGTTCAAATCTGGTTTCACCAGAGTCCAAACCAAACCGGACCCGTTGACACCCCTAATTGAAACTTTGCTGAGATGAGAGGGATGATGGAAATGCATATGAAAATGGGAGATGACGCTGGAATTGTCAACTACAATTTTTTTTTTAAAAGGCAAGTTAGGGTTAGGACCTATTATTCAATCTTATCACTGGGGTTTTGAACCTGCAATGTCCCACCACAGGAAGACTTGCACCGACAGCCGTTGCCTCGATCGTGGACAAAGCAGAACCATTGGAAGCACATGTACTACGTGAGCCTGAAAGCAATGAATATGGTGTATGTTTCAATGCCAGAAAACAGTTGAAATCATCAAATATCAACAGTTGTCAATTACATCTTTGTGTGTGAAGATGCAGTGAAAACTGACTCATCTCCTCTCTCAACGCCATTGTCTTCTCTCAAATCAGAGTTCCCAAACACTTATAAGACTAGGTGGTATTAATTACACACTCGTCAAATACCATCTCCGTCTCCCAAACAAAGAATGGTGGACCTGGTGGCTCGAATATAGGACAATGCACAATGTGAAAATACTGGGTGATATTTATGTAGGTTTTTCTTGAAAAAAGGCAAAACATTGAGTAATATAAAATTATATAAATGTATAAAAAATATATAAATAATACAAAAACCATAAGCTTTGTTTTCATGGTGTTGATAGTGTTTAAAAAAGAAGTGATATTTTGAAAGTATCATGTTCTTTTGGTTATTATATCAACAGCTAAAATTATCATTATTATATAAAATCACAATATTTTCAAAATATTGGTAATATTTGCAATATAGATCTAGACAAGACCTAAGGAGGCAGTAGTGCCTTTGAGATACAACTCAACCCCTTGACACTATTTTTGACTGAAAACAATCCACGTGATGCCCCTTAATCAACTCAACTAAGCGCTTTATAGTCTTGATATGCCTTGCCTATGAGGGCTCCACTAATACGGTAGGGGCAACTCATGAATGTTTGCAAGTTGAAAAGGATGTCATCAGTTCGAAACCCATGGTTACGTATCGTTTGTAAAGAGGGGCCTGGGGTTCTACGCTCATGAACTTGGTGAGTTGAGGTTAAGGTTCGGTTCAGATTGGCCTCAAATCTGAACAAGGGCCGATCAGGTGCAATGTGGTTGCATATTTTTAGTGTGCTGCGGTACTTGATTACACACAGTTTGCTGTAAAACCCAAAGCTGATAGATTGTATCGCAAAGATGAACTACGCCAAATAATACTTATATTGACGGCTTCAAGTGGTCATTACAAGTAGCAAAAGCTATCACTATATAAGTAGTAGTGACGGCTTAGTCTCACATTATAAGTCTCGTCGCTATTACTGACTACTTGGAGCCGTCACTGTAAGCTTGTTTGAACAGTCACTACAGATCCACACAAATGACGCCTCCATGAGTATTGGTGACAGCTATTGTTTGACAGTCACTAGAGAATGTGTTAATTGGTCGTCACTAGTTCTCAAAAGAACATTAAAAAAAAATGAACATTGGTGACAGCCAACGACTGTCACCAATACTCACACAAATAAAGAAAAAATCTGAAGAAAAGGCTTGTTAGAATATGAAATCTTTAGCCCCGTTCAACAGTCTTTACATAATTAAAAAATCTGAAGAAAATAATGGAAAAAAAGGCTGGTTAGAATATGAAGGCACATTTGATCAATAATTGCACCTCTTTCAAGCGTAAGAAAGCACGACTATTTGCAAAGCCCACATATTTAAACACTGAAGTTCATAAATACAAGATAATGGCCCTAAAAAATCAATGCCCTTTCCATGGCTAGGAATATTATTCCCTTGTATAACACAATAAATCTATACATCCTCTCTCAAAAAACACAATAAATTTATATACAAAAGAAATACCTCTAGGTGTCACAAAAATTTACAAAGATAAGTAAATTGAAAATGTCCCATTGATGTGTTTCTGAGCAATAAGTCCTAAGCTTTTCATTCTTCAGTTCCTCTTCAGATAACCTTCCACCGCATCTCGATGTGCATGATTCCATTCTTTGAATTGATTAGATGGTATTTCTCATTAATGCTCCTATTGTTCACAACATCAATTAGATTGATATCTACATGACCCAGTGATTCCTGCAATATACACAGTACAACATTGATACATTCAGATGACCATGATGAATGCTTAGAAGCAAAAGGCAACATGAAGGATCAGATGCAACCTTTGAGTAAAGGTTGAAACCGTTTCTTTTGCTCATCACTTCAGTGGGAATCTTGTCATGTATAGGTGTCTCCTCCAACATGAATTGGAACTCCTCATTCCAGTTTGGGTCTTGGATCTTCATTATCAGCTAAAAGGATAAAGAATGATCAGTTTTCTAACCTCGGATACAAAATAGTTGACATCTTAAATCAACTCTTATAAAGACCATGACTAACATATAACTGGACCAACATAATTACACCACAAATTACACAACTCGAAAGACCAGACATGCCTTATGCAGAAAAACAAAGAAAAATAATGATAAATCAATGTTAAGCATAAGAAATGTATCTCTTATGCATATCACGCTTATCCTCACCTAAAATTCTTCAGATGTCAAAATGGTACCTGTGACTAAAGCATGACACCAGCCAAGAAAGCTAGCCTATTAAATATCTCATTCTCAGCATCCAAGCCTATGAATACTAAAAGTTCTGCTGCTTTCATCCACCAAAACCAAAGAGTAGAAAAAGCTAAGTGAAATGAAAATGAGATGAGAAATAGTAGATACTTAACAAGAACATACACACAAGATCATGCAAAGCATGATGAGTATATATATATATATACTTCATTTCACATATTGATCGTGTCTTATTCATGGCTATGGTCCTTTATATGGGCATCCATGGAGGATTGAGATTTACTCCACTATTAGTGTTTCTTTATTCATGTAACCCCATCCATAACTCATACCAAGTACTATTGAATCTAACAATTAAATTACATGAATTAATCTTAATGAGCCCACCATTTTTGTGGCTCTTGGGGTTTCATTTGTGAGACCCTATGGTCACACTGGATCCTGGTACTTGGATCCAACACCTTCCACTAAGTCATACAGGGTGAACAAACATATTATATCATAATTATAAATCATATATTATATATAATACTTTGTGATAAAAATTGCACCAAATTAAACTTGCATAATTTCAAGGATAATAATAATATCTAAGTATGATATTTTTTCACATATTATGGGTCATTTCTTGCATAGTCGTGTGGATTTTTTTTATCAATCATTTTTAAGTATGAAGTTTTAGATACGTGTTATGAGTTATTTGTTGCATAGTCATGTGGTCTTTTCATCATTATATAAACCCTAATTTTTTTCATATATAATATGGGTTTAGCCATTACATCATGAGGTTTTACATACATCAGTTAAAAATTTCCTTTATGATATATCTCTATCATGAGGATTGAATGAAATAGAGGTTTTTTTCCAATAAGGAGGAGGATTTACCAACTAGTTTCAACCGGATGGCAGGACAACAATTTTCGTCGGGGGTTTCTACTTCCCTTGACATGCGGAACTTTCGGTGTAACCTCTCTCTCTCTCTCTTGTTCTTCCCTTCCTGTGAGTGTTTTTTCCTTTTTGGGCAAACGGGTATCAAACCACTATTCATGGTTTCCACATTGCCTAAGTACTCTCCTTGGAGGTCTTGCTCACCGATGACATCCGACAGCTTTCGGCGATACACAAAAAACTAATTTTGATGTTTGTTTTTTGCATTTAATCGCACTCCTCTTTTCTCTAATTCTTGATTTTGTGTAGAGAATATGTGGATTGCATTGTCAGAATCACTCCAACTACATATGCATTCGGTGATGGATACCAATGCACCGCCAGGTTATCTGTTGGTACCATTAACACTTTCTGTTTTGCACAAACATAATTTTTTTCATTGTTTGTGGAAATAATTAATATGGATGGACATTTTTTATGATAATTTCCCTTTCCTTTTTCCTTCCGGTTTGAGGGTGTTCGATTTCTACGATTCAATATACGTGCACTGATCAGGCACGTTCAATGATCAGATACCACTATTGTTACCGTAAGTTCTTAAACTTGGTTTGAATGGGATCACTGAATCTCAAAAGGAGCATGTGCTATAGGAGGGGTTGAACCGTTAACATTATGAAGATTACCTGTTGAGCTATTCCAGCCCTCTTTATATAGTGGGATTCACTCACAATCATCCATTTTGTTCATGTTTTCTTATTCATGTCATGGCCACGGACCTTTATATAGGAAAGATTGTGATTAACTCCACCATGCATTAACATGGAGATAATGCATCTTTAATTTTGTAAGCCCATTCACAATTCAAATTAAATACTATTAAATCTAATAATTAATTATATAAATTAATCTTAATGACCCCACTATTTTTACGGCTCTTGGGGTTTCAACCCTATGACCTCACTAGATCCGATACCTGAATCCAACAGAAAGATCACACTTATAAAAAGTTCATGCTCTGAGAAGCAGTCTCAAGTGAGAATCACAATCACTAAACTTGAGAAAAGTGCTGTGATTGTAATTTGCCATTGTGCCTGACATGCAAACAAAAAACATTATTATGTAAATATCATAATTTGGGAACATAGTAGAGCAGTCTGATCATGCACGAATTGTTGTAAAATTATGTGTGAAAATGGTGGAATTGTGAAGACTCTAGATTGGCAAGGGACACTTTCATTAAGGTAGTTTTCGTCCTCCACAATGTTGTAAAGAGTTAAGACGTTTACCTTAGGAGTACAATGAGCCAGTCACTATCTTTCACTTCTATTTGGCTTGCACAATCTTTCAAAGCGCACCAAGAAAACACTTGATGAACTTCGAATTCGATAGAAAATTTGGATGGACAAACACTATCTCTATTGCAGATAAATAACAACCCAACGCAAAAAAACAAAAAGCAAAAAATTAAAAAATAAAAGAGTTGAAGGAAAAACAAGTGAGAGAATGCTCGTATGTTTTATTCATTTAATTGATCGTTAATAATAGAATAAAGCCAAACTTGTCAAACAATCACCATCATTCAAGACACACTCTTTGATGTAAGGTATATTGTTTGATTTCAATGGCCTCAACGAACAACTCATTCAAATGAGACAAATGCAAATGAAATTGAGAAACCATCTTAGTCAACCTAGCCTATATAAGCCCATAAGAATTTTTCTCATTCTTTGATATGGGACTAAATTATTTAGCCTGTGTAAGTCTCAAAGCTATTTTACCTAAGTTTCCAAATTGATAAATATGAAATGGATCTTTCAGAGAGGGCAACAAAGTGAATAATAAAATACCACACTAAAAGACAAAACCGGGAGCAATAAAAACTTTGTAAATCAACAAAGATTTTAAATATTATTTTGAAACTAATTTTTACTATACAAACTCCGGATGGAAAGTGAACAACATTTCCTAACTATTAGTTGTCTAAATTGCTGGAAAACATGAAATCTTTGAAAGCTTGAGTATAGGATTGGGTCTTTTATTGGAATCTACGATGATATGAAAATAATTTTACCTAAATATGAAGATTTTCACTTGTAATCTTTTCAAGATTTGAAAGATTAGATGGGATTTCACCCATCATCATCTTATCTTAATTATTTGAGATTATTTTTGGTGTATGTAAAATTTCTTTATATGGATTATAGACTTTTCCATGGATGTAGGCTTTTGGTTGAACCATGTATATCTAGTGTTTTCCTCAAATTTTTCTTCTTAATTTCTACTATTATTATTTTATTCAGCAATTTTTTATTTTTCACATAGCATCAAATCTGGGATGCGATCCAAATTTACCAACTTGAAGGCTGCAGTTTATTTGTTTGATAAGTTTACATTACAATCTTCATGTTGTGTATTTTCTGACTTTGATTCAAATTGTGGTAAGTCTCAAGCTTCACTTCACTGTTACCTTGTCATGGTTGAAATTAACATGTATACATTCAATCATTTACATCAATTATGATATTTATTTTAAAGTTTTCAAGATGGGAGTTCTCTTTGTTCACCCTCCAAATTGAGAAGGCATGTTGGAATCTATGACAATATGAAAATGAATCTACCAAAATTTGAAGGAAGATCTTTTCAATAATACTCTTTCCAAGATTTGATAGATTTAAAGGAGTAAATGAGATTTCATCCATCACCACCCCATCTTGATTATTTAAGATTATTTCTCATATTTGTTGTAGATAAATGTTTTTTAGTTGGATCATACACTTCTATAAATATGTGAGTTGAGTGTGAATAAAATGAAAAAGAAATAGAGAGCATAAGACTTTTTCCATGGATGCAAGCCTTTTTTAGTCAAACCACATGTATGTGATGTCTTTTTCTCTTTCTTCTTCCTAATTTCTTATATTATTTTAATTTTTATTCAATTATTCCTTTATTTTTCACATCTATTTTGTCATGCCAAACAAGGCCCAAGAGTTTTCCCGTCATTGTTCTTTTATAGATCTCTCAAGCTGATCATAAGGAAAGAGATGGCACGCCACCAAAGTCATGAACCCTTTAAGTTTCATGTACATAGCTCTTGAGTGTGGTTCATTATCCCCTTCCAAGAGATTGGTGTCTTCTTTATGCAACAAAACGATAGTTATGTATCAGACATGGTTGGTTTGGGTGTTGATTGCTGCTTTTATTTAAGAAGCGCAAGCGCCCCCACAACCTTTTGATTTCCACCTTACATTTCTCAAGCTTCTAACTAGTTTGGTAACAACTCCTTCACTATAGAAACCAAGGTTGTAAGTATCGCCCAAAATAAGATACATAGTATAGCAAAAAAGCATAATTTTTTAATAAATTTTTCCCAAAATTCTAAAAAATTCTGAAAATAAAAAAATATTTAAAATTCTAAAAAAAATGTATAACACATAAAACAATAATGAATTGCACAAAATACAACCATAAAATCACATATGAAGCATTTTTGTTTCTATGAGTTGCATAAAACATCATCAAACATCAACTATCTCACAAAAACAATGCAAAATATTAAATATCTTATAATTAAGAACATGCCATAAGACTTATACTTTCATATTACATAAACAAAATATTATGAGAATAGTTGTACTCAATTTTCAATTGATTTTCACTCGTTACTTGTGTGCTCCATTGTTACTCTGAATCATTTGATGTCATTTTTTTTGGAGTATGAAGTCATTGCTATTATGATTACCTTGATATAAATCTCTAATTTTCATGGATCGGGGTTGCAGGGATGCAACGCTTTCCTGCACGAAGGGTAGCAGTTTAGAGTGTGAAACCCAAAGGAGAATTTTTTATGCTGGTTTTATAATTTTACTCATAATAGAGAATTTTTATCTTAACCTACTTCTTAAGTAGAAAAATGGTAGAAAAACACTCTTACTTGAGCAAACCGCAAAAGCCCTCTCATTTTCGCATATATCAACTCTCAAATTACTTTCACGGTTTCTAGGGTTTGTGGATAACCCTCTAATGGTCTCTACACAAATGAAAAAGTCAGCTCTCAAGAGGTCTTTAAAGCCTAAAAAATAAAAAATAAGTTTCAACCCATTTTAAAGTGCATCGAAGGCCTTGTATTGTATGATATGACATGATACAAGACAATATTGTATGGTACATATGATACGGATATGATACACGCTCGTATCACTTTTGCCTATAGTAACGATACATATCGCACGATATTTACAACATTGGTAGAAACTACATGAGAATTCTCAACAAATCCCAAATCATTATTTTCACCATATGAGGACCTAAAATGAAATTCTCCAGGAAACTTCATGGTGTTACCCTACGAATCAACACTCAGATATCATAACAGCACAATCTTTGACTGCCCAACATCAACATCCTTTCAAAAATGTGATAAAAATTTTTAGGAAGAAAATCAGTGGTGCTTACATTGTACCAATGTCAATAATAATCACGATAGGAACAATTATGATACTGCTTAAAATGGACAGTTCATCACAGATTCATCATAGATTCATAAGTGTAGCTGAATCCTATGCAGTAAACTGAGTCTGGTTTCAAGTGTCACATTTGAAGCAAGCAGATAGAGCTCGCAAACAAGTATCACTTAGTTATTGTTGTGTGTATATGTTTTCTATTTATCAAGATATCAGACATGAAATTTTGTTACTAAATTTTATTGATTCTCGACTTTAAGAACCTCTGTTCGTGAGACAAATTGAATTTGGTTGATAGAAGGCCGCTCAATTTGTTGTAGGAACTTCCATGCGTGGCGAAGAGGTGATCACTTGAAAAAAAAAACTATGTTTAACTCCACGCTCATAAATGATTAATTGACTGCCCTGCCTAAATTGCACAAACCAACAAACCAATGAGTTTATCTGGTAACTCTTCCCATGGGCTAGAAAAATTGCTTCAATTTGAAATATAAACATCTGCATTGTGAAAACTGTATGGTAGTTGTTTCCTATCTTAAAAGAATTTATCGTAGGTATTCTTTATTAATTATTCGTACATTATGCTTTTGTTTCCTATCTTAAAAGAAAGTTTGGGGTTATTTTTGTTCCTTATCAGTAGCTATTATCTTTGTCCATCCCTTGTTGGTGATAAAAGTCTTTCAACTAGTAAATGGGCCTTTTGGGTGGTCCTACATGGGGTGCTCTTTTAATTCTCTCGTATATCACAGCTCATGTAAATCTTGAATCTGGTCCTTGCGCTGAGCATCTTGTTTGTTCTTTGATGGAACCGTGTTGTTAAGCTGCTGACATTTTGCAGTTTTGTGTTGATTCTTATTGTTTATTAGTACATGTAGTGTTGCTCCCTGATGTCACCGAAGACAAAAGATTCATTTATCCAACTCCCTCGTTTTCATCCTGCTGCAGTTGTGCATTATTTGTTGAAGTTACAACATAGTGTTTAACCGTTTACCTCTTCCCATGAATCAAGTTTGTTCATGTACCTTTACTGGGTCATTTTGCATCTCATTCTCTACATGGTTCTTTTCTGTTTTTTTTTACTTGCAACAGTTGCCTCTAGAAGCAAATATTACTCATCAGTGTTGGCCATTTCACCTCGATAGGTACATGTCTTGCCATTGTCACCATGCAGTGGATCATTTTTCTAAAATCTTCACCTTGTATCTTGAACTTCCTATGTATGCACTTGAGTTTATGTTTTGCATCCTCAACCACACTCCTACCTGGCGATCTTAGTTTGCTATTTACATCTGTCAGTCTATCCACGAAACTGTCGATGCAGCATCTCTCCTGTCGTGAGCTGATTCTCTAGAGTTTTATGTGTTAGTTTCCTTCATATTTCTTATGTTTGAGATCCGGTTTCTTATGGATAGGATCCGACTTGTTTAGGTTTAGGGCTATCGCCCATGCCTTGAATAAATTCTTTATTTTCTTTCTCTCTTGTACCTGTTGAAGAAGAGAAATAAAGTTTTTTACTTTCTCTAGGATTGGAGGGAAGGTTTTTTCACATAAATCTGTGTGTCCTTGCTGTGTTTGGTTTGATTGTTCTTGTTTATTGTTTTCTTCGGTTGTTTCTTACTCACGGTTTCGTAACAGACAGTACATAATGAAACCTTTCTTTGAATTCATTTATTAGTAAGCATGTTATAGAATGAATGAATGCCAGTAGACTGGGAGAAGCTGCGGTGATATTGATGTAATGACCTATATAGTTACTGGGATTCTATAACTAGCGCTGGACCTAGATGATGATGTCAGCTTTGTTGAACTGTCTATGTGAGTGGTGTTCAGGATTATCTTGACAACATTATTATTGCTTTTTTAAGATGAAGAAGATTGGAAATTTTGTTTGAATATTTGCAGCGAAGCAAGTCATGCTTGACTTGCAGCTTATTCTGTAAGTTTTAAGAGACTGAAATAACGGAAACTCTTCGTTACTTTTTGCATATGAGCAGAAAGACATGAAAAGATTGGGTCTATAGTCAAATGCTAGAGTTTTGGACATCTTGGCTGCTGCGTTACGCATATTTCCAGCAGCATAAATAAGCTGTATGAAGTCCTCGAGCTTTTTAATATATAGACTGCTGCTTTGGATTTCTACTGCAATGTAACCTTTAATGATGATATACATGTACAATGGTGAAAGATTAAAAACAAAAACAGAGTATTTTTTATGGTTTTACATTTACAATAAAAATTTGGAATGTCAACCACCTAGTTGCTTTTCTAGTGTTTAACCATCTCATGATTGATCATTATCTTTGTAACTGGTAGGGGTCTGCAACCCCAGCTTGCCAATAAAAAAAAGCATCTCACGATCATCTTAAATTTGGTAAAAAATTCTCATAGATATGCATCATTAGTCCAGAATACAATATCCGATGTTGAGGATAATGTGTTTGACCAAAAACGCTGCAGTATGGAAGACCTATTTGTTGGTCTTTTAGGATCGAGGTGTGCGAGAGAAGAAACGAGGAGAAGAGGAATGTGAAAATGATTAACGGCCTACATCAGAGGGCTTCCTTGAACCTCTTCAAATTATTCTGTAGAGGCATAGGGCCGAAGAATTTAACCTCCTCTGGGTAGCCGTTATCCAACCTAACTGTCCTATTGGATTTCCAAACAAGCTGGGAATCCAATGTATAATGGACTCCACAATGATCCTGGTGGCACATATCTCAATGACCCACTAAATAGGTCATTGGATTCCATGTGAGACCCATCTGATCACACTAGATCCATATCAGGATCCAACACTCTTTTCATAGATCTGTCTTCAGTTCTGATGCATGCATCATAGGAAAGTCTGAGTTATCACCTACAGAGGGGAGCTTGCTCTAAGCAATATAGGAGCACGGTCTTGGTCCTATACCTTTGCTTTCTCTCCACCAAGGAAGGAAAGATCAAGAAAGAAAAAGCTAACCTGCCTTTATAGAAAAAAAAAATTATAAAAGAAGAATCTTTTCTGCCTCTGCGGTTAGTGGTGTAACATAGCTCTACAGTCATTGCAACTCAACTTGCACATTGAACAAGGCTGTCTTGGCGTATTCGCATAAATATAACCAAAATGTAAATGTGTACCCGTAGACGCCATGAAATGACATGCGGGTGCTCAGCATTCTCCTCAACCTGTTGACACCCACAATGAGTCCAGGCCTTAGGTCGATGGTGAGCAGGACCCTGAACCCAATGCTAATACCAGAATGTGGACAATACAGGGTATTGGTGGTTGATGACGCTCATCATATGTACAACCCCACCCCTCTTCTTTTATAATGGGAGATAGGGGTGGTTACGTCACATTCACATAACCTTCACCCACTAACTCCTCTTAACTCTCTACTAACTCAGCCAACTAATAGTGTCAAACCGGGTCACCTGATGGGTTGGACCCAAACCCAAAATGTTCAACATTCTTCAACTTGACCCATTAACACTGAAAGTGCACTAAATCGAGGTTTATACCATTATCTCGATTTAATGGGTTCACATGCTATCATGTATCAAAAGACTGAATCATATGAGTCATGGAGGTGAACACCTCTTTATGAAATATCATATTTTCATGTACTATAATACAATTCATGATCAGTGCTTTAGCATGTTAAGATTACATTTATGAAAAGGTTGGTCTCTAACTCATTCTATTGGTCATTTAATATTGTTATTCTGCTATTCTCTCTAACCAAATGATTGATCTTTATGCAAAATCAACAATACACAATCTCATTAATATTGTTATTTTGCTATTCTCTCTAACCAAATGAGAGATCCTTTATGCAAAATCAACAATACACAAAGCCATAGAGAATCAATTCATTTTGATAAATGTGATCACATATAATGTATTGTCATACATCAGAAAGAATAAAAAAGACCCATCCCCTTTACATGTTGAGAATACAATCCTGGTGCTAGCCCTTTAGTAAGGGAATCCATAATCATTTTCTTCGTCTCAATTATATCAATACATATCAGATGATTCTCAGTCCTTTCTTTAATAACAAAATATTTTAACTTTATGTGTCAACACAAGGTTGAGCCCTTGTTGTTATTTGAAAAGGACACAACTGCTTCATTATCACAAAAGAACTTTAGTGGTCTCTCAATAGAGTTCACAATACCAAGACCCATAATGAAGTTTCTTATCCAAATGGTCTGAGACGAAGTCTCGTATAAAGCAATAAATTCTGCCTCCATAGTATAAGCAACAGTTGTAGACTACTTTCCATTTCTCCATGAGACGACACCACCTGCTAGTAGGAAGATGTATTTAGTAGCGAATTTTCTATTGTCAGACATCCTTCTAAGTCTGTATCAGAGTATCCAATGACCTCTATATAGTCAACTTTTTTTTAGGTCAACATGTAGTTATTCGTTCCTTGTAGATAGCACATGACCTTCTTCACTGCTTTCTAGTGCGCAATGCCTGAATTTGACTGATATCTACCAAGTATTCTTACAACAAATGTTATATTAGGTCGTGTGTAGGACTGTGCGTACTCAAACTCCCAACCACTACAAGAAAACCGTGAATTAGCGACGGCCTATATCCATCGCTAAGCCATCGCTAAACTGTTTAGCGATGGATTAGCGACGGATTAGCGATGGATATAGGCCATCGCGAATTTTTGCTCGCTAATTAGCGGAAAAACTTATCTGTCGTTAATTCCGTCGCTAATTAGCGATGGATTAGCGACGGACATTATCCGTCGCTAATCTGTCGCTAAATTTTTAAAAAAAAAAAAAAAAAAATTGATCCCTGTCGGGCGGTATTCCGGCAGCACTAAGCCGGACTTATACCGCACCCGACAGGCATGCACAGAACGATCGCTCTGCCTCATCGCCGGACTTGTATCGTCCTCCGTGAACCGGTGCTCTCTGGCATCGCCGTCCTCCGTGAACCGGCGTCGTCGTCCTCCATGAACCGGTGCTCTCCGGCGTCGCCGTCCTCCATGAACCGGCACTGTCATCTTTCGTGAACCGGTGTCGCCGTCATCCTCCGTGGACCGGCGTCGTCGTCCTCCGTGAACCGGCACCGACGTCCTCCAGCGATTGCCGACCGTCCTCCGCCGTCACCGTCCTCTGTGAACCGGCGCCGACGTCATCCAGCGATCGCCAACCGTCCTCCGGCGTTGCTGTCCTCTGGCGTCGCCGTCCTTTGTAAATCGGCGTTGTCGGCCTCCGTGAACCGGCGCCGACGTCCTCCAACGATCGTCGACTGTCCTCCGGCATCGCCGTCCTCCACTCTCATGTACATGATCTCCAATGCGCTCTTCGACATCGCTTGGTTTAAATCGAGCGCGATCGATTTAAATTTCGAACAGGGAGAGAGGGAAAATTTCGCGCTCGGTTTAAATCGAAAATTAGCGACGGAAAAATTCCCTCGCTAAATCTCTCGCTAAAATGTTTTTCTTGTATTAAGAATTAGCGATGAAATATTTGTTGTCGTTAATTCGTCGCTAATTAGCGACGGATTCATTAAGAAAGTTTTCTCTAGCTAATCTGTCGCTAATTTAAGACAGAAAAAATCCGTCACAAATTTCCGTCGCTAATTAACATTTTTCTTGTAGTGAACCGCTGAAGTATATGTGGTCTATGTACTTGATTTTATAGGGATCATCTCTTGAAGTGTTCGATTCTGACATATGGGTGAGTTTTTATAAGGTTCAGAAAATCAACGATCCAAAATCTTTGTACATTTTCTAGGCTCCAAACATCATTTTTTTTAATCTAAAACACATGACCCAGGAGTGGATTCTTAGTAAATCAACTATGCCCAACACATTTATAAGGCCAAAACAACATAAAAAGCACTGAAGAAACTTAAAAACCCATTTATCACCTAATGTGTGAACTACTACCAATTTCTCTATATATGTATATGTATATATATGTCTTTGGTGCTAACATGAATATAGTGTCAATAAGTTGAAACTCACAAGTTCAAAGTTGACCTCGGTAGACGTTTTCAACATAATCAATTTGTTAGAGATTAAGCCTTGGATCATGTTTTCTAAACAAAAAAAATGTTGCATTAATTATGCGTTAAGTTTTAAATAAAAAAAAACTTTTGCGTACATACATGATTCTGGTGATTATAAAGTTGATCCCCACAAAGAAGACCATGTAGATCATATCTATAAGGTTAGATTCACTCGAAAAAAAAACAATACCACATTACTTGTTTCAAGTCATTGATACCGTACGCACATTCTCATCATACTTATCTCATATATATATATATATATAAAGAGAGAGAGAGAGAGGTTGGGTATTGGAACATTGGTTGTTGGATCTTCCCTGATCTAACGGCTATTTCTAGTTTGTTTAATGAGGGTGTCCAACATGGGCATCATTTATGAGTAAGGAGCTAGTTGTCTACTAAAACCAGTTCCCATCGTGGTCTACGCTAAGAAAGTTGCATCTTTTATCACATCTTAAAAACTTTGGCTTTTCTTGAATTTTTTTTGGAAATCTCTCTCTCTCTCTGTAGGTTTGGCTCACAGTTATTTAAAGAAGTTGGGTTTTTAGTTTCCTAGCTAGTGTGTGCTTTGTCAAGCTGCTGAAGAAACTACCTCTCATTTATTTTGGTCCTGCCCATTCTTTGTGGCCCTATTTAATAGGACGTGGAGATATCCAGACGTAATTGTCAAATAGGAGTCTTTCATGCTTGATCTGCTCCTAGACCCTATTGAAATTAGACGATGTAGGCGGTGGAGACTGGAAGATGTGATTGCTTACTATTTGGTGGTTTGTTTGGATGACACGCAATGATGCTATTTTTCATCAAATTCTGGTCATCCTTAATAATCTTATCCATAAAATCCTGATTGATGTATATGTGATTCTACGTATGCATCTTAGAGACTTCTCCTTCCCTCTGAACAACGTTCACTCATCGGTGGTTCCTTCTAATCCAGTGGATCCTGGTTGAGTTTGGCTTTGTTGTCTGTTGCTATTTGTCTGTAGTTTTTTTTTTCTTTAGCTTTTTATTTTTCTATATTTTATTTTTGTTTTCTATCTTGTTCGGTTCATGGGTTGAACCTTTTGTTGATCTTCATGAGTGGTAACGTTGATCTTCTTTAGGCTCTATAGGTTTGGCTCGGACTCCACCACCACTTCTGGGTAGCACATATCCAGTGTTTTTATGTATTTTTTTCCTATATGTGTTGGAAAAAAATACAACGTAGCATCTGATGTGTGAAGTGCCTGTAGTTCTTTTATTGATAAAAACAAATGTTTTTGTTTCTAAAAATAAAAAATTATAGTATTTCGGTCATTTTGTTTGACTAAGCAGTGCTTCAATTTCTGCAAAACTTTGTGGCTTTTCGAGCGATTTATTTTTGGACATTTATAGCAAAGAAATCTCAGAAGAACAAATATATTGAGATATAAAAGTAATTCGCAAATTTAAAAAAGTTGGATACCTAAATTCAAATATTTTCAGAGATTACATATAAAATTGGGCAGATTAAGATAATGTCATGGTATATTATTTTTTACGATATATACGCAATATATGGTGATTTGACTAACTTTTTTACTATCTAACAAAATATTGCATTTTTTCATATATAGTATTTTTTAGGATACCTTGATATTTGTCACTGATAACGTCCAAAGGTCAGGCTCATCATTTCATGCTGCCATTTTAAAGAAATTGAGGGCTAGTTTAAATTTTTAATATTAAAGATCAACGTATTTTATGAATACCTCCAAATCCTATCCCTTCGTATCTTAAAAGGTCATAATTTTTTAATATTAAAGGATAAATTTTTAATATTAAAGGTCATAGTTTTTTGTCAGAGAAGATTATATAAAAATTTAGGAATGATGCCATTTTCAGCAACAAAAAAATGAACTAAGGATAGATTAACTGAGGAACGTATAGGGGTGTCAACCGGTCGGGTTTGGTTCGGACCCAGGTACCACAAGACTCAAACCAGATTTGAGATGAATCATATCCGTATCTTAAAAGGAGAAACCATATCTGGAATCAGACCCTGACCATACCTTATAAAATAATAAATTTTATCATTTTTACATTAAAAAATTAGGATCTTAATCAGCCTAGACCCAACAGAAGATGGAGGGCAGCCGGTACAAGGGCACACTCAAAGTATGCAATACGATTACGCCTGATCCACCATAGTACGAAAACTGCTCGTTATTATTATTTTCAACTGCATGCCATTATTTTTTTTTTGTGCATTTCAAATATTCTCCTAGGGATATAGTGTTATTACCTAAAAGAAAATATTATGAATGCATTTTATCATACTTAAATTGATACATTATGGTACTCGGGCCATTTTGTTTGACAAAGCAGCGATCCAATTTCTACAAAACTTCATATGGTCTTTCGAGAGACCCTAAATTTTAAGTTCTTTTAAGATTTATGTGAAAAAAAAATCCAGAAAGAACAAAGTTATTAAGATAGAAAAGTAATTATAAAAGAAGTTGGA
Source organism: Nuphar pumila (assembly GCF_984573655.1). Classification (NCBI taxonomy): domain Eukaryota; kingdom Viridiplantae; phylum Streptophyta; class Magnoliopsida; order Nymphaeales; family Nymphaeaceae; genus Nuphar; species Nuphar pumila. The sequence continues at coordinate 10,578,114 of NC_143262.1, forward strand.
ACACTAAATTAATTAAATATTCCCCAAAGATTACATATAAAATTGGATAGATCAAGAAAAGATGACAGTATATCATTTTTTATGATATATGTTGATTTGACTTATTTTTTTAATAATACCGTGATATTGATTGCCAATTATTAATTAGGAAATCATGTTACCGAATAGTGTGGTGATAACGTGATCAATAATATTAAGAGTGTCAATGGGTCGGGTATGACCTTATCTTGACCCATACCAGATCTGGTAGGGTCAAGGTTTGGTAACAAAGGATGGGGTCCGATTAACTATTCGGGTTGGACCCACGACCTCCTATTATTAAACGGGCTGGGTATGGTTTATGAAATTTTTATACCAAACAAAGTTCCGAAATAAGTTTTGATTAAGATTACTCCCTAATTTTTCAATGTAAAAAACTTTAAAAAATATTATTTTACAGGATATGGATTGGGTTTGGTTTTTGTAATCTTTATCAGGGTATGGTCTTTCTTATAAAAAATCTGACTAGATCTGGATCCAGATCTGATACAAACACCTCCTAGTGGGATCCGAGTCTGGACCCACCCATTTTGGCAGAGAGGTCCAACTCGTTGACACCCTATATGGTACCTAAAGGCCCAGTTCTTCATCATTTCATGCTATTGTTTTAACGTAATTCAAGGCTACTCCTAAATTTTAACATTAAAGGGCCAATGCATTTTATTAATACTTACAAAGTATAATATAAAGAAAATGAGTACAGATCTCATCAGTTGGGATGGATTCTATCTTACATTCAATCATAGGCGCCATTCAATCAACGGCTAAGATTGGCTCACTTTTTCACCTTGATGTGGACTGATCTTGGACATCCAAATGCTTCAGCTGGACTGCTAAGATCAAGATGGTGTGAGAAACTGAATCAAATATGATTGGGTTTCTCACCAACAGTGAGATTTGAAATCTCACATTAAATGTGTAAATATGGAACCAAATCACACCATCACAACAAAAATGTGAACGTTGGGGTTAAAATGTGAACCCCAATCTGTTATTTGTCTCTCTCTCTAGGGCCCGCCAACGTCTATTTTTTTTTCTGCATAAAAAGGTTGCAGAGGGTTGGGGTTTTCATTCCAACCAGTTCGCCGGAGATGTTAGTGGCATCGTTCGAGGGCAAGATCATCTTCGTTATATCCGTTGGTCGATAATGTCTAGCAGTGGGTCGAACTCACCAATTGTGCACAGAGGAATAGCTCCCCTACAGGGCTTCGCAGTTATCGAGCTTTCCCTCGATCAGAAACGCATTGATACTGTTCTGAGTTAGGGTTTTAGCTACAGACTCACCAGTAGGGGCCCCGCCGATCATGGCCACCTGAAGGGTCCAGCCTTGGTGTGGCTAAACAATTTGTAGAATCCCAACATTAGGTAAATCCTCATTAGGCAAGTTTCCATCCTATGCTAGGAACTGAGAGTCGTTGGATCTGGAACTGGACATGGAGTCGGGGCTGGAGCTGGTGATACCGATAGTAGGGGCTGGTTGGATTTTGCTGCATAGAACATGAGATAGGTGTGTGAACTCCGAGAGTTTTCCATTCTGTTGGATGGTAGCACAGCATAGGTGGGGCTCGTCTGAGTACCACCTCCAGTGGTGGAGCCACGTTCACGGGAAGGTGGGCACATGCCCACCTTGACACGGAGAAACCCCTTAAGAGGGATATGGGTCAGCCCTTGTATGCCATGGGCAGTGCCCAACCCAATCCCCCCTCCCCTTTTGTAACCCCTCTTTCTCTACACGGCATTGGCATTGGCATCACCATTCGCCACTCTCGCTCGTTCCCCGCACAATTGGTATCGTGCACTAGGGCCTAGAGTTTTCTAACTTATTCGTCACACTCTTCCTTTTCAGAAAAGAAGTCTCTAGAAATTTCCTTTCGGTAGTAGGGAAGGTGAGAGAACCCTAAGATGGGGAATCACTCTCCCTCAATGGCTACGCAGAGTGTAGACGCAATCTATAGAGTCCGAATTGCCCTCTTTGATAGGATCTCTAGCGATAGCAATCTCCTCGTCGTCGGCTCCCTCCTCTCTCTGGTCGAGACTAAAACGACGTCGTCACTGAAAGAATGATCAACAATCTCTCTGGGTAACCCCCTCTGCGACAACCCTTTGTTGTTGAATCACCTGAAGCATGGAGACTCCAACCAGGTGCGCTCTCTCTCTCTCTCTCTCTCTCTCTCTCTCTCTCTGGCCCTCCACCCTTTGGGCCCGCTAGACTCGGCCCCTAAGTTGCTAACCCCACCTAATGTAACATTCTAAAATTTTAACTCAAAAATACAATGAATTCTTTTAAAACATTAACTTCAGCATTAGCTACGCTCTAACTACATAGAGTATTGGATGACCTGTCTGATCGCAAGCGCGCACGTGTCTTACCCTCTTAATACCATATATGGTTTGGAATCACAAAAAAACAAATCTAATTTGACTACATTATATAAAGAAAACTCTTTAATAAACAATGAAAACATTTTTTTACTTTTGGTTAAAACCTTAAGCAAGTTACAAATCATTTAATTAACATAAAATTGAATCAAAGGATCATAAAACTTACCAAAGTAAATTAAATCAGTGCTGAAACTAACAATCAATTAGTTAGAGTAGATCAAGTCTCAATAAATTATAAATAATTTTAATATAATCTAAAACAAAATCTCAAAAATAAAAATAACTAGCTCTTGACATCACCACAACACCCCGTCATCACCTCAATTTTTAAATCAGTATCAACATATTTTATAAATGGGGTCCGACTCATCGAGTTTCAGTAGAAAAAATACAATAACACGATATACATGTACATAACCAAACATACATAAAAACAAGAATTCATTCTACAGATATTCAACAATTAAACAATGATCTCATTATGAAAATGCTATTAATCACAAATAACAAGCACAACTCAACTGAGGTGCATATATCACATTTATGCATGAACATTTTAAATCAAAGCATGTACTTACCTATATGAGTGAACCATATCCTTTATGTACGAGTGACTTTAATTTTTTTTATTTAGATTCTTTTATTTAAATGATGCATGCAATGCTTAAACTATGTACATAATTTATAATTGTTTTGATATTCAATACCTGTGGTTACTTATATAGATCTATTTCTTAGATCAGGAGTAACAACTCAAGAATATATTCAATTAATTTATGACATATTAACCTCACCTTGTACACATTCACAATGCTGAGAGAAATCACACAACACCTCTAATCTGATAAATTAGTCTTCGTTCACCTGAAGTACATGCATACCACCCGTAGTTGCAGTGGTAGCATTATCCCCTATCTTCGTGGTGGGGGAAAATAAACCTTTCATTCTTTAAATTATTTTTTATGAACCCAAAAACATTGCTTACTTTTTTATTGTAAGCCTTAATAGAATTAATGTGCATGTCAATCTTTATTTCATTAATTCTATTGTCTTACATGCATAAACACAATTAACCATTTTCAAGGTTATCAACCTCCAATTTGAGTACAAGCACATATGATTTTAATCAATCAATCACAAGGTTATATGTCTCTAATTTGGGCACAAGCATGCATGAAATCATACATTATCAATTTGTATGTCAAACTATCATGCACAAGTATATCACGATATCATACATTATGCATAAACATATCACATTATTATGCATAAGTATATTCCAATATCATGCATGCAATTTATTTTAACCTTGTTCAAACACTTACTGTAAGGTCCATGATGATTATAAGGTAATAGTATGCGAAGTAATGTTATGAATGAAAAATTTCTTGTTTGATTCGCGAGTTCTTCGTTTTGTACCTTTATGGAGATACGAGTCGAAAATCGCGTAAGTTTAAAATAAATAGCAATTGAGGGAAATCTGTGATGAATTAACTTCCAAAATTTTTAGGTCAAGTTTATGATACATATATTTGGGTTGTCCCCGAATTTGAGGCCCGAATGAAGAAAAAACCCCGTCAGTGCATGTGATTTTCGAAAGATCGCTTAGTGAATTAGCGAGGGCCCAGACGAGAACCGTTTCGTATGTAGAGGATATTTTTTCTCTTGATTAGGCTTTAAAAAGCTAATTACATTAAAAATATAAAATAAGAATAATATACATGATGTAGAACAATACAAAAAATCATTTAATAAAAAGAATGGTAAAAAAAAATTATTCTTCTTTTGTTGGTCAAGGGTCGCCAAAGCCTATGGTCGTCCACTTAGGACAACTTTGGGACGACCTTGGCTATGAGACCAGCTGGTCAAGTTGACCTGCTGGGAGGGTGGCAAGATCATGGTTTGTCGAAGGGACGAAATTCAAGGGAGGGCCACGATTGGCCCTACCCAAATCAAGAACAAAAAAAAAAGTAAAATATAATTAAGAAGAGAGGAGGGGTGGTCGACCATCCTCTCTTGGAAGGTGTGTGGAGGCTATAATGACTTTGGGAGGAGTCATTGGCCTTGGGATTCAAGGAAATCCCAATGGCTCTTCCCAAGAGGAGGGGTCATTATGAGGCTTGAGACACCTCATTGGGTGCATGGGGCGGCAGCCCCATGGCACCCTTGAAAATTTTAAAAGTCTTTTCAAATTCTTAGAGATGAGTGGAGGAGCTGGGCGGCAGTGGAAAACCGTGACCCACTCCCAACCCCTCATCTAAGTGAAGTGAATCCCCACCGTCCATCTCACACCTACCCACATTTAAAACCTTCTTTGGAAAAATCGAGAGCTCCAAAAGGGGCGATTTTTTTTTCCTTTAGACTCTCTTTCACTCACTCTCTCTCTCTCCCATTCTCTCTTCTCTCACACTCTCCAACCGTGGGGTGTGGTTCAGCTTTTGTTGGAGGAAGACCTTGCAGTCGTGACCTCTATTCTTCTTCCAGACTTGCGAGGTGAAGCTTCAATGCATATTTCTCTTATACTTGTTCTTGCCGGAAAAAGAAAAAGCAAATGTATGTATGCTTGTGCATGCGGGTTGATGCATGAAGCCAAGGGGTCGGTGGCATCCATGCATGCACGTCCCTTGGCGGAGTTAGACGGGTTATTTCTTTCTCTTGCGAAGCATCTCTCTTCCCAGCCCATGGTAATCGAGGGTGTATAATGAATCACGGGTTGCTGGCTTGTATTCTTGTTGATTTCTTCTTTTGTAGCTTAAAAGCCTCATCCAGATTCTTTTTTTTGTAGTTGTTGCTGGCCTTAAAAAAAAAAGAGGAAAACAATAATTTTTGTTGGTCTGCTTCTTATCACAACCCTTGCACACCCATTCACACCCACCGAATATGGTTCAACTAGTCAATGTGGCTGCATTAGTTTTGATTTCTTCGCTTGGACGGTCCCCCCATGGTCTGAGCTAAGCTCGACCAGAGGCACCTTGTTTTCTTGGCCATGGAAGGCCTCAATATATATATATATATATATATATATATATATATATATATATATATATATATATGTATTCTTTTGGGTGTTTGGCATGTAGCAGACCACCGGGTACCAAAGGCACCCGGATGGTCTAGCTGAATGGGCGGGCCTGTAGCAGGCACCCAACCCTTTTGGTAGGTTGGTCCGAGCCCATGGGCTCAGACCTTTGAGTCTGGATGGTCGGGTGGTCTGGTCCAACAGACCAGACCCAATGACCCAAACCCCTGATATGTTATATTTTTTTTTCTTCTTTGGGCGCTATGGCTATGCGGGTTGCTTCGGGGAGCTGTGCTCAGACCCAGTCCCAAGGGGTCTGGGTCTGGCATGGCCTACCTCGGCATCCTGACCTGGGTCCACGGTGTGGCTAGGTCCCCTCTGGAAAAGGGTGCCCTTGGCCCCTTTGTTTTTTTTTTTTTTGGTTTTGGCACATCGGGTCACCCAGAGCCAAAGGCACCCAGGCTGGCCAGGCCCTTTGGGGGTGTTGGTCACCAAACTGGGGGTCTGGACCTTGGGCTCAGGCAGAACCCTTGATGGGACTCCTTGGGTCCGGTTCAAGGGACCAGACCCGAGTCCCAGCATGGACGCTTCTGCCTTGACACCAAGGCAGCCACCCGAGTGTGGGCTGCCCCAGACTTTTTCTTGTGAGCCCCTCCGTACCTCTTTGGAGTTGGTCTGAACCGTGGGTTCAGACCTTATCACCCAACATACCTGAGTGGTCTGGTTCGAAGGACCAGACCCATGCCAACCTTCTTCCTGTTCCCTTGGCACCGTGTAGCCTACCGGGTGCCAACTGTGCCCGAGTCCCTTTGTGGTTTAGGCGCCCTATTAGACGGTTGTCATCTTCGGTGTCTACTTGGCCAGATTAGGCCTTTGAGTGTGGCCAAATCTCAGCCTTGGTCTGGTCCCATTGACCGGACCCGAACTCCTCCTTTTCTTGCAATTATTTTGCAAACCAGTCAGAATTTGGGGTTTGTGTGGATCGCGGTTGCGATAGCCGACACACACACATGTATATGGATGCATATACCTATGTGATATATATATATATATATATATATATATATATATATATAGAGAGAGAGAGAGAGAGAGAGAGAGAGAGAGAGAGAGAGACACACACATAGGAAACTTGTCGGACACATGGCACCCTTGTGCTTGTCCAAGTGTCCCCGCGATAACCTTTACACTCCGATGTGCGTTATGCCACTTAGGTGTTTTACCTTGTGACCGTCGAGTCAGATGCCCAAAATTAATGATGAGCTGTAGTGAATCTCATATTTTTCCTTGATTTCAGTTCCAACTGTTTAATATGTAAGCGGGTGAGCATTGTTGCAAACCCCACGTGTATAAGCCTACGTTGGTTACGAGTCGTGAACGTTGTTCCATATCTTTGTATCGGGTCCGCAGGCGCGACACCCCAAACCGTGGAAATTAATGCTAATGTTATTCCCATAAGTTGGGAATATCCTAGATTCCACTCTTGACACGTGAGTGTGTCAAACTACGTAACCTAGAAAGGTGAAGTATTGTTACTGGGAAGCTTATAATAACTGTTTCAGCATGATTGTACTAATGATAATGCTTACAAAAATAATTTTGAATCTCATATCTCCGAAAATTGTGGAAATGTACACTCACACACACATTATCATGTGATTGCATTATGTTTCTCAATTATGCATTTGTAACATGCCTCTGTTCCTTATAGTATGTGATTAACCATAGATCTTATGGTTCTTAGTTTGCACTTTGCACGTAGCACATCTTGACACTCTTACCGCTTTGTGCGTACCTCGTGTGGTACATTGTAAGGCTCGTGCTTGAGGCAGCGAGGAGTGCATGAAATGCACCCTATTCATGTAATGGAAAGAATGACACAAAAACTTGAACACCACAGTGTATGTGAAACAAATTGTTGTGTAGCGTTGACTCAGTTAGAGTTTTTGGGCGATGGCCCTTCGTTTCATAAGTATGCTCATGGATGAATGTACCATAGTAATGAACAAAATAAAATGGTGTTATGATCGCTTTCATGAGCGATGTGCTCTTGTTAGCCGTGTGAGGCTGAGCATGTGGATGGGCAGGCCAAGTTTTCATTTGCGTACCCCGCGGGAACCACGAGGCTCAATTCCTCGAAAGGAGGTATGACTGAATTATGAGCCTAAGAAAGATAAACCTGCTTCGCCATGTTCACAGACGGTTCACCTTGGAGAGGGTGGATGGTACAACCCTGAGTGACTTGTCATTACTACGATACTTGTTTGACAGGAGCTGTAGCGTCCTTTGACCTCCAGTCACCCGGAGTTAGGGAGGTTGAGGTGATCTTTCAAGATACCTCACTACTGCAGTAGAATGAATTGCAATCCTTACCTATGCGAGAGTTTCTCTCAGTTGCGTGCTGCTCGCATGAGGTTTACTCGGTCTGTAGCATCCCCGGTTACCACATTAGAAATTGAATAACAGACGCGGCGTGCATGTCTCACATAATACAAGGTTCTTTCGCGTACCCGAAGGAGTAATAAGAAGAACTTAAAGACTAACCAATCACAACTGACGTACGGTAGTTGTTGCTTCACTTGTTCACTGTTTCAACACTTGTTCTGTTTCTTCACTTTTCCTTAGCTGTTTATATTTTGTGGTTGCTCAGTTCCTTTACCTACTTTACTTTGTTAGTACTTGTCACACGTGCACTTACCTGACACAGACACATATATCTGCTATTTCATGTTATTACTTCATGTTTTTCCTTATAGAGATTAGATATATATATTGTTATTGATTCTTCACCACCTCGCAAGAGGATTGACCCCGTTTTATGGGGATGTAGGTGATGAATAGGTACGGTGCAGATGCGACGACACACGGTGGAGGCTTGGAGACCCACATTTAGCTGCTGATTCTGCAACTGTTGGTTTTGGGTTTTGAGGAGATGTTTTTCCTATATTTTTGACAGACTTGTAGTATTTTATCCCCCTTTTGTAACTTTTAAACTAATGGTTGTATGCCACTTTAACACTGGAGATTATACTTGTTTTGTATAATTTGTGTATGCTTTACTTACCTATGGCCCGCTCAGGCTTGCGGCCTTGTTACCCTTTTCCCTCCTTGCTTTCCGTTGTTTTCGTAAAACCATTCCAAAAAAAAAATCAGTATTTTTCAAGGTTTTTCCAAGGTTTGGGGTTTGGGGCGCCACACTTACAATATATAAGCCAATACATGATCTCAGATAAAAGCATAATCATATACCCTCATTCATCTACTCACTGTATTCTAAAGGTACGCGTGTCCAATCTGGTCTCATTCTGGGATCTATACCTATCCACTAGTTCACTTTCTAAATCATGATATAATAAAAATAAGCCAGAGTTCTAATTCGAAACTACATGGGCAGAATTTATCAGTCGATATAAATTCTATAATGCTCAAAATATAATGTTTTTTATAGTAGATACATAAATGTGTTAGCTAACTATGAAAAGAAACCTAAATAAATTATCATTTCGTATCAAACAGAAATAAATATTTTACCTAAACTAGTTTTATGTTCACAAAACAGACCTATCCAGTTTGGCTTTACTGAAGAACCCTTCGCCCAAGAATTTACAGAATGAGATAAATTCTATAAGTTTTACTGTAGCTAGATGGGTATTTTTGACACAATCTTTCATATAAATCTGGTATAAACTGCATCCCATCTATGAATTAAAATTCACATACTACAACCTTTTCATCATCTTGGATAGACTAATTTTCAGAAATTTTAGGTTTCTGAACAAATCTTTTATAGTTTTTAATTCATAAACTGTAATGAATTTGTATATCAATTTTTTGCCATGTTTTCATCAATATGTAAACCAACATTAATAAAAATATTGGATATAAATATGAAGTAGATTGGAAGAAATAAAATCAACAAAATTGTATAGTCATTACAAAAATTTTGTTAAGATAAAAATTATGTTCTGACTTGCAGATGTCGTATCTCTCAATCCGTCCTTCAAACAAACAAATTTTTTTGGGGACTTCCTCTACATGTCTAAAATATATCTCTAAAATTTAACAATTTTTTAATTTATGGTTTGTGACAACCATTCATTCTTTTTCAAACTGGTCAAAATAAAATTTCAGGACAAAATGCATTTTTAACATGTACATAATTAATTATGTAATTTTTAAAAAGTAAAGCACCATAAACATTACACATGTATATACACTTCCTAGCATGAAGAAACTACAAAGATCAGATTCACAATACGAATAACATGCAAGATTCAATACACTTTAATAAGAATAACTAGTTTTCACAAAATGACATATCTGTATACCGAAAATGATTCTTTTACAACAATGGTTTTGGATTTTAAATCATGTGTATACTTATAATAACAGTTACAATATGAATCTAAATCTCTACATGTTGTTCATATATGAATATTATGATACAACATAATTTCAAAGTAGCATAACATAATTTTCTAAAAAAAAATATTAAAAAACTCAAAACTGATTTTCATATAAATAAGACTTTTAAACATTAACTCAAATTTCTAAATTCAATATCAGATTTAACATGAGTTTAATCGATTTAATACAATCTATATAGAATTATAAATCCAAGCCATCCAAACCATTTTTATAAAAAAGATAGTTTATATTCTCCAAAACATATTTTCACCAAAAATTATTTTGGAGCTTTAATCTGTCATGACTAATGTCATATCAATCATATGTAGTATACATGGCTGATATGAGCATATCAATACACATATATAAATCTTCCATAATATGTCTATGCATATTGACCCTATGCATATATGTGGTTAGTGTGTGCCCCTACATCAAAAGCCAAAAAACCAAGGAAGAAGACTGAAAACCAAACCCACAAAGTGGTTCTCCTCTTTCTCTAAGTTGCACCACCACTGAAGGTTTAGAAAAACTATCTTAAGACCTCTAAGCTCCTTCAATGAAAGTATGGAAGAGGGAGAAGAAAAGAGAAATGAGAGAGAAAGTAGGGTAAGAGAGAGAAAATAGGAAGACTCAATAAGGGGTGTGTGTGTGTAGAGGCCCCCCCTTTTTAAGGAGTCCTCAAGGGGTTTCCAACCTCAATAGGTAAGTCTGAAATCCCCTTCCCAAACCTTTAATTCCCTATTTGAATTTTTTCTAAAAATACTAGGCTACTTGGCTTATTAATTCATTAAGGAAAGCTTTGAAATATCTAAGCCCATAATCTTGTTTTGAATTTAAAAAGCTTTTAGATTTCTTTTGACCTTTCCTTTAGTCTCATGTATATACCTTAGCCAACTTGAAGTGGCCAACAAGGGAAGGCGTCTCACCCTTGGAACAACATCTCCTTAATCAATAAAATTTTAATTTTATTTCCAAGTTTATTGGCAAATTAGCCAAACTTTTAATTTAAGAAACTTATTGGATTTTTTATTTTAATTCAAAGTAGGAGATTTTAAAAAATTAAAAAATAACCAAGCAGGGCATACGCAAGTAGGATGGACCCACATAGAGGGTCGCCTTTTCTTGAGATCCTACTTGTCTAATTAACTCTAGTTTAATTTTTTATTTTAGTTCCATTAAAATTTTTTAATTAAATTTCTGATTAACTTCTATATTGGATCCAAATCCAATTTAAATCTAAATTCATTTAAGTAACTCCACATCCAACCCAAATCTAAATTAATTTCTTAATTAGATTAAAATTCAAATCCCATACCCAAATTCACATGTAATTAAATCCATATTCAATCAAATTCTAAAAGCAAATTCATATTTAATTAAATTCAAATTCAAATTCAAATAGGATTCAAATTAAATCCCAAACAACTAGAGATTCAAACTCAAATGGAAATTCACTCTAAATGAAATAAAATTCTAAATTACATCCAAGGTTCAATTAGAATATTGTAGGTTCATTTTCATACCTGAGTATTAAAATTGTAATTATCTGAGTTAAGATCTAAAAAAGAATTAAAATAATGATTACATTTTTATTCCCTAGAAAATGCATCAAAAAATCTTGAGCCACTACAGGGCTCCGCGACCTGAGTCCTGACCCCAACCAGGTTGTTTCGCCTTTGCCGCTAACCCCACCTACCCCCTCTACGACTCTGCCCTTGACCCCACCCACCTAGGCACTGGGTGAATTAATTAAGAAATAACCCCACCTACCCCCTCTTATTCACTTATTAATTCAATTACTATTCACTTATTAAATACTTATTACTTGTTAGTAATAATTAACATATAATTTTTTAAAAGTTTTTTGAAAAACTTATGATAAAGATAAATTTGTGAAAGACAAAAAAATTATTAAATATGTTTTATGTTCCTTGTTTGTTGTGAATGGCTTTTACTTATTCTAATTATTTATAAAATATTTATGAAGTCTTTTACATATTTTTTGAAGGTCGTGCAACTGCGAAGCGTCATCTGTCGATTCTGACATTGAAAATATCAGTGCAGGAAGGAGAGCTGTTTCGGCTCCCCACATGAGCCGACACATACCGAACATCCAAAAGCCCACATAGCGGCAAGGGAACCAACAACAACAGCATGCTGTAGTGTGGCCTGCCAAACCGCATGTCCAAGCCCTCTGCCAAGTTGCACAAGGAACCTTGCAATTGAGTTGTTAGCATCGAGTAGGGACACAATTCCGCTGCGACAAAGGGAAAGCAAACACAGAGATCCAAGAAGCACAAGCCGTGCACACAACCATGTGCACGCTGGACATGTTGAGAAGTCGAGAACCCAAGCACCTCGTGGCAAATTAGCATCGCTCGCAGCCACGATGTCGTCGGGCCCCTCCCTGACATTCTAAGAGGGAGAGAGGGAAGACAAAGAGGAGAGGAGGAGAACAGAGGGAGTCAGAGAGGAGAGGAGGAGAGCTAAGGGATTTAGGGGCATGTCTGGGGAGGTCCGACGGAGCAGTCGGCAGCAACGTTGGGGTCTGACGGAGAGGTTCAGCTTCAGGAGGATTAGGGCAAAAAAAAAAATTCCCTAACCCTCCTCTTTGCAACCCTTTTCATCGGGGATTTTTTTTTAGTCTAAAAACTGGACAAAAATGACTCTGGGTGCGTTGACCATACCCAAGGTCAGGTTGACCACATCGGGTGCCACACCCGCGTTGTGTTGCATTGACGCAGGTGCGACACCTAGTTGGCCGAATCTCTGTGACATAGGTGACACCCAATTTGACAAGTCAACAATCAACTTATAATTTAACATGAAACTAATCCGACATGGTATCAAATTGATTTGCACAAATTGTATTTGTTGATAACTGTATCCAATACAATACTTTAAGACTAGACTTGGTAGCAAGCAAGGGGATTGACACTGTTATGATTATGATGAAGAAATGATGGCCAATTCATAGATGAGATATGCAAGCTTCTATTGCCAAGTAAAAGACCGCTTCAATAACTTTTAGCTTTTAGCTAATGTTGATGTTAAGCAATGCTTGGATCCAGCAAATGGTGTTTTATTGTATATGTGGGTGTTTATTTGAGTTGATGGTAAAGTTTTGTCAAGATGTTATACTTTTTGTCTTCTTCCATGCTTAGTTGTCAACCTGGGCGGCCAAGTCTGGGTGGTAGGGCCCTATATTGCCGCCTAGGTTTTTTTTTAAAGCCTATGCTTTTCATTTTTGATATTTTTTTTTGAAGTTTTTTTTTGAAGACATATCATTTGTTTTCTTCTTCGAGGAGGCGGAGAAGAAAAAGAAGAGGAAAGAGAAGACAATATACATGTTTCTTATTATGTTTTTTTATGTTTATTTATTTATTTATTTTGGGTACGACCTAGGCCTCCCCTTTTTAGGGACTCACTGCCTAGGCTCCGCCTAGCACCTATGACAACTAAGCTTCCATGCATATGCTTTGGTGAATATATAGTTATGTTGAGATGATGAAAGCCCTTAAACATATATGCAATATCTTCTCTAACAATTTGGTGGATGCCTTTTTCAAGATCCTTTTTTATTTTGTAAAACAGAGGAAAAAATTGTATTAAAACATATAGAAAAAAAGGTGTGACGAGATTGCTATTAATTGTTATCGTAATGAAAAAGGAAAAATAATACAAGTGGGTGCCTCTTATGGGCTCACAAGAACACAAGGACCTCTTTATTAGCGTGAGACTGGATTTGGGTCAGAATCTAGGACCCGTGTTAGATTATGATGGGACATGTTGTTTATTATATTTTCCTTGCCTTAAGCTCACTCCAACAAAAAAAGTGGCTTATTGTGTAACATTGTCCTTGCTTATTATCGTTCTCTGCACGTGATTTGTTGTGCGATATTGTCTTTTTTATTATCATCTGTACCCATGGTTTTATCGTTTGTACCCATGGTTTATTTGTTTCATACTTGTGGTTTATCATTTGGTATTATTTCTTTTTATTTATTCCTCATGGATCCAAATTCCTCTCAAGTGTTCATCTCTACCAATTTTCTTAGTCAATTGATCTATGAAAAACTCAATAATTCCAACTTTCTTACCTGGAAAAGGCAAATTATTCTATTTATTAGGAGTTAGGATCTTGTTGGTTACCTAGATGGATCAGTAGTTGCTCCATCTGAGTTTCTTGTGTAGGAAGTTAAAGATGACAAAGGGGTTGTCACCGCAACCAAAACAATTTAAGATGAAGGATCTTGCTTTGTTGAAATATTTTCTTGGTATAGAGGTTGATCAAAATGCTGATTCGTTCATCCTTACATATCATAAATACATGGTGGATCTCCTTAATAAAACAGGGATGAAGGAATGCAATCCGGCTGCAACAACTGTCCCTATTCACCAAAGATTGGGTGCTAGTAAAGGAAAATTATATCATGACCCAACAAAGTTTAGAAGTGTGGTTGGAATGCTACAATATCTTACATTTACTCATATGAACATTGTATTTGCTGTCAATCAGGTGTCGCAATTTATGCATCAACCTAGGCTGCCATTCAAGAAGGCTGTGAAAACAATCCTGAGATATTTAAAGAGAACTGTAGGAGATGGTTTGTTTTACACAAAAAGAATGGCAGATGAAGATATGATGGTCATAGCATATTTAGCTGTTGACTGAGCTGGTGATTCGATGAAAGATCTGTTTTTTGGATACTGTGTTTTTGTTGAAAGGAATCTTGTCTCATGAAGTAGTAGGAAGCAAAAGGTAGTAGCAAGGTCATAATATCGTTCCATGGCTGTTGTTACCACTCAAATGACTTGGATCAAATACATTTATGATTTGGTGGAAGTTGTTCCCAAATCACTATTATTATGTGATAATCAAGGGGCTATCAATATTTTGGTAAATTTTGTGCAGCATGGTAAGACAAAACATGTTGAAATTGATCAATATTTCATTCGTCAGAAAGTGGATGATCAAGAGATAGAGACAAGATATATGTGGATTGAAGAACAAGTAGCTGACTTATTTACCAAAGGCCTCACAAAGAACAAATTTTGATACTTAAGAAGCAATTTCTTCATGGTTGATAACCATGTGTAACTTGTGGGAGGCTATTAGCGTGAGGCTGGATCTGGGTCAGGATCCAGGACCCATGTTAGATTATATGGGATGTGTTGTTTATTATATTTTTCCTTGCCTTAAATGCCTTTCATTAGTATTCTTTGTATCATATGTAAATGGGGGTATTTTTGGTATGTAACTTATCCACTGGTCAATATAAAAGAAAAACAAGAGGCACAATTTCCCATATTGAGAATCATGCGTATTCAGCCCCCATATGCTGCTATTTTCTTTTCTCTTTGTAGGAAACTCAAAAACCCTAATTCTAACACTCTTATGGGTCAATTAAAAAACACAAGCACACAAGTCACTTAGGAGCCAAGAACACAAGTAAAAATATAGTATTTTATTAGGATCAAAATTTTTGAGAAAAGCATTAAACAAGAGCGGGGAGAGATCCCCTTTATATAGACAAGGGAGACCCAATAGTCATTAGGAGCTCCCAACAACTCTATTTGGTCTTTAACCAACTTGACCATATAAAACTTAAAAAATACAAAAAAGTAAAAGTAAAATAAAAAAAACTAATGTGCCCCTAATGGTCACGTCATATTACAAAGACTAGATTGACCAAAATACCCCTAATGAGTATTACCTATTATATTAACATAATATATATATATATATATATATATATATATATATATATATATATATATATATATATATATATATATATATATATATATATATATATATATTCATTATGGTGTGATAACTAAAAGTTTGTCAAGTAAGAAATGAAATCATGGTGAAGAAAGCGCTTTTGTGAAGAAATCAAACAATTGAAACTTCGATGCTACATAAGGTAGAATAATAGTCTTCTTAAGGTATTATTTATGAATATATTGTCAATCCATCTTGATATGCTTGGTCTGTTCATGAAATATGTGATTGTCGGCTATGCCAGATGGTGTTTTTATTGTCACAACATAACCTTTAGGGTGATTGCATATGCACCTCCATGTCCTCCAATAGTTTTCTCAACCACATGATTTCAGATGTCATGGTAGCCATGATATAATATTCAACTTTGGTTGATGATAAAGAGACCTTTTGATGCTTGCATTTTCAAGATACCAGTGAATCACCTATAAACATGCAAACACAAGTAGTTGAACGCCTATCATTAGGATCTCATCTCCAGTTAGAGTCATTATATGCAATTAATTTAAGTGGGGAGGAAGACAAAAAATTCCTTTAGAAATGTTATTTTGTAAATATTGAATAATGCACGTAACACTCATGTACACAATTGTTGGAGAATACTAAGACTAGCTTATTGTATGTAATGCATGAGAAATCTTAAGTTGAGTGATCATTAAATAAGGGCACAAAATTATCTGTCGATAAGAAATAGGGTCTTTCAAGGGTGTCACATCATCGATCTTCATCTTTGCGTTGATAACTTCAAGAGTATCTTTCTTTTTTTCGTCTGCTTGAATCCCTAAAAAATATCGAAACAAACCTAGATCTGTGAGTTCAAAATTTGTTTCAAAATATTTTTTGTACAACTAACTCCTTGTTTATCTTCTCTAGTAATTATCATATCATCAACATAAAAAGGAATAATAACACTTACATCAGATTGCAGACTATTTGTTTATAGGATGTTTGTGTTCTTTTGTCACATGCTTAATGCATTTCAAGATTGAAGCTTAAGCTTAGTCACATTGCATTTTTAATGCAATCTTTATATCAAACAAAGTTAAATTTTGGAGTATAATGTTATTATGATATTGTCGAGTTATAAATAAATTTTTATATTACGAAAAACATATTGTTTAGTTTCAACCAATGTTCTATGACACTTTGTAATTCTTTAATTTTGTTTTGCACTTGCTAGTATAGTTTATTAACATAATTTTTTTACAGTGCATTTGTGCCCACCCTAACTTAAATTTTTGAGTATGCCACTGACCACCTCCAATGAGTTCCACCGCACCTCCGTGCCCTCCCTGTGATCGACGAGGGGGCTCGTAACAAAGAACCCCTAATTTAGTTTTTGTCAGTTTTATTTTTTATAGTTTTCGTTGTTTTGCAGCCAACCGGCTCAATGGCATCATTACCACTTCGGACGAGCCACCACACTTCATTCCTGACAGTAAGAAGGCCTTCGGGCCATAGAGTTCAGTTTTTCTATTTTTTTATCTTGTTTTTATGTGTTTTTGAGATTTCATTTCTCGACAAATATGATAATTGAAATCACGAGATATTCTAAAACACATTTTAAAAAACACAACCATACTTACCTTCTTATGCCTACATGGCTAGTAGTACAAGGCATTTAAGATAATTGATTTGATAATTGACGGTGGGTTTATAATTTATGTTGGGAGCTGCAAGTTTAACCCATGTCGCTAGAAACATTAATGATGATGGGAAGGCTCACTGTGGCACTTTCTGCAATAGAACCTCATTTACAAGCCTTTCCAGGTTGGAATATGAAGGCCCACCGGGCGCAATAGCCTTTTGTGCACTCACCTTCCATTCCTTGGCTCTACTTCTCATCTCCTTCCCCTTCTCTCCTTCCATCATCTCCCTTACTTGTCTCTCAATCTCCCCCCTCTTCACGTTGCTATCAATTTCCATCCCTACCCCCCAGTTGGTGCAAGTATACCTACAGTTGGTAGTCTGTTCTGCAAAAAAAGGCCAACATAACATGGGCACCCCGCTGCTTATGCTCTCCAGTGCAGAATTCCATCCACTGTGAGTGAGGAAGACACCCACTGAAGGGTGGCTCAAGACCTCCTGCTGTGGACACCAACTAACCAGCAACCCTCTTTCTCTTGTCTCCAAAATGAACTCCTGTGGCAGTATGGCTGCCACACCCTTCACAAGGTCAGGCCTAATGACCCACAGAAATGGGTGCTTGCTGTTAGCTAGCCCCCAGGCAAACTCCACCAGTTGGTCGGCAGTCATCACCGTGATGCTTCCAAAGTTGACATAGACCACCGACCCTTCTTCCTGCTCATCCAGCCAGTCTAGGCAAGACTCCTCTTGTTTCCACAGGTTGGACTTGATGGCAGTGAGCCCATTCATGGGCACACTCTGGCTCAGTTTTAGCAGAGGGCCAACCGTGAACAGACGAGGGATTTGGAACCGAATGGCCTCGAGGACTTCGGGCTCAAGATCATCAAAGGTGTTGAGGATGA
The DNA here is from genome assembly GCF_984573655.1 of Nuphar pumila. Classification (NCBI taxonomy): domain Eukaryota; kingdom Viridiplantae; phylum Streptophyta; class Magnoliopsida; order Nymphaeales; family Nymphaeaceae; genus Nuphar; species Nuphar pumila. The sequence goes on from NC_143262.1 coordinate 10,596,241, forward strand.
GTGCAGAGGCTTTGGTCACTGTATGTGCTTCGTTGTTGCTGTAGTTGAGCATGATGTTGTCCCTGTCAAGAGTCCTAATAAAACTGGGAATGTCCCTCAGGGTGACGCCTGACATCCCTGGTATCCAATCTATCTGGGTATGAAGGTACCCATTTGTCAACTGGCTCTCATCTGTGAAGAAGTTTAGAAGATTTGATGCAAAGTTGAAGGAAAGCATAGAATAATTAACTTAATTTGGTCTTTTGATAAAATTTAAAAAATCTAAAGGCAAGAAAGGCTAAAGTTCATTTTGTTTGGACCAGCCAGGTGACCAGTACAACATAAGTCCCCAATAACCAGCTATTTCAGGGTCGTGTTTGGATAGATACAGTTACTTATCCAGAAAAGCGGGATAACAAACAGATTATGCCACTCTTTTGGATGTGAAAGGTTGGAGCAGTGTACGGTGCCCTAACACAAAAAGCAAATACATATTTTATGGCAACCAAATAAGGAAACCAAAATGAAAATTAAAAAAAAAGAAAATTTGGAGATGAGAAATAGGAACCTAACAGAGAAAACTTACCAACCCTACCCAACAACAAACAACAACAACAACTACGCCTTCATCCCAAAACAATTGGGGTCGGCGATATGAACCAAAAAAGAAAATCATTCTGGGTCTTCCACATGAATCCTTCTCCTCCAATCATTTCTATCCAATGCCATGTCCTCGGTGAGGTTCAAAGCATTCATATCCTTTCCTATCACCTCCATTCATGTCTTTCTAGGCCTACCCCGACTTCTTTTAACTAATATATTTTTCCATTTCTCCCTCCTTCTAACTGGAGCATTATTAGGCCTTTGCCGAATATGTCCAAACTACCGTAAACGATTCTCTCTCATCTTATTTTCAATTGGTGCAACGCCTACCTTCTTACGTATATCTTCGTTTCGAATCTTATCTTTTATTGTATTTCCACACATCCATCTCAGCATACGCATCTCAGCTACACTCATTTTTTGAATATGATGTCTTGGCAGCCCAACATTTCGTACCATATAGTAAAGCGGGCCTAATAGTGGTCCTATAAAACTTTTCCTTCAACTGCAATAGCATTCTACGATCGCACAACACTCCAGTTGCATTTTTTTATTTCATCCACCCAACCTTTATCCTATGATTTACATCTCCATCAATTTCTCCATACTTTTGAATGATAGATCCCAAATATTTGAAACGATCATCCACCGGTATTTCTTGCTCACTAAGCTTCACTACACTCCCATCACTACTTCGTTGCTTACTAAACCAACATTCCATGTATTTTGTCTTACTCTTACTCAACTTAAAACCTCTTGCTTCCAATGTCTGTCTCCATAATTCTAACTTAGCATTAACCCCAGCTCTAGACTCATCAATCAAAACAATATCATCAGTAAACAACATACACCACGGTATATTTTCTTGAATTGATCTCGTAAGCTCATCCATCACTATAGCAAATATGAAAGGGCTTAAAGCAGATCCTTGATGTAACCCAACCGTTATAGTTAAATTGGTTGTTACCCCTCCACAAGTGTGGACATTGGTTACTACTCCTTTATACATATCTTTAATTATACTAATGTACTTGAGAGAAACACCTTTCTTCATCATTGTCCACCAAAGAATGTCCATATGTACTCTATCGTATGCCTTCTCCAAATAAATAAAAACCATAAGCAAATCTTTGTTTCTCTCTCTATTTCTCTCAATAAGTTGTCTAAGAAGATGTATAGCTTCCATAGTTGATCTTTCAGGTATAAAACCAAATTGATTCTCTGATTTCATGACAACCTTCCTCAACCTTGACTCAATCACCCTCTCCCAAAGTTTCATAGTATGACTCATGAGTTTTACACCACGATAGTTTGTGCAATCTTGTATATTACCTTTATTCTTATATAGAGGCACCAAAGTACTCTCTCTCCACTCATTAGGCATTTTATTTGTCCGTCAAATCTTGTTAAAAAGATTTATCAACCATTTTAAATCTTTCTCTCCCAAGCATTTTCAAGCCTCAATAGGTATACCATCTGGGCCAACTGCCTTTCTTGATTTCATTTTCTTCAAAGCCTTTGCAATTTCTTTCTTTTGAATTTTGCGCATGAAGTCACGATTCATCTCATGAAAAGGAATGGAGAAGTCTTCAAGATCCTGAGCATGACTTTCATTAAATAACTTATCAAAATAATCTTTCCATCTCTCCTTAATCTCCTCATCTTTGATTAAAACCCTTTGCGTTTCATCTTTGATACATCTAACCATACCCAGATCCTTCGATTTCTTATCTCTCATCTTTGCAAGCCTATAAATATCCTTCTCGCCCTCTTTGGTATCCAACTTGTCATAAACCTCTTTATATACCTTATCCCTCGCGTTCCGAACTGCTTTTTTAGCTTCCTTCTTTGCTATCATATACTTCTCCAAATCCTCATTATCACGACACTTACTTAGATTTCTATAACACTCTCTTTTAACCTTAATAGCTAATTTGACATCCTTATTTCACCACGATGTATCCTTACCTAGCGATGCACCGCCTTTAGACTCACCCAATACCTCCTTAGCCACCTTTCTCATGCCACCCGCTATCTTATTCCACATTGATTCTGAATCCTCTTCAAGACACCAATCAACTTCCTTAACTACCTGCTCTACAAACATTCCTTGTTTAGCTCATTTCAGTGCCCACCACTTAATTCTAGGATCTATCCTATGTCTATCCCTTTTACGACATTGTCTAATTCTAAGATCTAAAATCAAGACTCTATGTTGTGTAGCTACACTTTCTCCCGGTATAACCTTACAATCGATGCAACAACCCCTATCTCTCTTTCTAAGTAGGAAAAAGTTTATCCGACTCGTATTAACCCCACTTTTAAATGTTACTAGGTGAGACTCCCTCTTCCTAAACCAAGTGTTTGCTAAGATCATATCATAGGACAAAGCAAAATCTAAAATCCTTTCTCTACTTTCGTTTCTTTCTCCTATACCATAGCCTCCATGGATACTCTCAAATCCATCACTACTAATGCCTACATGCCCATTAAGGTCACCTCCGATGAAAAGTCTTTCTCCATAAGATATCCCTTGTACTACTTCATCTAAATCTTCCCAAAATTGATGCTTAATGGAATCATCTAAACCTACTTGAGGTGCATAAACACTAATAATATTAATAATATCCTACTAATAAATTTTTTGATGTTTTTTTTTTTAAATTCTGACTTTACATATATATTCAACATGATTGATTTACTAGAAATTGACACTTATCATGCATTTTGGATGAAAAAAAGTGGTTTTTAAAGCCTCAAAAAATTTATGAAAATTATCGACCGTTGATTTTTGAACCTCATAAAAACCTATAGTAATCAAATGATCCAAGCATCTATTTTTAATCATGCTGAACACATATGTATGGTCAGAACTTTGAAAAAAAAACACCGAAAATTGATAGTCCCAAGCAATCGGATACCATCTGGTAGGGTTGCTATTGGGTAGCTTTCCACTACCAACTTGGAGATTGCTATCAAAAGTAGTGTTTTCCTTGTCTTCTATGGATAGTGATCAGCAGCAGCAAACTTTACAATAAAAAGTACATGGTTTTGATTCATACCTTTAAGTGGTGTATATCCTCTCTCTATGAGATCAAGATAATGAAAGTAGGACCAGAATCCACAGGCACTAATGGTCCAGAATAAGACCACAGGTAGCCCAAGCTGCTCAGCTACCTTGTGGGTGAAACTCATGACCCCGTCAGAAACTATACAAGTAACAGGTGGTTTTTCAGGTGATTCATTGAGCTTCTGCACAAGATCAGTGAAAGGGGCCAAGAAATTCTTAGTGATGGATTCACAGAGTGCAGGGATATCCTGGGTTCGGTCAGGGTCCGAGGCCGGCAACCCGTCTGGGATGGACTTGAACATGAAGTCCTTCAAGCCCTTGACTGAGTCAGGGCCCCTTGACCTGATCAGTCACTCATGGTTGTACTCTGTGTTGACAAAGGTTATGTGGAAGCCTTTGCAGTGCAGAAGCTTAGCTAGTTGCATCATGGGGGTGATATGCCCTTGTGCAGGGTAAGGGATGCAAACTGCATGAGGCTTCTGTGTGTTTGCTGCTGACGCCATGTTTAAGTTATAGGAGCAGCAATACAGTTGGGGAGTTCTTGACAGGAGAAGAAAGGAGCTGAGAACTCGGTATTTATACACATGGTGGGGGTTGTTGGCGTATGCAGGAAACGTGGAGATAAGGGCACTGGCTCTGAATTTAGATTCCATCATTCATCACACCATCCAAAACTGCCTCGGCAAGGGTAAACTTTCAGCATGAAAACCAGTAAAAAGATTAGATGTAATACACAGAAATTGTGACAAGCCGTAACATAAATAGTTGATTTTTTCTTTATATCATCATCACTAAAATTTAACAATTAAATCAGTTGATGAAAAGGGGGGGAGAAAGATCTAGGAAGCAAGCTGTAGCCAAAGAAAGTATCTGTTGCTCTTGTCATGTGAGACATTTCATAAATTTAATCTGATTGACAAGACATAAAACTGTTGGAAGGTAGTTTTATAATTTTATCCTAAACTTATGTCACTTAGATTCTTTCAATCTGATTACAAGTCTTAGTGTTTGTAATATTTGAACTGTGCTTAAAAAAAAGGGTCATTTTGTCTTTTGTAAGGTATCTCAGAATCGAATAACAGGGTTTTTGTGGGGGACAATTCTTGCTGAACTAAGTTTCTCATATGATTTGATTTCTATATGCTATTTGGTACAGGAGGAAAGACCTTTAATTTTGAAAGTGTAATGTATTGGAGAATCATTTATAAACAATCGAACCATTATCTTCCCAGACAAAGTCAATATTTTGGAAAGTGTAGTGTATGGAGAACCATTGATATGAGGTGTTGGAAACCACACCCTTTATGAAGATTTGAGGCTATGACTTCTATGAGAATGGAACCTTGACTGCCCGTCTAGCAGTCAACGCCCCCACCCCCACTACGCCAACATTAATACATCTGTTTGTGTGTGGAGCTACCAAGTTATTTGGAGTAGGTCATTTGACCGGTTTTCATAATTTATGAGTAGCGTGAGTTAGTCCGGTATACAAGTACGGCAAAGGGAATCCATCGAGACCTATTTGACCCGGACTCGACCCCTACCAAACCTTATAGGGTGAGGGTTTGGTGATAAATAAGAAGGCCCCAATAAAATTGGGGCCGGACCCGAAGATCAGTCCAATTAATATATGGATCCAAGTGAACGGCATTTTATGATTTAAAGCACAAAAAATGCGAGGCTAAAAAAAACAAAGAAAATTTATGGTGTTTGGGTTGCCGCTCATCTCATGAGTGAACGGCATCCAAGGTGCCCTCCGGCAATGCTGGACCTGACACGGTCTCTTGCATTTCTCTTTTTTTGGTGCTTGTAATTAAACACCATGAAACTATGGGTGTCAACAGGTCGGGTATACCCAGATCCGGACCAAACCCTATAGGGTCAGAGTATGGTGACAAATAAGAAGACCCGAATAAGACTTGGGTCCAAACCTAAAGGTCTGATTATTACATTACATGGACCCACACATAGTTTGTGAAATTTTATACCAGACTCGGGCCCAACCCCGAGTTCTGATTAAGACTCATAAATTTTCAATGCAAAAATGATAAAAAAAATATTATTTTACTGGGTGTAGTCCAGGTTTAGTTCATGTAGTTCTTATCAGGTCTAGGTATAGTTTTTCTTATAGTAGACCCAACTAGACCTAGGTCCAAACCCAATACTATATATACCCAAAAATCTAGTTCAAGTCTGGTTTCACCCAAGTCCAAACCAAACCCTACCCGTTGACACCCCTAATTGAAACTTTGCTGAGATGAGAGGGATGATGGAAATATTCATATGAAAATGGAAGATGACGTACGCTTGAGATGTCAACTACATTTAAAAAAAAAGGCAAGTTAGGGTTAAGACTTATTATTCAATCTTATCACTGGGGTTTTGAACCTGCAATGTCCCACCACAGGAAGACTTGCACCGACAGCCGTTGCCTCGATCTTGGACAAAGCAGAACCGTAGGAAGCACATGTACTACGTGAGCCTGAAATCAATGAATATGGTGTACGCTTCAATGCCAGAAAACAGTTGAAATCATCAAATATCAACAGTTGTCAATTACATCTTTGTGTGTGAAGATGCAGTGAAAAAAACTGACTCATCTCCACCCTCAACGCCATTGTCTTCTCTCAAATCAGAGTTCCCAAACACTTGTAAGAATAGGTGGTATTAATTAATTACACACTCGTCAAATACCATCTCCGTCTCCCAAACAAAGAATGGTGGACCTGGTCGCTCGAATATAGGACACATTTAATCAATAATTGCACTTCTTTCAAGCATAATTTTAAGGGTAATCTCAAAATCTAAGTATGATATGTTTTCACATATTATGGGTTATTTCTCGCATAGTTGTTTGAATTTTTTTATCATTCATTTTTAAGTATGAAGTTTTACACGCGTGTTATGAGTTATTTCTTGCATATTCATGTGGTCTTTTCATCATTATATAAACCTTGGTTCTTTTCACATATAATATGGGTTTAGCCATTATATCATGAGATTTTACATACATTAATTGAAATTTTCCTTTATGATATATCTCTATCACGATGATGCTTATAATTTATGTTGATTTTTCATAATGATCTTTTCATATACTTATTTTATATAACTATATGAGTCTCTCATCATATCTAAATTTCTATCATAACACTTAATGTGCAATATCATGTGTACAATTTTTATTTGGAATGAGCCGATCACTATCTTTCACTTCTATTTGGTTTGCACAATCTTTCAAGGCTCACCAAGAAAACACTTGATGAGCTTTGAATTCGATAAAAAATTTGGATGGACAAACACTATTTCTCTGCTATATATAAATAACAACCCAACGCAAAAAATAAAAAATAAAAAATAAAAGAGTTGAAGGAAAAAAAAGTGAGAGAATGCTCATATGTTTTATTCATTTAATTGATCTTTAATAATAGAATAAAGGCAAACTTGTTAAACAATCTCCATCATTCAAGACACACTCTTTGATATAAGGTATATTGTTTGATTTCAATGGCCTCAACGAACAACTCATTTATATGAGACAAATGCAAATGCAATTGAGAAACCATCTAAGTCAACCTAGCCTATATAAGCCCATAAGATTTTTTCTCATTCTTCAATATGGGACTAAATTGTTTGGCTTGTGTAAGTCTCAAAAGCTATTTTACCTAAGTTTCTAAATTGATAAATATGAAATGGATATGCTTAAAAACAAACAGAAATCTAATGAAATCTAATAAACTATGCATTAATTAATGAAAACAATAAGGAAAATAGTAAACAGCAAAACAAAATTGATTTCTATATTAAAACACATGTAATAAACATAACTAAGTAAAAAAAATAAATAAAAACAGGGAATCCATGGCTGGAATTTGATTTTACCTTAAAAAACATGGATTTGACCCATTTAACGGGTAAATCGCATGTTTTAATGGTTAAGAACATGAAAAATCACGCTATAATCGACTCTATTGGATTAGAATCCCTGGAAAAACATCAAAACAGAGTTAGATCATCTTCTTGAACCTTTCTTGAGGTTCTTGGACTTGAATCCAAGGTTTAATCCATGGAATAGATGGAGCCAATGATTAAAATTGATTTAAACCATTAAAAACATTAAGTAAAAAGCTAAAAATTAAAAAAATAATTACCTTGAGGTTGCTGCAATGGAGAAAGGGCTGGAGAGGAGAGAGAAGCTCCAAGAATTGCTAAAGAGGTGAATGGAAAAATCGAACCCCTATGGGTCTCAATTTATAGAATTTTTTTAGGTTTTAAAAATTGACAATTTTGAAATTTTTGGACTCTCTAAGGAGGGGAGATTTTTGGGTGGAGTTACCTAACTACCCCTAGCCTAAATTATCCTAATTAGTTCCTAATTAACCCATAACTAAACCTAAGAATCCCTCAAATGTGGCGCCACTTAGCGCTTTTCCACATTTGGGTTTTTAAAGTTTTAAAAACCTCTAAAAACACTAGTTTAAAAACCAAACTTTTTAAAAAAATGAGTTTTCAAAATAGATTTTGACTCTTCTAAACTTCTAAAACTAACCAAGACACTGACTAAGCCTAGACTAACCCCGATCTTTCTCAAATGTGATGCCACCCCGAGTGGGCCCTACTTGAGTTTTAAAAAAAATGATTTTAAAACTTGAAATTGAGAGAATTTTCAAAAGTAAACTTGAAATTAAAAGTTTTGAAATGGCATAGAGTTCCAACTGGGTTAGAACTCCTCTGGATGTGGCGTCAACTGAGTGGGCCACACCAGGTTTTGAGAAATTTGAAATAAACACTGAAAATAACTTTGAAAAGTGGTTAACATCAATAATTAAAATTCAAAATCTTTGAAAATAGAGTCTCAAGCGAACTGGAACTCCGGGTTAGAGTCCTGGATTTTTAGGACTCTTGAGATTTTGGGTTTTAAAAGACAAATGATGGAATTTCTGAAAAGATGATGAAACGAATCAGAAAATACAATCAGGGTTAGACTCCTAACTCGATCAGAACTTTGAAATAGAGTCCTGAATTAACTAGACTCTGCAAAATGACCTAATTTTTGAAAACAAATGGAAATAAATGAAAAATGGAAGTAACAACTGACTTCAAAACAGACTTCTGACTGGACTAGAACTCTGGGACAAAGTCCTGATCGGACTGAAACTCTAGATTTTTTTGGTATTTTCTGAAAATAGACGAAAGAACTTGTAAAAACAATGTAAACAATAACAAGTATTGAAATAGAACAGAGTTCTGATTCAACTGAGACTCTGAGGACAGAACCCTGATTAAACTAGGACTCTCAGAGTTTTGGATTTTCTGAGAAAACAAATGAGAGAATTTTGAAAAACAGTTAAAAACAGGATGAAATTGAAGTTTTGGTTCAGAGTCCTGATCTGATTAGGACTCTAAGAAAGAGTTCTGATTCGATCAGAACTCTAAGAATTTTGGTTTTCTGAGAAGCCAATGATGAAATTTGGGCAAAGATTTTGAAAACCAGTGAAAATGATGTATAAAAATCAATTTTGGATAAAGTCTTGATTCGATCAGGACTTTGAGGGTAGAGTCCTGATTTGATCAGGACTCTGGGATAAAACCTCAGAATTTTGAAATTCTTTGATAAAAGTGTAACAGTTTTGATAGATGGAAAGATTTTTGAAAGATTCTTTCAAAATTGAAATCAGGATCAGAGTCCTGATCCAACTAGGACTCCCTGAACAGAGTCCTGTTTTGACTAAAACTCTGAGTTTCTGCCTCATTTTGAAAGATTTGGTTAAAAATAGGTAAAAATAGTGACAAAATACAGAGTCCTAGTCTGATTGGAGCTCTGAAGAAGAGTTCTAATCTGACTGGGATTCTTGAAGAAGAGTCCTAATCCAACTAGGACTCTGAGATTTTGGCTAAAACAGAAGATTTTGAAAGGTTTTCTCCGAAAATAGGTAAAAAAGTAGTGAAAAGTAGAGTTCTGATCCGACTGGACTCTGGAAAAAGAGTCCTGATCCAACTAGGACTTTAAAATTTTTGGAGATTTTTGACAAGTAAAGGAATCCAGAAGCGACACCACCTAAACGGGTCTCATCTGAGAATTGAAATCGGTTGAAAATTGAGTTTAAAACAAATCCAGATTGTTTTCTGAGAAAACAATTCAAAATATAAGGTTCTGGGGTTGGCAAATGACAGAATGCTGATTAAAAACCCAAGTTTTAACAATTGATTTTGAAAGAAAAGTTTAAAAACCCGAATCTGGATTGAATATTTTAAAAATAGGAGTGCTGGATCTCGAAAATGAGATGTAATGACATGCAATGCCATGCAATGCGATGAAATAGTTTGCCAAATGCATGTAATGATATGCAATGACACATGAAATATATAAACACTGGATAAGGGTGAAAATTTGAGGTGTTTACAGATGCCCCTCTTTGCTAGTAAGCCGGTTGTAAGCCGAGCTTAGTGACAAAGAAAACACACCAAATTTGAACTATATATAAAAAAAATGCCCCAGTTAGGAGAATCTGACCAGGTATGAAGGAATTAACTCTGACGATGATCATGATAGGTATGGGATGGAGAATAAAGAAGAAAGAATCACCTCATCGAAATGAGGCTCAGGCTTAGCCGTTAACCTGGATGGGACGAGAAACGAAATACCTCATGGAAAAATGAGGTTTAGGTTTAACCCTTAACCTGAAAGGGGACGATACCTCGTGGAAAAACAAGGTTCAGGCTTAACCCTTAACCTGAAAGGGGACGATACCTCGTAGAAAAATGAGGTTCAGGCTTAACCCTTAACCTAAAAGGGGACGATATCTTGTGGAAAAACAAGGTCCAGGCTTAACCCTTAACCTGAAAGGGGACGATACCTCGTGGAAAAATGAGGTTCAGGCTTAACCCTTAACCTGAAAGGGGGCGATAAACGGAATCCTCAAATGAAGAAACTATGATGGGACCTTCGAATTTTGCACAATAAATCCGAGAGGAGTTTGCAAAAGGAAGAAAGGGGGTTCCCTAAAGCTTGAAAAAGGATTGATCTTGGGCGTCTCATCGCTGAGACTGAATGGCTTTTAAGACAAATAACCTTTTTGCAAAAAATTCAGGTTTAACCCTTAACCTGAACGGGAATTGTCTATGGTGGGACAGTGGGGAGCACAGAAAAGTGTGTGAATTTGAGAGCCCAGGCACTCAAATTAAAACAAGAAGGGAAGGATCTTGGACAACTCCCATCATCCGATCCTAAAAGGGATAACAACAATTCCTGGATACATCAAAATAGAAATCAAATTCTCACTTCATATCAGGATAACTTGAAAAGATTGACAATAAGATAAAAATTGTAGTTAATTCAAGAATGATAAGCACATATATTTATAAAAAACATCCCCTACAAAGAGGACAACAAAGTGAATAATAAAATACCACACTAAAAGACCAAACCGAGAGCTATAAAAACTTTGGATATTTACAAACAACCTCAAAGCAAATTTCAAAACAATCTGCAAAGATTTTAAATATCATTTTGAAACTAATTTTTACTACAACTCCCGATGGAAAGTGAAAACAACATTTCCTAACTATTAGTTGTCTAAATTGCTGAAAACATGAAATCTTTGAGAGCTTGAGTATAGGATTGGGTCTTTTATTGGAATCTATGATGCTATGAAAATAATTTTACCTAAATACGAAGATCTTCACTTATTATCGTTTCAAGATTTGATATATTAGATGAGATTTCATCCATCATCATCTTATCTTAATTATTTGAGATTATTTTTGTTGTAGGTAAAATTTATGTATATGGATTATAGACTTTTTCCATGGATGTAGGCATTTGGTTGAACCATATATATTTAGTGTTTTTCTCAATTTTTTCTTCTTAATTTCTATGATTATTATTATATTCAACAATTTTTTATTTTTAACATAGCATGAAAGCAGGGATGCGATCCCAATTTACCAACTTGAAGGTTTCATGCTTCACTTCACTATTACCTTATCATGGTTGGAACATTTATACATTCAATTATTTACATCAATTATAATATTTATTTTAAAGTTTTCAAGTTGGGAGTTCTCTTTGTTCACCCTCCAAATTGAGAAGGCATGTTGGAATCTATGACAACATGAAAATGAATCTACCTAAATTTGAAGGAAGATCTTCAATAATACTCTTTCTAAGATTTGATAGATTTAAAGGAGTAAATGAGATTTCATCCATCACCATCCTATCTTGATTATTTAAGATTATTTCTCATATTTGTTGTAGATAAATGTTTTTTAGTTGGATCATACACTTCTATAAATATGTGAGTTGAGTGTGAATAAAATGAAAAAGAAATAGAGAGCATGAGACTTTTCCCATGGATGTAGGCCTTTAGTCAAACCAAATGTATGTGATGTCTTTCTCTCTTTCTTCTTCCTAATTTCTTATATTATTTTAATTTTTATTCAATTATTCTTTTATTTTTCACATCTATTTTGTCGTGCCAAACAAGGCCCAAGAGTTTTCCCATCATTGTTCTTTTATAGATCTCTCAAGCTGATCATAAGGAAAGAGATGGCACACCACCGAAGTCATGAACCCTTTAAGTTTCCTATACATAGCTCTTGAGTGTGGTTCATTATCCTCTTCCAAGAGATTGTTGTCTTCTTTATGCAACAAAACGATAGTTATGTGTCAGAAACGGTTGGTTTGGGTGTTGACTGCTGCTTTTATTTAAGAAGCGCAAGAGCCCCCACAACCTTTTGATTTCCACCTTACATTTCTCAAGCTTCTAACTAATTTAGTAACAACTCCTTCACTATATAAACCAAGGTTGTAAGTGATTTCCAAAATAAGATACATAGTATAGTAAAAAAACAATTTTTTAATAAATTTTTCTCAAAATTCTAAAAAATCATGAAAATAAAAAATAAGAATTCTAAAAAAAAAATTATAACACATAAAACAATAATGAATTGCACAAAGTACAACCATAAAATCACATATGAAGAATTTATGTTTCTATAAGTTACATAAAACATCATCAAACATCAACTATTTCACAAAAACAATGAAAAATATTAAATATCTTATAATTAAGAACATGCCATAAGACTTATACTTTCATATTACATAAACAAAATATTATGGGAATAGTTGTACTCGATTTTCACTCGTTACATGTGTGCCCCATTGTTATTTCGAATCATTTGATGTCATCTTTTTTGGAGTATGAAGTCATTGATATTATGATTACCTTGATATAAATCTCTAATTTTCAAGGGTCCAACTTTACAGTAAGTTGGTGAGGGGTTGCAGGGAGGCAATGCTTCCCTACACGTAAGGTAAAAGTTTGGAGTGTGAAACCCAAAGGAGATTTTTCTTTTTATGGTGGTTTTATAATTTTACTCATAATAGAAATTGTTATCTTAACCTACTTCCTTTAGTAGAAAAATGGTAGAAATACACTCTTACTTGAGCAAACCGCAAAAGCCCTCTCATTTTTGCATATATCAACTCTCAAATTACTCTCACAGTTTCTAGGCTTTGTGGATAACCCTCTAATGGCCTCTATACAAATGAAAAAGTCTGCTCTCAAGAGGTCTTTAAAACCTAAAAAATAAAAAATAAGTTTTAACCCATTTTAAAGTGCATCCAAGGCCTTGTATCGTATGATATGACATGATACAAGACAATATTGTATGATACATATGATACAGATATGATACACACTCATATCACTTTTGCCTATAGTCACGATACATATCGCACAATACTTACAACAATGGTAGAAACCACATGAGAATTCTCAACAAATCCAAAAATTATTATTTTCACCATATGAGGACCTAAAATGCAATTCTCCAGCAAACTTCATGGTGTTACCCTACGAATCAACACTCAAGTCTCATAACAACACCCAACATCAACATCCTTTAAAAAATGTGATACAAATTTTTTGAAAGAAAATGACTGGTGCTTACATTGTACCAATGTCAATATACTACAAGAAAAATGTTATTTAGCGACGAAAATTTGTGACAAAAATAATCCATTGCAACGTTGCAACGAATTAGCGAGAGAAATTATCCGTCCCTAAAATTTGAATTAGTTGCGAAATTTGTGACGAAAAAATTCCATCGCCAATGATGTCGCTAATTTGTGATGGATTAGCGACAGACAAATTCTGTTTCACACTCCCTCGCAACTTCGCGACGGATGAGCGACACCATTTTTTCATCGCTACTCCGTCGCAAATTTGTGACGACATTTGCGACAAACTTTTTCTGTCGCTAATCCATTGCTAAATAACCCGTAAAACCCTAATGTGAGCCCCTTTCTTTTCTCATTCTGTTTCATTCTGTCACCCACCGTCCTTCGCTCGTCACCCGTCATTCACCGCCTGTCGTCCCCGGCCTGTCGCCAGTCGCTCGTCACCGTCGACCGCCGCCCATTGCCCTCTTCTTCACCTCGTCCTTCTTCCCTCACTCCATCTCTCACTGCCATGTGCTACCGCCGCCGACCCCTAACCACTGATGCGGCCGTGTGCCGACGACCCCCAAACAACCTGATTCGTTGACAATGCCTTATGGTGTGATAGTGTCCGGACATGACTGGGCTCTCACCCTCTCTGACGCCGTGTGCCATCATCGACGACCTCCGAGCACCGACGCCGCTGTGTGCCATGTGTCGATGACCCGACAACCCCCAAACAATGTGATTCGTTGACAGCGCCTCATGGTGCAACAGGGTCCAGACACAACTGGGCTCTCACCCTCTCCGGCACCCCCTTCCAGGGGACTTGGGTCCAGTCCGTCGGTGAAGACGCTTCTACAGACTACAATTCGGTAGGCGAAGCCTACCGATTTTCAAGCTAAGCTATTCCTGGTTCACTCATCGTTACTAGGGGAATCCTTGTAAGTTTCTTTTTCTCCTTTTATTGATATGCTTAAACTTAGCGGGTGGCCTCACCTGACATGGGGTCTTTAAGCTGAGACAAGTAATCTGTTTTGATGACAAAGGAATGCGTTCAAAACAGACACAACTGAAATAGAAGGTCCATCTACACAACGACCATCTGTTTCGATGACAAAGGAATGCGTTCAAAACAGACACAACTGAAATAGAAGGTTCATCTACACGGTTGTCTAGCATAGAGATTTTAAGACGATTGTGATACTTTCCATATGAACTGACAGCTGTCTGTAGTCTGATGCCCTTCCTTGGATTTGGGTAGGATCACAATTGGACAAAGAAATCCATATTTTGGAAACTACCATATTGGTCGACCTTATTGATACGACATAATTTGAATGTGATGCATGTAGAGAAAAATATATTTGATAATATGTTCAATACAGTAATGAATGTCAAAGGGAAAAAGAAGGACAATCCTAAGGCCCGTATGGATTTAAAAGTAATATATAAAAGATCAGAATTGGAACTCAAAGAGTACAATGGCAAAGTACTGAAACCAAAGGCAATGTACGTGCTTGGACCAGATCAAGTAAAGCAGGTATGTCAATGGTTGAGACAGTTGAGATTTTCATGTGGATACGTCTTTAACATTGCTCGGGCTGTGAAGATAGACAAGAGACAATTATATGGGTTGAAGAGTTATGATTGTCATGTCATTATGCAACAGTTGATTCTCCTAACATTCCATGATATGTTAGACAAACCTATGTGGGGGGTATTATCCGAGTTGAGTAGATTTTTTAGAATATTATGCGCATCGAAAGTTGTAGTAACTGAGGTAAAGAATCTTGAGGATTCTGTCGTCACTACTATTTGTCAGCTAGAAAAGATATTTTTGCCAGCATTTTTTGATGTTATGGAACATGTGATCATACATTTGCCATATGAACTTAGGGTTGGTAGTCCTGTGCAATATTGGTGGATGTACCCATTTGAAAGGTATATTTTTTTTTATATTTTTCTCTTCAATGCTATTAGGAATTTATTGTATTACGAGATGTATATTGTTGACAGATGCATGTTTGACCTCAAAAAAAAGGTTCATAATAAAGCAAGAGTGGAGGGTTCTATTTGTGAGGCGTACACTTTAGAAGAGATTTCAAATTTCTCATCTATATACTTTGAACTTCATATTCTAACACGTTACACTTGCCCACCTCGTAATGATGATGAAAAGCAATTTACTGTGGTTGTCAAACTATCGATATTTCAACCACTTGGGCATGCTTTTGGTAGTTGCCGGTCAAGACTCTTGGAAGATCGAGAGCAAGATGCAACACAAATCTATATTCTTTTTAATTGCTCAACGATCGACCCCTATATCGAGTAAGTATACTTAATATGTTATACTAAGTTCTCTACGTACGTACATGGTTTGGTAATGTAATTATTTGTTAAGTGCAGACAATTTGATCTGGAGTTGTGAAGAGAAATTCCACATCTCATTGATTCAGAAATACAAAAACAATGTGAAAATAAGTTTGTGGCATGGTTGAAAGAATTGGTAAGGACGATGACATATATTCTTTCCATGTAAACAACAATAACTTATTTAATTGATCATGATCACAATCATTGTTTATGCTTGTAGGTCTGTCATGGTGATGTTAATGACCAAGGCATATGTGATTTACAAAATGATCTGACCAAATTTGTGTAATGTTAAAATGGGTACATCGTAAATGGTTATCGATTCTATACAAAAGACTATAGTGTAAACAAGTCAACGATGAATAGTGGCGTATGTGTCAAGGTTAGCAGCTACGGTGAAAATGAACATGACTGCTACGATGAAAATGAAGAAATAATGGAGTTGACTTACTTAGGCATAAATAACATGATAACTTTATTCAAGTGTCATTGGTTTGATCCCATAGCAACAAGAGTCGACAAAGCTTGAGGCATTGTGGAGGTGAATCATAAATCAAGGTTTGGAACATATGAACCATTCATATTAGCCTCGCAAGCTCAACAAGTTTACTATACTTCATATCCGAATACAAAGAAGTCAGATATAAATGAATGGTGGGCAGTTTACAAAGTAAAGTCTAAACTATACCTCAAGTATGATCAGTTACAAGAAGACAAGATTGCCGAAGAGGGTGATTACTATCAATCAGATGATATTTATGACTTCTCTTATGGTCATGATGTCACACATGATTTGCATGTCACATCTTCATTGTCTGATGTCACACGTATGGAAGAATGTGATCCAAATGATATACCAAGTGGATGGCCGCCCAATAAAGAAGAAGACGAAGAGTAGGAGGAAGAAAAAGAAGAATATGAAAGTCAAACAAGTGATGAGGAAGCATACGCGAGCTAGTGAAATACATCTTGTAGTATAAACCACATCACTTTCTCATATGCTCTTATGTTTGTATTTCGGAGACTATGCTATTCATGGTTGTAGTTAATGGGATATTGGAGTGTGCTTGCTGCAAGTACATGTCTGACATTATTTTGATATGAATGATTTGAATTTATTGCAATATTTAATGTGACTGAATGCATACTTGCATGAAGTTATTTTCGATTTGATTAGGTATCCATGAAGATATAGAGTTGTGTAACTGATCCAAATAAAATTTTTATTTGTTAGAATATGGTTCATGGAGGTCACAGTGGTCGAGCACTCAGTGGTAGCCAGTCTCAGACTTCATCTTCACAGACTGCTTCGATAGGTATATTATTTAACTAATTGTATACTTGATTATTTAAATGTGCATTGTGTAAATTTCTAATTCATTTTTCTATAGATGATGTTTCGCCTGCATATGACCCACCTATACCAGTTATTCATACACGTCACAAGACAACGCCGGATGCAGGGTCTTCTCAGTCTGACATACAATGGCTCATTCAAATAGTGTATATCGATAGTCGACCGTAAGTATTTCATTTTCACTTATCCAATACTTATCTTATAAATAGTGTATATGGATAGTCGATTATTAATATGTACTAATTCATGTGCAGCACAAGGTTCGAGCCACAAGAAGTAATATGAGAAATTAAGCAGTCACTAGTTCAACATCTTCCAGGATCGGTCGTTCAATGGAAAGAGTACCCAAAGGAGGTGTTGGACAGATTATGATCTTCATTGATGGTATACAATCATTTATCATAGCTAATGTGTTTCATATTTAATTTTTTGTTACAGTCATGTGTACTAATTTTTTGAAATTATTTGTAGGCTTTGAATTGCTTCGCGACTGTGAATGAGGAGCAGGACGCGAGGCGGGTGTGGCAGAATGTGGCTGTCAGTCGATTTGCAAACATGCTGTAAAATATGAAGACTGTAGCAATAAAAACATCTGGTGAGATAGATGATCCACTGCAGTGGAAGAGCCATGACCCTCATACTATCAGGTCAGATTATTGGAATGCAATGAGCGAGAAGTGGGAGGGCTATGAATTTTGAAACCGCTCAGCAAAGGCTGCACAAAACTGAGCGAAGATACCTGATGTTCATCTACACACAGGTGAATCTAAGACTTTTGGGAGCTACCTTAAGAAAATGGTAACTCATCAATATATATATTGTCAAATTTATAAGTATTGATGCATACTTTTTAATTAATTTTTTTGTCATTTAACCTCATAGGAAGTAAAAAAAAGAGGCATTGTGCCTTACAAAGATGTGTTTATTGAAATACATAAATGTAAGAGCACGGGAGAGTTTGTATCAGAGAAGACAAGAGCGACAACGATATATATTTATTGTATTAATAAATATTATAATAGACAAGTTACCATGAACATTATAATTCTTAATTATTAATCCATATTGTAATCATTACTTTGTAGGAGTCATATGAGCAGCAGATGGTAGAGCGATATGACGATGACTTTACTCAGCATCCGCCTTTTGATCCTGCAACATGGGTGACTCCAACCGGTGAACCAAAAAAGAGTCGTGTGTTCGGGTTTGAGAATAATATGAACACCACACCAGTCGTTGCCTCCTCCAGCCAGGGCTCTCAGAGTTCTCCTGCCAGTATCAACTCTGAACGTCTGATTGACTCTGCTAATTCTTGGGATGATGTCCCCCAGCTTGTTAAGGACACAGTGCGTCACCATTTATATGAAGTCATTTTCGATGTTGTCCGCAATGAGTTGTGCAACTTTTTTGTGACATGAGAACTTCGTCTGCAGGTGCCTGTCAGGTATGAAAGTTTCATCTCATTTGTTTCATGTCGTTTGATTTCAAGCTAGTATATGCATGATTTCATCACATATGAGCATGATTTCATCATTATGAAAGTTTTTTGACTGCCTTATAACATATACATGCATGATTAAATCACTATGAAAGTTTTTTGACAACCTTAGAACACATATTAGCATGATTTCATCATTATGAAAGTTTTTTGACTGCCTTAGAACACATATATGCATGCTTGAATCACTATGAAAGTTTTTTGACAACCTTTGAACACATATATGCATGAATTCATCACTATGAAAGTTTTTTGACAACCTTAGAACACATATATTCATGATTTCATCACTATAAAAATTTTTGACTGCCTTATAACACATATATGCATGATTGAATCACTATGAGAGTTTTTTGACAACCTTAGAACACATATAAGCATGATTTCATCACTATGAAAGTTTTTTGACTGTTTTATAAAACATATATACATGATTGAATCACTATAAAAGTTTTTGACAACCTTAGAACTCATATAAGCATAATTTCATCATTATGAAAGTTTTTTTACTGCCTTATAACACATATATGCATGATTAAATTACTATGAAAGTTTTTTGACAACCTTAGAACACATATATGCATGATTGAATCACTATGAAAGTTTTTTGACAACCTTAGAACACATATATAAGCATGATTTCGTCACTATGAGAGTTTTTTGACAGCATTAAAACACATATAAGCATAATTTCATCACTATGAAAGTTTTTTTACTGTCTTATAACGCATATGTGCATGATTGAATCACTATAAAAGTTTTTTGACAACCTTAGAACACATATATGCATGATTGAATCACTATGAGAGTTTTTTGACAACATTGGAAGACATATAAGCATGATTTCATCACTATAAAAGTTTTTTGACTGCCTTATAACACATATATGCATGATTGAATCACTATGAAAGTTTTTTGACAGCATTAGAATACATATAAGCATGATTTCATCACTATGAAAGTTTTTTTATTGCCTTATAACACATATATGCATGATTGAATCACTATAAAAGTTTTTTGTCAACCTTAGAATACATATATAAGCATGATTTCATCATTATGAAAGTTTTTTTATAACCTTAGAACACATATATAAGCTTGATTTCATCACTATGAAATTGTTTGACTGCCTTATAACACATATATGCATGATTGAATCACTATGAAAGTTTTTTTAAAACCTTAGAACACATACCGGCTTGATTGAATCACTATGATTTTTTTTTACTACCTTATAACATATATATGCATGATTGTGATACAGAACACATTTATTTGACAGCCTTATAAACCATATATGCATGCTTGAATCACTATGATATTTTTTTGACAACGTTAGAACACATATCTGCATGATTGAATCACTATGATTTTTTTTTGTCAGCCTTAGAACACAAATTTGAATTCTGTTAATGTCCTTCATTTTATTGCTAGCTAGTCGACGTGTAATTCATTCATGTTACTTTGATTGCCTTAGATTAGGTGCATTGCATATCATTTATTTCATTATATTTTGTTTATCAATACTAACCTTTCGTTTCTCTTGCAGGATGCTGGAGATAATCAGCGTAGAGGAGCTGATGGAGGCATGGATGAAGGAGCAGATCGAGACAATGAAGAGGATGATGCTTAGTATCTTGGGGATGATTAGATTCATGTGTTGAATTTGTTGCACATTTTTTGTTGTTTCAAACGAAACTCTTTGTATATGTTCAATTGTAAATAATTAGAAATTGGCGAGGATTATAGTTGATCGATAAATTTTTTCACCTTGTATCTTGTGTTAAATGTGTTTCACCTGCTTTATATATGTATTTTTTATGTGTACTTTGCTTTTTATACATAGGATATATAAATTATATAATGATATTTTTTTTCTCGATACTTATATTTCAAACAAAATTTTTTATTTATTTTATTTTTTGCGACGGATTAGCGATGAATAATATCCATCGCTAATTAGTATCGGCCTCCAATTTAGCGACGGATTAAGGAGGGATATTTATCCATCACAAAACTGAATAAATCGATGTTTTGCGATGGATTGTAATTCGTCGCAATTCCGTCGCTACAATAATGACGAAATTGGCAACGGATGTGTATTTGTTGCAAAACCAAATATCTGCGGATTAAAGACGGCCTCACGACGAATTATGGCATTCGCTAATCCATCGCAAATTAGTGATGAAAGTAGCGACAGATATGTTCCATCGCTAATTAGCGACTAAGAAATTGTGATGAAAGTTATCCATCGCTGAATTGTTCAGTGATGGATTTGTGATGAATTAGCGACGAATTATGACCCTTGCTAATCCACAGATTTCTTGTAGCTGAATCCCTTGGACAGATTCATCATAGATTCAGAAGTGTAGCTGAATCCCTTGGAGTAAACTGAGTCTGGTTTCAAGTGTCACATTTGAAGCAAGCAGATAGAGCTCGCAAACAAGTATCACTTAGTTATTCTTGTGTGTATATGTTTTATATTTATCAAGATATTAGACATGAAATTTTGTTACTAAATTTTATTGATTCTCGACTTTAAGAACCTCTGTTAGTGAGACAAATTGAATTTGGTTGATAGAAGGCCGCTCAATTTGTTTTAGAAACTTCCATGTGTGGCGAAGAGGTGATCGCTTGGACAAAAAAAACTAATATGTTGAACTCCACGCTCATAAATGATTAATTGACTGCCCTGCCTAAATTGCACAAACCAACAAACCATTGAGTTTAGCTGATAACTCTTCCCATGGGCTAGAAAAATTGCATCCATTTGAATTATAAACATCTGCATTGTGAAAAGTGTATGGTAGTTGTTTCCTATCCTAAAAGAATTTATCGTAGGTATTCATTTATTAGTAAGCAAGTCATGCTTGACTTGCAGCTTATTATGTAAGTTTTGAGAGACTGAAATAACGGAAACTCTTCGTTACTTTTTGCATATGAGCAGAAAGACAAAAGATTGGGTCTATAGTCAAATGCTAGAGTTTTGGACATCTTGGCTGCTGCGTTACACATGTTTCCAGCATTATAAATAAGCTGTATGAAGTCCTCGAGCTTTTTAATATATAGACTGCTGCTTTGGATTTCTACTCCAATGTAATATATATATATATATATATATATATATATATATATATATATATATATATATATATATATATATATATATATATATATATCGTAGGTTCCCCCGGCGCGGGTCGGGGTCCAGTTATCGACCCAGCCTGCTGCGTTCTGCTGATTGTCATGATTCAATCATGTCTCAAATTCCCTGGTCTTCACGAAAAAAAATATTAGCAAATGTTTGATGTGGTTTGTTGGAGAGACTCTTCACGAGGCCTACGGCTCCACTGCCACGCCATTGCCTAGGGTTCTTATAATTTCATTTTATATACAGTTGCACACAGATGACAGCTAAAAGAAATTTATTGGATTTGACATGTGGAAAAGAGAGGTCTACACAAGGCTACGACTAGAGCACCCATCTCGTTAGGAGAAAAGTGAATACTAATAGCCACCAAGGCTACCACCATCATTATCATTTACTATGGAGAGAGACCACCATCATTATCATTTAATATGGAGAGAGACCACCATCATTATCATTTATTATGGAGAGAGAAAATCCTTGACGAAGAAGGATCTGGATCGTTGAAGCCTTGAAGGATAAAGACTTCAAAAGGCTCTTCAATTTTGGTTTTAATTTTTGAGGAAGATGGATCATGATTTCCAAGTTAACAGTGTGTTTTCCAACGCTGTGAATTAATTGTTCGGAGGCAGGAATAGCATGAGAATTTGGGATGCCAACAAAGCTCGTGAAATGTTGTGGACACAAGTGCCCCTTTATAAAACAAGAGCAGCATCAAGCTGTTGTCAGCAGATTTTTTTTTTAAAATTCCGCAGCCCATTTCGCAAGGCAATTTTTTTTTTTTAAAATCCAAAAAAATGGACCGAAATGACCCTAGGTGCGGTCAACGCACCCAGAATCGGGTTGACCGCACCCGGTGCCGCCCCCGCACCCGCCCCCACGTCGAGTCGCGTCGACGCGGGTGCGACACCCTGCTAGCCGAATCCCTGTGACATAGACTATGTCGCAGGGATTCTGCTAGCAGGATGTCGCACCCGCGTCGACGCGACTCGACGCGGGTGCGGGTGCGGGTGCGGCACTAGGTGCGGTCAACCCGATCCTGGGTGTATTAAATGCACCCAGGGTCATTTTGGTCCATTTTTTTGGTTTTTTTTAAAAAAAAAAATTGCCTTGCGAAATGGGCTGCGGAATTTAAAAAAAAAATTGCTGACAGTTGCTTGATGCTGCTATTGTTTTATAAAGGGGCACTTGTGTCCACAACATCTCACGAGCTTTGTTGGCATCCCAGATTCCCATGCTATTCCTGCCTCCAAACAATTAATTCACAGCGTTGGAAGACACATTGTTAACTTGGAAATGATGATCCATCTTCCTCAAAAATTAAAACCAAAATTCAAGAGCCTTTTGAAGTCTTTATCCTTCAAGGCTTCAACGATCCAGATCCTTCTTCGTCAAGGATTTTCTCTCTCCATAATAAATGATAATGAAGGTGGTCTCTCTCCATAATAAATGCTAATGATGGTGGTTTCTCACCATAGTAAATGATAATGATCGTGGTAGCCGTGGTGGCTTTTAGTATTCACTTTTCTCCTGACGAGATGGGTGCTCTAGTCGTAGCCTTGTGTAGACCTCTCTTTTTCACATGTCAAATCCAATAAATTTCTTTCAGCTGTCATCTGTGTGCAACTATATATAAAATGAAATTTTAAGAACCCTTGGCAGTGGCGTGGCAGTAGAGTCGTAGGCCTCGTGAAGACTCTCTCCAACAAACCACATCAAACCTTTGCTAATATTTTTTTTTGTGAAGACCAGGGAATTTCAGACATGATTGAATCATGACAGTCAGCACAACGCAGCAGGCTGGGTCGATAACTGGACCCCGACCCGCGCCGGGGGAACCTACGGTATATATATATATATATTTTTTATTTTTGTCCCTGCTGCACCCCCGCACGCGGGTTTCTTGGAAGTGCCGAATCAACGCACCCGCACCCGTACCCGCACCCGCGCTCGAGCCCGCGCTCGCGCCCGCACCCGCACCCATGTGACATAGTCTATGTCACAGTGATTCAGCTAGCAGGGTGCCGCACCCGCGTCGACGTGACTTGACGCGAGGGCGGGTGCGGCACCGGGTGCGGTCAACCCGATTCTGGGTGCGTTGATCGCACCAAGGGTCATTTCAGTCTATTTTTTGGATTTTTTTTTTTTTTAAAAATTGCCCTGCGAAATGGACTGCGGAATTTAAAAAAAAAATCTGCCGACAGCTGCTTGATGTTGCTCTTGTTTTATAAAGGGGCACTTGTGTCCACAACATCTCACGAGCTTTGTTGGCGTCCCAGATTCCCATGCTATTCCTGCCTCCAAACAATTACTTCACAGCGTTGGAAAACACACTGTTAACTTGGAAACGATGATCCATCTTCCTCAAAAGTTAAAACCAAAATTCAAGCGGCTTTTGAAGTCTTTATCGTTCAAGGCTTCAACGATCCAGATCCTTCTTCGTCAAGGATTTTCTCTCTCCATAATAAATGATAATGATGGTGGTCTCTTTCCGTAATAAATGATAATGATGGTGGTAGCCTTGGTGGCTATTAGTAATCACTTTTCTCCTGACGAGATGGGTGCTCTAGTCGTAGCCTTGTGTAGACCTCTCTTTTCCACATGTCAAATCCAATAACTTTCTTTTAGTTGTCATATGTGTGCAACTGTATATAAAATGAAATTTGAAGAACCCTAGGCAGTGGCGTAACAGTGGAGTCGTAGGCCTCGTGAAGACTCTCTCCAACAAACCACATCAAACCTTTGCTAATATTTTTGTTCGTGAAGACCAGGGAATTTCAGACATTATTGAATAATGACAATCAGCAGAACGCAGCAGGTTGGGTCGATAACTGGACCCCGACCCGCGCCGGGGGAACCTATGGTATATATATATATATATATATATATATATATATATATATATATATATATATATATATATATATATATATATTTACATTTTTGCCCCTGCCACACCCCCGCACCTGTTTTTTTTTAAAGTGCTGAATCCCCGCACCCGCACCCACGCCCGCACGGGCGCGGGTGCAGGAGTGGGTGTGGGCGCGGGTGCGGGGATTCGGCACTTCCAAAAAACCCGGGTGCGGGGGTGCGGCAGGGGCAAAAATGTATATATGTATTTATATATATATATATATATATATATATATATATATATATATATATATATATATATATATATATATATATATATATATATATATATATACCGTAGGTTCCCCCGGCGCGGGTCGGGGTCCAGTTATCGACCCAGCTTGCTGCGTTCTGCTGACTGTCATGATTCAATCATGTCTCAAATTCCCTGGTCTTCACGAAAAAAAAATTAGCAAAGGTTTGATGTGGTTTGTTGGAGAGAGTTTTCACGAGGCCTACGGCTCCACTGCCACGCCATTGCCTAGGGTTCTTCAAATTTCATTTTATATACAGTTGCACACAGATGACAGCTAAAAGAAATTGATTGGATTTGACATGTGGAAAAGAGAGGTCTACACAAGGCTACGACAAAAGCACCCATCTCGTCAGGAGAAAAGTGAATACTAATAGCCACCAAGGCTACCACCATCATTATCATTTATTATGGAGAGAGACCACCATCATTATCATTTATTATGGTGAGAGAAAATCCTTGAGAAAGAAGGATCTGGATCATTGAAGCCTTGAAGGATAAAGACTTCAAAAGGCTCTTGAATTTTGGTTTTAATTTTTGAGGAAGATGGATCATCATTTTCAAGCTAACAGTGTGTTTTCCAACGCTGTGAATTAATTGTATGGAGGCAGGAATAGCATGGGAATCTGGGATGCCAACAAAGCTCGTGAGATGTTGTGGACACAAGTGCCCCTTTATAAAACAAGAGCAACATCAAGCAGCTGTCAGCAGATTTTTTTTTTAAATTCCGCAGCCCATTTCGCAGGACAATTTTTTAAAAAAAAAAAATCCAAAAAAATGAACCGAAATGACTTTGAGTGCGGTCAACGCACCCAGGATCAGGTTGATCGCACCCGGTGCCGCACCCGCACCCACCCCCGCGTCGATGCGGGTGCGGCACCCTGCTAGCCGAATCCCTGTGACATAGGATGCGCCTAAAAGAAGGCTAACAAGCTTACTTGTGATACCAAAATTTTCTGCTTAGCATTTATCTCTAGAGATACATCTACTATAGTCCTGTGAGTTGTCAAATGGACAGAATGTCTCAACATGGGTGTAATCAAAATTTGCAACATAAGGAATTATATATATATATATATATATATATATATATATAGAGAGAGAGAGAGAGAGAGAGAGAGAGTGTGTGTGTGTGTATAGTAGCTCCCTGACGCAAACGGACGTGTGCTGACCGCCCATCACGCACCCTGTATTAAAAAAGGGCTAAAGGTTCCAGCGGCATTTTGACCTTTTTATACACAGGGTGCATTGCTGAGCGTCCATCACCCTCATGCGATGGATGCTCAGCAGTGCACCCTGTGTATAAAGGGCCTTTAGCGCGTGCTTTTGAAGCACCACTAAAGGTCTCAGCAGCTTTTTGACCTTTCTCTGACACAATAATGTTTCAATTAGTATCGAGAAAAATGATACAGAATTCCTTTGTTCCTTTCTTGTCCCGTGTATCGGCCACATTTCAACATGACGTTACTAGTAGTTCTTTACAGTGTGAGGCTGAAAACTTTTTCATCCAAGTCATCTTGCCAATTTATTTATTTTATCTGAAAAAATAATCTTCAAGATCCAAGTAACAAGAGAAAGATTATTTGTAATGATGCATTGCAGTTGGTGTTTGAGACAGACTGTACTTGATATGTTTAAGATGAATAAGCTTTTGGCGAAGCACATTTTGCCACTTGAACCAGCAAGTAAGTGTTGGGTTCATCACTAAAATGAGGACAGGATGTTCCCAGAGCCTAAAAGGCTGAAAGCATCGTACTTAAGAGTCTCCTGCTAAAGGTGTTGGAAGTGGTTCACCTCCTGTTATAATATCTGATGCACTTAGCAAGTTTTTCGACACTGTAGAAAGGGAGATGCCTCAATCTGAAGCTTTGGAACGAATTTGGAATTATATACAGATGAACCACCTACAGGTTTGTTGTGAATGCACAGAAGTTTTTAGTCACTTTTAAATGCTAGATGATGATAAATATATTTATTCCTTTCTTTTTTTTTTTTTGCTGACTGATTCCATCTCCTTTTACCATGTCCCCAATCTTAATCTTGGTATGATTAAATATAACCTCATCCCTTAAGAAATAATTAAGATCTTTTTGTAATAAATATGTAGTTACAATGAAAGATTTGGTATGATGGGCTACCTTGTATGCAAGGGGTATGAGTTCAATAATGTGGTGACATTGTTTAACTTAATATTATTTTCTGCGTCCTTTTGAGGACCTGATCTTCATGACTTTGTAACTGGCTAACAAACTCCATGAGAAAATGTGCAAAACATTTAGGCACAGTTCTAATAAAAAAATTTCCACAGTTTTGACTGCATATTAATTTATATCTAGGCTGTCTGAGCTTGTCCCGTTGCATTCTAATATAATTAGTGATAGCTTAAGTTTGTGTGCAAGAACATGTTGTCATTGTGTGCAGTAGCGCATGCACGGTCCAATACAGGTTCTTGTTTATTAAACTCTCTCTCTCTCACACACACACAAGTACAAAAAGTATGCATTTGCACGGGAAAATGAAAGAAAATAAGTTGCTCCTAATTGCTCAGGAAGCATAGATTATGCATTCTTCAACTTATTCTCGATATTATATTTCAATTTTTTTAAAAAATTTGTGATGGATTAGCGACGGATAGTATGCGTCGCTAATCTGTAGCTAATTAGTGACGGCGTAGCGACAGATAAATTCTGTGACATTTTAGCGACGAGAATTATGCAACGAACGCTATCCATCACTAAGCACGTTAGCGACGGGTAGCGTCCATCACTAATACGCATTTTTCTTGTAGTGTTAAACAAACTAGAAATAGTCGTTGGATCAGGGAAGATCCAACGGCCAATGTTTCAATACCCAACCACTCTCTCTCTCTCGCATATGTGTGTGTGTGTGTGAGAGAGAGAGAGAGAGAGAGAAGTCTTTGATGAGAATGTGCATACGGTATCAATGACTTAAACAAAGTAATGTCATATTGCTTTTTTTTCGAGTGAATCTAGCCTTATAGATATGATTTACATGGTGTTTTGTGAAGATCAACTTTAGAATCACCATGTGTGTAAGTAAAAGTTTTTTTTTGTTATTTAAAACTGAACGATCGTTAATGCAAGATTTTTTTTGTTTAGAAAACATGATCCAAGGCTTATTCTCTAACAAATTGATTATGTTGAACACATCTACAGGGGTCAACTTTGAACTTATGAGTTTCAACTTATTGATAATGTATACATGTTAGCACCAAAGATATATATATATATATATATATATATATATATATATATATATATATATAGAGAGAGAGAGAGAGAGAGAGAGAGAGAGAGAGAGGGAGAGAGAGAGAGAAATTGGTAGTTGTTCACATGTTAGGTGCTAAATGGGTTTTTCAATTTCTTTACGCTGTTTCGGCCTTATAAATGTGTTGGGCATAGTAGATTACTCAGAATCCACACATAGATCGTGTATTTTAGATTAAAAAAAATGATGTTTGGAACCTTAAAAATGTACAAAGATTTTGGACCATTGATTTTTCGAACCTTATAAAAACTCACTCATATGTAGGAATCGAACACTTCAAGAGTTGATCCCTTGATCCCTATAAAATCAAGTACATAGATCACATCTGTAGGGTCGGAATTTATAAATAAAAAAAACTGAAAAAATCATTTAAAAGGCAGGTTAGCTTTTCCTTTCTTGATCTTTCCTCCCTTGGTGGAGAGAAAGCGAAGGTATAGGACCAAGACCGTGCCCCTATATTGCTCAGAGCAAGCTCCCCTCTGTAGGTGATAACTCAGATGTCAAGGGGCACAAGCCAAACTTCTTGCTTTCCTAATTCTTGATCAATGACTTGCTGAAACTTCCCTATGATGCATGCATCAGAACTGAAGACAGGTCTATGAAAAGAGGTCTTCCATACGGCAGCGTTTTTGGCAAACACAATATCCTCAACATCGGATACTGTATTCTGGACTAATGATGCATATCTATGAGAATTTTTTAGCAAATTTAAGATGAACATGAGGTGCTTTTTTTTTATTGGCAAGCCGGGGTTGCAGACCCCTACCAGTTACAAAGATAATGATCAATCATGAGATGGTTAAACACTAGAAAAGCAATTAGGTGGTTGACATTCCAAATTTTTATTGTGAATGTAAAACCATACAAAGTACTCTCTTTTTGTTTTTAATCTTTCACCATTGTACAACGCATCAAATTTAACCAAAATCCATCAAGTGGCACATTCGAATATTTTTAATCAACTTTATCTAGTATGTTCCATTTAAAAGTACAAAAGAAATGCATTTTTAAAGATGTGGAGAACTCAATGAAACAAAAAGTATTGTTCTTTTGGAAGTGCTCTATAGTAATCATTGTTCAAGCAGCTACCAAGGACTTTTGCCTTCTGCTGAACCATTTATCAATGAAAAAGCACTTCATTAAATAGATCTTGAGTAACTTTCAACATTTGGTTATCATTTTGGCAATGCAGAAAAATACCATAGTAAATACTTAAACCATTATTGAAGAGTGGAGACACATCAACAACACGGGAAGCAAGGAGACAGGAGCAACTTTTAGTTAAAATCAACCATGAAGACCATCTGTCATGATCAAACAGCAGCTACCAATAAAAAACATTACAAGGTTACATAACGAAACGTAAAACCATTGTGAGGAATGGCTCTAGTTTTACATAGCTGAGATTATGTTGGCTATAATAATCAAATAATTACCAAAACACAAAGCAAAACATTCTTGTGATACTTATATCCAATTACAACATAGAAAGCTCTCTAGTAGCCCATCTTTCAAATATAAAACAAGCACTACGTTACTGACCACTTATTAATTTATTCAATGGACCTATGGCTTAAAAGAGAAAAATCTTGTCACCTGATGGAAATGCTGAAACTGCAGGCTGCACATATTCTTTCAGTGTTGTGGTATTAAGAATTGTAGTAGTCATTACAGAAACTGCAATGATATAATTACCTGCAGATAAATCACGTTAAGCAGTGAAGTTGATAATAATACATCTGCAAGCCAATTTATTGTTGCATTAGATATACCAGTGAAGTTTCCAATAGCTTGTAAAACATTTGTTCCAACTTTAAGCATTCCAGTGACATCTGTTGGAAGTTGTGGTCCATGTTCCTGACAAAGAATAGAGCACACAGGGAAAGTAAAAGTTGAAGATATGAGCAGAACATTATTACAATTTGTCAAGCAACATCATAACTTGTATAGTTTCTTTTTCTCTCAAAATAAAAACTTTGGTATACATACCACTGATACATTAGTTCTTCTCTCCACTCTTCTTCCATTTATCAAGAAACTACAATCTCAACAAATTAAATTATGGTTTCTTGTTATCATGTATGCAGGAAATAAAATGGAAGGAAGCAAACTTACTTCACTTGTGGTGGCCTTGTAATGCATGAAGAAGTCTCCAAATTGTCAACCTGGGACACAAACAGCCGCTGCAGGAAAAAAGAGCATGCTCAAAAGCTGCAATATGTTTTCCAATTTTTTAACAAGGATCTAAGCTCCAGTAACAAGAATATTTTTTTTTTCAAAACAGCTAAAGTAAAAAAAAAGTTACAGGTGAAATTCAAGTTTAAAATTCCTTTTCAGGACCTAAAGTAAAGACTACTATCTGTCAAAAAGATAAATAAATAGCCACAAAATGACCGACTGAAATTATAGAAACAATCAAAATTTTCAACACTTATTCTCTAAAGTGACAGACTCAGAACTGATATTATCAGTCCATATGGTCGACATCAACTTTGCAAACATAAGCATGAATATAAGATTGACACATCAGGCAAGGGATAATAGTTGTCCCTCTTCAAAACAAACTCAGTCACCATTCTAAGAAGAGCACTTTAACATTAGTATGTGAATGCACAGCACATGATGACAGGTTAAAGACTACTATTTACTTAAATGCCCCAGTACAACTATTTGAAGTTGCAGAACCATAATGAACTACATGGGTTCTCCTTGATGAAAAGCCATTTGAAGATGTTCTCACCAAATTTTCTGCTCCACTAAGTGACTGTCGTCGTGAAGGACCATTGCTCACAGTTCGTTCATCAAATGTTCGGGCATTAACGTTTGATGAAGCCCTCAAGCTTTCTTCCAAAACTTTGAGTAGTAATAGATATTTCTCCTTTGCAAATAGCACACGAGAAACAGAAAATAATCAGAAATTTTCATGCAGAACAAAATAGAAACACCACTTGCAAAATAATACTCACTTTCAGCTGGGCTTCAGACTTTGCAGTTCTTTCTACTATAGCAAGTTTGTCACGAACCTGCTGCATTTCACCCTAAAGAGAAAGAATAAACTTAGAATTCACGATCAAAAAATGAATCCTAAAGGAATTATTTCTTATCAAGGGGGAAAAAGTATTTACAAAGGAAAACTTTTTGAAAATTTCATTTTAGACCTGCATAAATCTTTTTTCTTCAAGCCATTGTTTTACAGGCATTACTTTGTCATTGGAATCTTTCCATTCATTTGCAACAACCACCGCTACCCGATTTACTGTGACCATTGCACGAGCCAATTCCCGGTCGACAGTTTTTCTCTCTTCCTGTAGAAATAGAGGAAAGAGAAAAAGGGGAACTGCTACCACACTTCACGGTGGTGGCTCACCCGGCTTCCTGCGTCGGCAATGGAGGGTTTCAAAAGAAAGGGGGTCGCCAGAATGGCATGGCGACTATGCACCCGTGGGTGCTCGGATGAAAGGGGAAACACAGGAGAAAGAAAGGAAGAGGGGAAAGAAGAAGGGAAGGGAAAGGAGAGAGGAAGGAGAAAAAGACAAGAGACGGCCAGCGGGGGTCGGCGACGACGTGGTTCCGACCGGTCCACGGACAAGGAAGAGAAAGGAGAAGAAGAGAAGGCTCGGGCTGCGTACAGTGAAAAAGGGAAAAGTAAGAAGGGGGTGAAAAAATTTTCGTGGCATAGATGGGCTGTAAATAAAAAATTAGCGACGACTGGCAAATTAGCAACGGATTTGCGATAAAATTATTTCTGTTGTCAAGTATGAGAGATATTTCAAATGTTAACAACACATAACTTTTTTTCACTAATCTATCGCAAATTTATGATGAACAAAATCGGTCACAAATTTTCATCGCTAATTAACATTTTTCTTGTAACCTAATGAAGGTGTCCAACATGAGCATTATTTACGAGTAAAGAGCTAGCGGGCTACTAAAACCGGCTCCCACCTTGGTCTACGCTAAAAAAGATGCATCTTTTATCACATCTTAAAAACTTTGGCTTTCCTTGACATTCTTGAAAATTCTCTCCCTCTCTCTCTGGGTTTGGCTCTGACTCCAACACCACTTCTGGGCAGCACATATCCAGTGTTTTTATGTATTTTTTCCAATATGTGTTGGAAAAAAATACAAAGTAGCATCTGATGTGTGAAATGCCTATAGTTCTTTTATTGATAAACAAACAAATATTTTTGTTTCTAAAAGTAAAAAAAATATAGTATTTCGGTCATTTTGTTTGACTAAGCAGTGCTTCAATTTCTTCAAAACTTTATGTGGCTTTTCGAGAGTTTTTTTTTTACATTTATAGCAAAGAAATCTCAGAGGAACAAATATATTGAGATATAAAAGTAATTCTCAAAATTTAAAAGTTGGATAGCTAAAGTCAAATATTTTCAGATTACATATAAAATTGGGCAGATTAATATAGTGTCATGGTATATTATTTTTTATGATATATACTCAATATATGGTGATTTGACTAACTTTTTTAACTATCTCACAAAATATTGCATTTTTTCATATATGGTATTTTTTAGGATACCTTGATATTTTTCACTGATAACGTGATCAAAATGGAATCCAAAGGTCAGGCCCATCATTTCATGCTGCCATTTTAAAGAAATTGAGGACTAGTTTAAATTTTTAATATTAAAGGATCAACGTATTTTAGGAATACCTCCAAATCCTATCCCTTCGTATCTTAAAAGGTCATAATTTTTTAATATTAAATGATAAAATTTTAATATTAAAGGTCATAATTTTTTGTCAGAGAAGAGATCCGACTGGTGGGTGGATGAAGAACTGGGGAGACATCATTTGGGCTGTATAGAAATTTAGGAATAATGTCATTTTTAGCAACAAAAAATGAACTAAGGATAGATTAACTGAGGAAGGTAATAGGGGTGTCAACCGGTCGGGTTTGGTTAGGACCCCGGTAGAACCAGACTCAAACCAGATTTGAGATGATGGTACCAGGTTTGGACTCAGGTATACTCGGACCCACCATAGGAGAAACCATATCTGGATCCTATAAGGACTACATGAATCAGACCCTCACCATACCTGATAAAATAATACTTTTTATCATTTTTACATTGAAAAATTACGGATCTTAATTGGAACTGGGTCGGGCCTGGGTCTGGTATAAAATTTCACTAACCATGCCGGGCTCCATGTATTAACTTACCCGAATTCTAATCAGGTCTTATTATTTATCACCAAACCCTAACCCTATAAGGTTTGGTATGGGTCGGGTCCAGATCAAACCCGACCCGTTGATACCCCTAAGAAAGGTGTGTTGACAAATAGAGAGCATGTGCTTAAGATTTTCTGAAGACACCCACATACAATTACAGCTAAATGGTTGGCAGGAGGCAGGCCTCCAACATGATGGAGTAAAATCAATGTATATAGCTTATTCAGAGGCATGCTGATAGGCAGTTGAGTATATTGTTGGGGCTGTACTGGTTATATTATGGTGAGCCAGGATCAGGTGCCATCACATGGCACACTTTGAAGTGTGCCACTGCACCTAACTGCCATCCATCAGCCTGTCAGCTGTCAGACTCAACAGAAGATGGAGGGCACGAGGTACAGCGGCACGCTCAAAGTATGCAATATGATTACACCTGATCCACCCTAGAAAAAGAAAACTGCTCGTTATTATTATTTTCAACTGCATGCCATTGTTTTTTTTTGTACATTTTAAATATTCCACTAGGGACATAATGTTATTATCTAAAAGAAAATATTATGAATGCATTTTATGGTACTTAAATTGATAGATTATGGTACTCGGGCCATTTTGTTTGACAAAGCAGCGATCCAATTTCTACAAAACTTCATATGGTCTTTCGAGAGACCCTAAATTTTAAGTTCTTTTAAGATTTATGTGAAAAAAAAATCCAGAAAGAACAAAGTTATTAAGATAGAAAAGTAATTATAAAAAAAGTTGGATCATTAAATTAATTAAATATTCTCCAAAGATTACATGTAAAATCGGATAGATCAAGATAAGATGACAGTATATCATTGTTTATGATATATGTTGATTTGACTTATTTTTTTAAGAATACCGTGATACTGGTTGCTAATTATTAATTAGGAAATCATGGTATCGAATAGTGTCGTGATAACGTGATCAATAATATTAGGAGTGTCAATGGGTCGGGTATGACCCTATCTCGACCCGGTACCGGATCTGGTAGGGTCAAAGTTTGGTAACAAATGATGGGGTCCGATTAACTATTCGGGTTGGACCCAGAACCTCCGATTATTAAACGGGCTGGGTATGGTTTATGAAATTTTTATACCAAACACAGATCCCAAATAAGTTTCGATTAAGATCCATCCCTAATTTTCAATGTAAAAATCTTTAAAAAATATTATTTTACATGATATGGATTGGGTTTGATTTTTGTAATCTTTATCAGGGTATGGTCTTTCTTATAAAAAAACTGACTAGATCTGGATCCATATCTGATACAAACACCTCCTAGTTGGATCCGAGTCTGGACCCAGCCATTTTGGCAGAGGTCCGACTCGTTGACACCCTATATGGTATCCAAATGCTTCAGCTGGACTGCTAAGATCAAGATGGTGTGAGAAACTGAATCAAATATGATTGGGTTTCTCACCAACAGTGAGATTTGAAATCTCACATTAAATGTGTAATATGGAACCAAATCACACCATCACAACAAAAATGTGAACGTTGGGGTTAAAATGTGAACCCCAATCTGTTATTTGTCTCTCTCTCTAGGGCGCCAACGTCTATTTTTTTTTCTGCATAAAAAGGTTGCAGAGGGTTGGGGTTTTCAATCCAACCAGGTAGCCGGAGATGTTAGTGGCATCGTTCGAGGGCAAGATCATCTTCGTTATCCGTCGGTCGATAATGTCTAGCAGTGGGTCGAACTCACCAATCGTGCACAGAGGAATAGCTCCCCTACAGGGCTTCGCAGTTATCGAGCTTTCCCTCGATCAGAAACGCATCGATACTGTTCTGAGTTAGGGTTTTAGCTACAGACTCACCAGTAGGGGCCCCGCCGATCATGGCCACCTGAAGGGTCCAGCCTTGGTGTGGCTAAACAATTTATAGAATCCCAATATTAGGTAAATCCTCATTAGGCAAGTTTCCATCCTATGCTAGGAACTGAGAGTCGTTGGATCTGGAACTGGATATGGAGTCGGGGCTGGTTGGATTTTGCTGCATAGAACAGGAGATGGGTGTGTGAACTTCGAGAGTTTTCCATTCTGTTGGATGGTAACACGGGTGGGGCTCGTCTGAGTACCACCTCCAGTGGCCGAGCCACGTTAACGGGAAGGTAGGCACATACCAACCTTTACATGGAGAAACCCCTTAAGAGGGATATGGGTCAGCCCCTGTATGCCATGGGCAGTGCCCAACCCAATCCCCCCTCCCCTTTTGTAACCTCTCTCTCTCTCTCTCTCTCTCTCTCTCTCTCTCTCTCTCTCTCTGGCAGGTTAGGTCACCCTTGCAGCGGTCATTTACCCAGAATCTATCTCACTCGAATCTTCCCCAAGCCGGGTGATGGGTGGTGTGTCATTTGTCGGTCACTCAAGTATCGCAAGTGTCGCACTTGCCACCTTTGTGCTTCATCTTTCCGGTCCAGGCGACACCCGGTCTGCAGGCGCTCTAGTGTTGTTCTCTCATATTCTTCCTGTGATCGAGCTTCTTCACGTGTTAAGCACCCCCAACACAAAAATGTGTTCTCGCCTTGGGTGAAGATCGACCAGCTGCAGGATCATTTGTCTTCTTTCATGGCTATAAAGATTGGTTCTACTTGGGTGCTGACTCTCCCGTTGTCGTCCGCGCCTATGTCATTCACGGGGAAACATTTCTGACAAGCCTATCTCGATCATGTCCCTCTTGATTGACCTCTTGTCCCCAGTGCCCGTCTTGGTTCTTGCGCCTCAATGTCGATTCCCCCTTCGTTGTCGATTTTGTAGATTCTTCTTCCAGCGATGATTGCAGTTCTGAGGTGTCGTCCAAGTGCTTTGTGGTTTTGGCGATAAAAGGAATGGCAGGCGGTCTTTTCGACTTAGCTCTACCTCGATTCTGTCATTCAATCTTTTGGTGGCCACGTTGGCTCCTCGGTAATCTCTAGTGGTTCCCTTGCCCGATGTCACTGGGTCAAAAAGCCCTATGAAGGTTTTCCATAGTACTCAATCTGCTCTAGGCTTGCCCCTCAAGGCCTTAGCGTTTGTTTGTTCTCATTTTCAAGATTGTAGCTCATATCGTCTGTGTTCCCAAAAGTCATTGTTTCTCCTTTTATTTGTTGATGGGTCGGCATATGACAATCATAAGCCTTTGCATGGGACCTCACCACCTTCCTTTAATGTCGTCACCTCTTTTCTTGGCACTTCATCCGGAGTTGACAGTCGTCATGGGGGTCCGCCCCTTTGCGCTTTGGAGTCTGTGGTTGGGATGAGTGGTGGTTCATGTCACATGCATCCTTTCACATCCTCCCCCTTGCCTCTCATTTATGAGGCGTCGGGCCGACTCAAGAGGGGGATGGTGGGTGTTTCGAGCAATCTATGCTAAGATATCTCCCCTCCAGTGTTTGGTTGGCTGAATGGATGCTCGATAGGCATTGTTTACTATAACCGCCCTCTATGGTGACCCACTTGTCTGAGGTTGATAGGCCTCGATGCCCTCTCGTAGTCATCCAGGAGCCGCAGTCATCCAGGAGCCGCAGTCTTCTCTCAGCCCGTCGTACAAGGCTGCATCATCATTTTTGTCTCCTCTTCACGATGGTGGTTCAACTCCTATGCCTTTCTCGCAACTGACGGTTCATCTCTCAGATGCTTCTGTTTCTGTGTGGGTCAATCATCAGCCTCTCCTTGGAGACTCACGTCTGCCTTGATTCCTCTGCATGCACGTTGATGGCATCTCGGTCATGGTGTCGTCTCTCAAAGATCGATGCAATGTATCTCCTCTATGCCTGATTTCCAACAGTCTTGTCCGTCCCCCACCATTCATCGTTGCTATCTAGAATCAGTCCTCCTCTGTCGATACCTCATCCTCCATGTAGTATGAGTTCGATGGACAAAGAGGCACTCCCATCTCGCCCTCTTATTTGATCGTGTTTTTGCCTTCTCCGTAAAGTCCTCTCTCTTCCTCTATGGGTATGTTCGTGGTCGAAGCAGCTCAGCGTCTCGATCTATCACTCCCTCAGTCGCAGATACAAAGCATCTACATCCTTATGCGTGAGTTCTTCGATGCTATCACAAATGATTTGCCATTTGTGGTCGTTGTTGATCTGCATATCCCAACAATCAATGTGCCTCCTCCTTCGATCAAGGGCTTTTCATCTTCGGAGCGTGTTGGTTTCTCTCACAGGAGACGCCGTCGAACCTTGCATTCTCCCTCCTTCCAGTATGGGGTAACTTCTAGGCGCTCAGCACGCAATCGTACTCCACGGGGTTTTTCTGATTTCTAGTTATGAAGATTCTATGTTGGAATATTAGGGGCTTGAATTGCCCCTCAAAGCATCTGTTCCTTGCGAGCTGGATCCGTCAAGAGAAGCCCAATCTTATCGTTCTTTGTGAGACAAAGATGACAGAGGTCTTGAGCTCGATCGTATCTGAAATCTAGCAAGGTGTAGATTTTTTCTTCAAGCTTGCGCTCTGTTATGCGGGAGGTCTCCTTATCCTCGGAAAGCCTTCTCTAGTCATCTACCAACTGGATGAAGGTGCATTCTCCATCTCTGTCGCCCTGCCCCTTCCTGCCAAGCCTGTGCCGGTTGTGGTTACCATGGTGTACGGTCTCCATCGCCAGAGCCGTCAGGAGGAGTTTTGGTCAGACTTGAATAGGGTCATTCAGTCCCTCGGGGAGCAACATCTTATCATGGGCGATTTCAACTGCCTGTTGTCGTCAAATGACTCAAGCATTCCAGTTTCCTACTCAGCTTCTATGATTGACTTTCAAAACTTTATTTAGATGCATCAATTGTATACCGTCCCCCATATCGGTGAAGCTTTCTCTTGGTCCAATCGACGATATCGCATGTGTTACCGCCTACTCGACCGCGTGCTCATCTCCCCGGTTCTGCTGGGCTCTCTTAATGAAATCTCGTGTTGTCTCCTACCCCAATCCATCTCGAATCATAGTCAGGTTGTTATCCGATGGGAGCATGTCTTTTTCGGCTACAAAACTTTCAGATTTGAGAAATGGTGGCTTAAGAAGCCTGGTTTCGTGTCGGTCATTCTTCATTCTTGGAGTAGACCTTGCTCTACGGCTAGGGTGGCAACCCGTTGCCTGGTCAAGCTCCTCCGCTTATCGCGCGACATCAAATCTTGGCTTATTTTCAGTAACATCAGCAAATTCTAGAATCTAGGAGAATGGGAACACGAACAATCTTCTATCTATCAGTCTCTCTCGGCTACGACCTCCCTGTCTGTCTTCGATATTGAAAGTCTCAATGCAAGATCTGCTGAGCTGACTCTGTGATTACATTATTGGCGTCTGAAGGATGAGATTCACTAGAAGCAGCGGTCTCGTGTGATATGACTTAAAGCGGGTGACGAAAACACCAGGTTTTTTCATTCCTTCGTATCTCAAAGGCATAGAAGGAAAGCCATTCACTCTCTTTCAATTGAGGGTCTCTCCTACTCAGGGGGAGAGGTCCCACCAGCGGCTACCAATTATTTCATTAACATGTATTCCTGCAGCCACTCGATCGGTGGTTCAATGGGTCTTGCCTTCGTTCGGTCCATGGACCGTGCTCTTTCCTCGTCTATGCAGGTTTCTTTCACTAAAGAGGAAATCTATTCTGCCGTGTGGGATTCATCGGGTTGAAAAGCTCTACGCTCTGATGGTTATCCTGTGGATTTCTTTTGCATTTTTTGACATTGTGTTAAGAGTGACATTTTTAGCATTTTCGCTGAGTTCTATCACGACTGTCATTTGCCAATTCACTATCCCTTTACCATTGTTTCTCTTATTTCTAAGGAAGCAACTTCATCGGACATCTCGCGGTTCTGCCCCATATCCGTTTTAGGAGAAATTTACTAAATTATCGCCAAGGTCATGGCAAATAGGATGCATTCAGTTGTACCTCAAATTTTTTTGGATGCACAGTTCTCCTTCATCCCTTATAGACGACTGCAACATTCCTTCATTCTGACCACAGAAGAGCTACACTCTCTCAAGATCAGTAGGTGACCTTTTTTCACTCTAAAGCTTGACTTCCACAAAGCCTACAACTTGGTTCATTGGCCTTTCCTTTTTTACATGCTGGTGAACTTTGGTTTTGGGCGGCGTTTCTCTAGTTGGGTGTGTGAGTTGGTTACAAATGCCTAGTCATAAATTCAGATCAATGGGGTTCGTGGTCAGCAGTTCAAACTTGATTGCGGTCTTCGGCAATGATGCCCCTTGTCTCTTTTGCTCTTTAACGTCATTTTTGAATGCCTTGTGGTTCTATTTAAGAGAGTCGTGGAGTGTGGTCTCATTGGTTCTCTCGGAATCCAGAAGTTTTCTAGTCATATCCTTACTTATGTTGATGACATGATAATTTTTGGCAGTGCATTCATCCAACAAATGTTAAGAATCAAGCTTATCTTTTTTTTTTCCTATCGATGTCAGGTTTATCTATGAACTATGATAAGTGTTGTCTGTCCATAATAAATGTCCCTCCTTCTATGTTGGCTATTAGTCAACGAATTTTCGGATGCGCTATTTCAGAGAATTCTTTTTCCTACCTGGGTCTGCTGCTACAGATCTCGTGTATCCCATCGGCAGCCTGGAATGCAACTCTTTAAAAGGTTCAGACTAAAGTATCGGCCTGGCAACCATCCTACCTTTCCATTGTTGGTAGACTTACTCTCATCAAGCATGTTTTAAACGCTATGCTATAATTCTTTATGTCTATGTTCTTGATGCCTATGGGGGTCAGCAAGAAGCTCTCTCAGTTGTTGGCGAATTTTCTTTGGTCTGGGCGAAGTACCGACAACAAGCACTACTTGGTGGGTTGGGAATCTCTAATGCTTCCTCAGAATAGGGCGGGGTTGGGGATTCCGGATTCCAGGTTGAGAAGTATTATTCTCGGCGTGAAGCAAAGCTGGCTTGCGCACCAATCAGGGTCTCCATGTGCAAGCTTTCTTCTTGCTAAATACAGATCGGTTGAATAGTTGTTTGTTGACCACCGTGCGATTTGGCCAACTGTTTCGCAGCTGCGTTGCTCATGGATCCAAACTTGGTCTGTCACTTTTTCTAATAAGGGCGATGATGTCTCTCAAGCCCAGATCTTTCGCCACACTCTCGCCCCTAATGGCTCTTTCCGCACAAGAGCTTGCGACATTTCTCTCCTTCCTTCGGGGGTGGATTGGTTCCCTACGTGCCTTATCTGAGGCAAGGGACCTACTCCTCGATCGTATTTCCTGGCATGGCTAATCATTTACAAACGGGTGCAGATGAACAACTTCCTTAAATCTATCGGTTTTCATCTTCGCAGTAAATGTGTTTTGTGTGAGGCGGCCGAAGAATATGCATTTCACCTTTTCTGGGAGTGCCCTATTTTTGAGAACCTCTTTAAGGTTACCTGGAATAAGCCTGTCGTTATCGTGAGCCAGGAGTCTTTTACTATAGACCTTTTGTGAGGCCCTCAGCCAGTTCACAGTTGCAAGCACTAACAGATTATTTGGAGAACATGGCTTCTCTCGTCCTGGTCGGCTGTGTGGATGACTCGCAACAATACCATTTTTGGCAAGTTTCGACAGTTTATAATAAGTTAGTGAACTGTAATTTGGCGTATGTGTACGCCATTTTGCGCATTACCATCCCTGATCTTCAGGGCTTTCTGTCGCCCTAGACCCCCCCTGAACCAGGCTGATCTAGACTGGTTTTTTGTTTCTTTTTGTTCTTAGTTTTGTTTCTATGCTCTCGGCCTGTCTGGGGCCTGTTTCGCATTGCTGCCAGGTTCGATGTTTGTGGACCCTTTTCGTAATGTTGATGTCTCTCTCTCTCTCTCTCTCTCTCTCTCTCTCTCTCTCTCTCTCCACGACATTGGCATCACCACTCGCTTATTCCCTGCACGATTGATATCGTGCACTAGGGCCTATGGTTTTCTAACTTATTTGTCACACTCTTCCTCTTCAGAAAAGAAGTCTCTAGAAATTCCCTTTGGATAGCAGGGAAGGTGAGAGAACCCTAAGATAGGGAATCACTCTCCCTCCATCGGTGACTATGCAGAGTGCAGACCCAATCTATAAAGTCTGACTTGCCCTCCTTGACGGGATCTCTAGCGAGAGCAATCTCCTCGTCGTCGGCTCCCTTCTCTCTGGTCGAAACTAAAAAGAAGTCTTCATTGAGCGAATGATCACCAATCTCTTTGGGTACCCCTTATGCGACAACCCTTTGCTGTCGAATCACCTAAAGAAAGGGCAATACTACATCTCATTGAGAGAGTAAAAGGTCTATGATATCATGGAGACTCCAATCAGGCTCTCTCTCTCTTTGGCCCTCCACCCTTCAGGATTGCCAGACTCAGTCGCTGAGTCGCTAACCTCACCCAGTGTAACACTCTAAAATTTTAACTCGAAAATACAAAGAATTTTTTTAAAACATTGATTCCAACATTAGCTATGCTCCAACTGTATAGAGTACTAGATGACCTGCCTGAGCGCAAGTGCGAGCGTGTCTTACCCTCTTAGTCACAGATTTAGTTCAGAACCACAAAAAACAAATCTAATTTGACTACATTACATAAAAAAACTCTTTAATAAATAATGAAAATATTTTTTTACTTTTGGTTAAAATCTTTGGCGAGTTACAAACCATTTAATTAACATAAAACTGAATCAAAGGATCATAAAATTTACCAAAGTAAAATAATTCAGTCCTGAAACCAATAATAAATTAATTAGAGTACATCAAGTCTCAATAAATTCTAAATATTTTTAACATAATCTAAAACAAAATCTTGAAAATAAAAATAACTAGCTTTTGACACCACGATAATACCCCATCATCACCTCGACTTTTCAATTAATACCTTCATATTTTATAAATGGGGTCCGACTCATCGAGTCTCAGTAGGGAAAACACAATAAGTTAATATACATGTACATAACCAAACATACATAGAAACATGAATTCATTCTACATATATTCAATAATTAAACAATGATCTCATTATGAAAATGCTATTAATCACAAATAACAATCACAACTAAACTGAGGTGCATACATCACATTTATGCATGAACATTTTAAATCAAAGCATGTACTTACCAGTATGAGTGAACTATATCCTTCATGTATGGGTGACTTTAATTTCTTTATTTAGATTCTCTTATTTAAATGATGCATGCAATGCTTAAACTATATACATAATTTATAATTGTTTTGATATTCAATATTTATGGTTACTAATATAGATCCATTTCTTAGATCAGGAGCAACAACTCAGGGGTATATTAAATCAATTTACAACATATTAACTTGACCTTGCACACATCCCCAGTGTTGGGTGAGGGGTGACCAACATTGAGAGAGATCTCACAACACCTCCAATATGATATATTAGTCTCCGTTTAACTGAAGTACACGCATACCACCCGTGGTTGCAGTGGTAGCATTATCCTCTATCTTCGTGGTGGGAAAGAATAAACCTTTCATGCTTTAAATTACTTTTTACGAACCCAAAAGTATTGCTTACCCTCTCATTGTAAGCCTTAATAGAATTAATGTGCATGTCAATCTTTATTTCATTAATTCTATTGTTATATATACATAAACACAATTAACCATTT
The DNA here is from genome assembly GCF_984573655.1 of Nuphar pumila. NCBI lineage: Eukaryota > Viridiplantae > Streptophyta > Magnoliopsida > Nymphaeales > Nymphaeaceae > Nuphar > Nuphar pumila. The sequence goes on from NC_143262.1 coordinate 10,639,441, forward strand.
TCAAGGTTATCAACCTCTAATTTAAGTACAAGCACATATGATTTTAATTAATCAATCACAAGGTTATATGTCTTTAATTTGGGCACAAGCATGCATGAATCCATACATTATCAATTTGCATGTCAAACTATCATGCACAAGCATATCACGATATCATACGTTATTATTTTCTAATATCATGCAAAAACATATCACATTATTATGCATAAGCATATTCCAATATCATGCATGCAATTTATTTTAACCTTGTTCAAACACTTATAATATATAAGTCAATACATGATCTTAAATAAAAGTACAATCATATACCCTCATTGAACCACTCACTGTATTCTAACGGTACGTGTGTCCAATTTGATCTCATTATGGGATCTATACCTATCCACTAGTTCACTTTCTAAATCATGATATAAAAATAAGCTAGAGTTCTAATTCAAAACTACATGGGCAGAATTTATCAGTCGGTATAAATTCTACAATGCTCAAAATATAATAAAAAAATATAATTTTTTTATAGTAGATACAAAAATATGTTAGCTAACTATGAAAATAAAGCAAAATAAATTCTCATTCTGTATCAAAGAAAAATAAATCTTGTACCTAAACTAGTTTTCTGTTCACATAACAGACCTCTCCAGTTTGGCTTCACTGAAGAACCCTTCGCCCATGAATTTACAAAATGAGATAAATTCTGTAAGTTTTATTGTAGTTAGATGGGTATGTCTAACACAATCTTTTATAAAAATCTGGTCTAAACTTCATCCCATCTATAAATTAAAATTCACATACTACAACGTCTAAATATTCTTGGATAGATTGATTTTTAAAAATTTCAAGTTTTTGAACAAATCTTTAATAATTTTTAATTTATAGACCATAATGAATTTGTATATTAAATTTTTGCCATGTTTTTATAAATACGTAAACTAACATTAATAAAAATATTGGCTATAAATATGAAGTAGATTGGGAGAAATAAAACCAACAAAATCATGCAGTCATTACAAAATTTTTGTTAAGACAGAAATTATGTTCTGACTTGTAGATGTCGTATCTCCCAATCCGAACTTCAAACAAACAAATTTTTTTTGGGGAATTCCTTTATATGTCTAAAATATCTTTCTAAAATTTAATAATTTTTTAATTTATGGTTTGTGAGAACCATTCATTCTTTTCAAACTGGTCGAAATAAAATTCCAGGATAAAATGCATTTTTAACATGTACATAATTAATTATGTGATTTTTAAAAAGTAAAGCACCATAAACATGCATTTTATGGTTTTTATTTAATGTAAACAAGTCATACACATGTATATACACTTCCAAGCATGCAGAAACTACAAAGATCATATTCACAATGCGAATAACATGCAAGATTCAATACACTTCAATAAGAATAGCTAGTTTTCTCAAAAAGACATATCCGTATACCAAAATCAATTCTTTTACAATAATGGTTTTGGATTTTAAATCATGTATATGCTTATAAGAATAGTTACAATATGAATATAAATCTCTATATGTTGTTTATATATGAATATTATGCTAAAACATAATTTCAAAGTAGAATAACACGATTTTCTAAAAAAATATCAAAAAACTTGAAATTGATTTTCATATAAATAAGACTTTTAAATATTTACTCATATTTATAAATTTAATATCAGATTTAACATGAGTTTAATCGATTTCATACAGTCCATACACAAATATAAATCCACACCATCCAAACCATTTTTATAAAAAAGTAGTTTAGATTCTCCAAAACCTATTTTCATAAAAAATTATTTTGAAGCTATAATCTATCATCACTAATGTCATATCAATCATATGTAGTATACATGGCTGATATGAGCATATCAATATGCATATATGGATCTTCCACAATATGTCTATGCATATTGACCCTATGCATATATACGGTTAGTGTGTGCCCCTACCTCAAAAGTCAAAAACCTAAGAAAGAAGACCAAAAATCAAAACCACCAAGTGGTTCTCCTCTTTCTCTAGGCTGCACTACCACTGAAGGTTCAGACACACTAGCTCCCGACCTCCAAGCTCCTTCAATGAAAGCATGAAAGAGGGAGAAGAAAAGAAAAAAGGGAGAGAAAAGAGAGAAAGTAAGGCAAGAGAGAGAAAATAGGAAGACTCAATAAGGGGGGTGCATGTGGGGGGGGGGGGGGCTTTTAAGGAGTCTCCAAGGGGTTTTCAACCCCAATAGGTAAGTCTCAAATCCCCTTTTCAAATCTTTAATTCCCTATTTGAAATTTTCCTAAAAATACTAGGCTACTTGGCTTATTAATTCGTTTAGGAAAGCTTTGAAATATCTAGAAAACTTCTAGATTTCTTTTGACCTTTCCTTTAGTCCCATGCAGAAACCATAACCAACTTAAAGTGGCCCACAAGAGAAGGCGTCTCACCCTTGGAACTGCATCTCCTTAATCAATAAAATTTTAATTTTATTTCCAAGTTCACTGGCTAATTAGCCTACCTTTTAATTTAAGAAAATTATTGTATTTTTTTTTAATTCAAAGTAGAATATTTTAAGAAATTAAGAAATAACCAAGTAGGATGGGCCCACATAGGGGGTCGTCCCTTCTTGGGATCCTACTTGTCTAATTAACTCTAGTTCAATTTCTTAATTTAATTCCATTAAAATTTTCTAATTAAATTTTTAATTAACTTCTATATTGGATCTAAGTCCAATTTAGATCTAAATCCAATTTAAGTAACTCTACATCCAACCCAAATCTAAATTAATTTCTAAATTAGATTCAAATTCAAATCTCATATCCAAATTCATATGTAATTAAATCCATATTCAATCAAATTCTAAAAGCAAATTCATATTTAATTAAATTCAAATTCAAAATCAAATAGGATTCAAATTAAATCCCAAAAAACTGGAGATTCAAACTCAAATGGAAATTCACTCTAAATGAACTAAAATTCTAAATTATATCCAAGGTCCAATTAGAATATTGTAGGTTCATTTTCAGAATCGAGTATTAAAATTGTAATTATTTGAGTTAAGATCTAAATAAAAATTGAAATAATGATTGCAATTTTATTCCTTAGAAAATGCATCAAAAAATCTTGGGCCACTGCGGGGCTCTGCGACCTGAGTCTTGACCCCAACCAGGTTGTTTCGCCTCTACCCCTAACCCCACCTACCCCCGCTGTGACTTTGCCCCTGACTCATCCGCCTCTGCCCCTAACCCCCACCCACCTAGGCACTGGGTGAATTAATTCATTACTTATTCACTTATTAATTCAATATTTACTATTCACTTATTAAATACTTATTACTTGTTAGCAATAATTAATATATAATATTTTAAAAATTATTTGATAAACTTATGATAATGATAATTTGGTGAAAGACAAAAAATTTATTAAATATGTTTTATGTTCTTTTTTTGTTGTGAGTAACTTTTACTTATTCTAATTATTTATAAAATATTTATGATATTTTTTATAGATTTTTTTGAATGATTAATTAATTAATTGACCATTTATTTGTAAGATATTTGGGTTCTTTTGTCACGTGCTGAATGCATTTCAAGATCGAAGCTTAAGCTTAGTCACATTGCATTATTAATGCAAGGTACTTTCTTTGATTTTTATATCAAACAAAGTTAAATTTTAGAGTTATTATGATATTGTGCAGTTATAAATAAATATTTTTATTACTGAAAATATATTGTTTAGTTTCAACCAAGGTTCCTAACTATAAATATGACACTTTGTAGTTCCTTAATTTTGTTTTGCATTAGTATAGTTTATTATCATAATTTTTTTCCTGTGCATTTGTCCCCACCCTAACTTAAATTTCTGACTATGCCACTGACCACCTCCAATGAGTTCCACCGCACCTCCGTGCCCTCCCTGTGATTTGAGAGGGGGCTCATAACAAAGAACCCCTAATTTAGTTTTTTTCTATTTTAATTTTTATAGTTTTCGTTGTTTTGCAGCAAACCGGCTCAATGGCATCATTACCGCATCGGACGAGCCACCACACTTCATTCCTGACAGAAAGGAGGCCTTCGGGCCATAGAGTACCTGTTTCAGTTTTTCTATATTTTTATCTTGTTTTATGTATTTTTGAGATTTCATTTCTCGACAAATATGATAATTGAAATCACAAGATATTCTAAATCACATTTGAATGTCATGTGATTTATTTTCGCTTTTGAAAACACAACCAAAGATACCTTAGCTGCCTACATGGCTAGTAGCACAAGGCATTTGAGATAATTGATTTGGCAATTTCTACCAGTTAACGGTGGGTTTATAATTTATGTTGGGAGCTGCAAGTTGAACCCATGTCGCTAGAAACATTAATGATGATGGGAAGGCTCACTGTGGCACTTTGTGCAATAGAACCTCATTTACAAGCCTTTCCAGGTTGGAATATGAAGGCCCACCAGGCGCAATAGCCTTTTGTGCACTCACCTTCCATTCCTTGGCTCTATTTTTCATCTCCTTCCCCTTCTCTCCTTCCATTAACTCCCTTACTTGTCTCTCAATCTCCCCCCTCTTCACGTTGCTATCAATTTCCATCCCTACCCCCCAGTTGGTGCAAGTATACCTACAGTTGGTAGTCTGTTCTGCAAAAAAAGGCCAGCATAACATGGGCACCCCGCTGCTTATGCTCTCCAGTGCAGAATTCCATCCACTGTGAGTGAGGAAGACACCCACTGAAGGGTGGCTCAAGACCTCCTGCTGTGGACACCAACTAACCAGCAACCCTCTTTCTCTTGTCTCCAAAATGAACTCCTGTGGCAGTATGGCTGCCACACCCTTCACAAGGTCAGGCCTAATGACCCACAGAAATGGGTGCTTGCTGTTAGCTAGCCCCCAGGCAAACTCCACCAGTTGGTCGGCAGTCATCACCGTGATGCTTCCAAAGTTGACATAGACCACCGACCCTTCTTCCTGCTCATCCAGCCAGTCTAGGCAAGACTCCTCTTCTTTCCACAGGTTGGACTTGATGGCAGTGAGCCCATTCATGGGCACACTCTGGCTCAGTTTTAGCAGAGGGCCAACCGTGAACAGACGAGGGATTTGCGACCGAATGGCCTCGAGGACTTCGGCCTCAAGATCATCAAAGGTGTTGAGGATGAGTGCAGAGGCTTTGGTCACTGTCTGTGCTTCGTTGTTGCAGTAGTTGAGGATGATGTTGTCCCTGTCAAGAGTCCTAATAAAACTGGGAATGTCCCTCAGGGTGACGCCTGACATCCCTGGTATCCAATCTATCTTGGTATGAAGGTACCCATTTGTCAACTGGCTCTCATCTGTTCAATAAATTTCACATGAAGAAGTTTAGACGATTTGATGCAAATTTGAAGGAAAGCATAGAATAATTAACTTAATTTGGTCTTTTGATAAAATTTAAAAAATCTATAAGGCAAGAAAGGCTAAAGTTCATTTTGTTTGGACCAGCCAGGTGACCAGTACAACATGAAGTCTCCAATAAGCAACTATTTCAGGGTCGTGTTTGGATAGATACAGTTACTTATCCAGAAAAGTGGGATAAGTAACAGATTATGCCACTCTTTTGGATGTGAAAGATTGGCGCAGTGTATGGTGCCCTAACACAAAAAAAGAAATACATATTTTATGGCAACCAAATAAAGAAACCAAAATGAAAAAAAAAAAAAAACTTGGAGATGAGAAATGGAAATCTAACAGATAGAAAACTTACCAACCCTACCCACTAATAAATTTTTAGGTGATTTTTTTTTTTAATTCTGACCATACAGATATATTCAACATGACTGATTTACTAGAAATTGACACTTGGATCATGCATTTTGGATGACCTATAGGAATCAAATGATCCAAGTATCAATTTCTAGTAAATCAATCATGCTGAAAATATATGTAAGGTCAGAACTTCGAGAAAAACACCGAAAATTGACAGTTCCAAGCAATTGGATACCATCTGGTAGGGTTGCAATCGGGTAGCTTTCCACTACCCCCTTGGAGATTGCTATCAAAAGTAGTGTTTTCCTTGTCTTCTATGGATAGTGATGAGCAGCAGCAAACTTTACAATAAAAAGTAGATGGTTTCGATTCATACCTTTAAGTGGTGTATATCCTCTCTCTATGAGATCAAGATAATGAAAGTAGGACCAGAATCCACAGGCACTAGTGGTCCAGAATAAGACCACAGGTAGCCCAAGCTGCTCAGCTGCCTTGTGGGTGAAACTCATGGCCCCGTCAGAAACTATACAAGTAACAGGTGGTTTTTCAGGTGATTCATTGAGCTTCTGCACAAGATCAGTGAAAGGGGCCAAGAAATTCTTAGTGATGGAGTCACAGAGTGCAGAGATATCCTGGGTTCGGTCAGGGTCCGAGGGCGGCAACCCATCCGGGATGGACTTGAACATGAAGTCCTTCAAGCCCTTGACTGAGTCAGGGCCCCTTGACCTGATCAGTCGCTCATGGTTGTACTCTGTGTTGACAAAGGTTATGTGGAAGCCTTTGCAGTGCAGAAGCTTAGCTAGTTGCATCATGGGGGTGATATGCCCTTGTGCAGGGTAAGGGATGCAAACTGCATGAGGCTTCTGTGTGTTTGCTGCTGACGCCATGTTTAAGTTATAGGAGCAGCAATACAGTTCGGGAGTTCTTGACAGGAGAAGAAAGGAGCTGAGAACTCGGTATTTATAAATACATGGTGTGGTGGGGGGTGTTGGTGTATGCAGGAGATGTAGAGAGAAGGCACTGGCTCTGAATTAAGATGACATCATTCATCACACCATCCAAAACTGTCCTTTGACCTTTTAAAGGGACAACGGTAAAACCAGTAAAAGATTAGATTTCATACACAGAAATTGGGACAAGCCGTAACATAAAGAGTTGATTTTTTCTTTATATCACCGCTAAAATTTAACAATTAAATCAATTGATGAAAGTGGGTAGAAAGATCTAAGAAGCAAGTGGTAGCCAAAGAAATGATCGGTGGTTGTTGTGATGTGGGACATTTCATAAATTTAATATGATTGAACAGACATAAAATTATTGGAGGGCAGTTTTCTAATTTTATCCTAAAGTCACTTAGACTCCAATCAGATTACAAGTCTTGTAATATTCTTTGGCTTCTTTTGTTTAGAGAGGGTCATTCATCTTTTGTAAGGTTTCTCAGAATCCAATAATAGAGTTTCGGCGGTTGTGATTGTAGACAATTCTTGTTGAACTATGTGTTGGATCGAAATTCGGATCACGCAGTTTCACAATCATCATCATGATATAAATCAGGAAATATAACAGTATTGAGATCACGATCAACAGATGATCGAAACAATAACATGGAGCAAGCATGACGTTTTCCGCGCCAGACCAAAATCCAGACATCAGCATATGAACAAACAGATGCAAAGAACACAATAAAAACAACAAAAGCATGTTAATACTGAGTAAACGGCTAAGGCGTACGGAAGTACTCCCCTTAGAGAAGATTCGCTCCCACATACAATGCAACTGCAGACCTCACAGTTTTAACAAAGCAAGAGAGAGATGATAGAGTGTACATCCGTCCCCTTGGAACCTCTCTAACCACGTTTATATAGACGTGAAAGAGATATGTTTGAATGGACATGACTCTTAAAGAGTTGCCCATTTTGAATAGACATGACCCTTGCAAAGAGCCAAGAGTCGCCAGTTCCAAAAGGCATGACTCTTATTCTTTATATAATCCAAGGATAAACAGAAAATCGGGGCAAAAAAGATACATTGATCTTGATAGGATGAATCCGAACCGGCTCAGCTCAGCACAATGCAACGGGCAGGCGTGCGCGCACGTGTGTGGTAGTCATCCCAACCTCTTGTTCTCAAGAACAAGTGTAATAGTTTATATGTGAGTTATAAAGCCCACAACAAACTCAAACACAATCAATATGGGACTATTCCACCTCATCAAAACCAAATTTCTCTAAAACACCCCAGGTTTCTTCTCTTGAATTCTCTCTCCCTTCGCTTCTTGCACCTAACACTATGTAAATCATTGTTTCTCATATGATTTGATTTCTGTATGCTCTTTGGTACAAAATGAAAGACCCTTAATTTTGAAAGGTAGTGTATGGGGGAATCATTTATAAACAATCGAACCATTTCATTCTTCAACGTTGTCAGCCATGTATGGAGAACCATTTATAGACAGTTGAACTTTCATATACCTAGATATTCCTATGAGGTGTTGGAAAATAGTTGAAGACAAGAAAAGATGAATTAAAGAACACCTTCCTCTAAAAGTTCTTATTCACCAAATGTGATAAATGAAACAGAAATTCAAGTTAGAATAGATGAGGCAGAGCAACATTGATGTTCCATTAGACCAATGAATAAGAATAGCACAAATGAGTCACACCAACGTTGTCAGCCATGAATCGTTTGGCCAACTATTCAGGTGAATCTGCCGATAATGATTCTCAAGTGAATCGTTCTAAATGCGGCTAAAAATAATTAAAAAACATTTCATGTCAATCAGAACGTGACACATGTTAAAATAATATTAAAAATATAAAAAAACATGTTAAATAGTTTTTTTACATTTATTAAAAAATAACTTATTCAGATTAATATCGTGATTTTCGGTCGATACCGATACAAGCCCATACACACCGATATTCACAAAACATTGAGTCACACCATGAGCCATCAGGCGGGAAAGTGATGCATGAGGAGAAGGTGCAAGGTTAGAAACCATAACAAAAACAATTGGCAATCTATCTTGGCAGTTTTCTTAATTTTTTTTATGGCTCTGCTAGAAAGAGACACCAGTCCAAAATATAGGATGTGGGTACGGACCTGATGCTGATCTCTTGGTTTAGATTGCTAGATTTTTGGCAAGTGTAAAAGATTTTTACACATCCAAACACAGAAGATAAGGATGGTTATCATTTCAAACCATAAGATGAAGCCTTTTTTTTTTTTAGAGAAATGTGTTTTCTTTGAAATTTATAACCAGAAGAAACCCCACCCTGTACTAAGACTTGGTCACGCTAGCTCAGCCTGTCATATCTACAGTCCTCGTGCCAGCAGGGTAAAACTTTAAGGCTAGGACCCCTGTCCCTAGTAGGGGTGGCAATTTCTGACACGACCCGCCAACCCGCCTCTTAGGCGGGTTCGGGTTGGGCTTAAGCCAACCCGTTTAATAAACGGGTCAACCCGGGTAACCCGTTTATTAAACAGGTCGGGTTCGGGTTGGGGGTATGCCAACCCGCCAACCCGTTTAATAAACGGGTTAGGCGGGTGGGTCAACCCGCCAACCTGACCCGCGAACCTGAAAACCCGTTTACCCGACCCAACCCATTTATTAAATGGGTTGGCGGGTCGTGTTGGGTTACCCGTTTATTAAACGGGTCGGGTTCGTGTTTGCGACAGCCGACCCGTTTAATAAACGGGTCAGGTTCGGGTTGAGGTATGCTGACACACCAACCCGCCAACCCGACCCGATTGCCACCCCTAGTCCCTAGAGCTTATGCTAAGCATTGGCTTGTGCAGAAGGGCGACTTCTATGAGAATGGAACCTTGACACACAGCCCGTCTAGTAGTCAAGGCCCCCCCACCGCCACTAGGCCAACTCCCTTGGGGGCGAGAGAGAAATGTACCTGCTTTACACATTTTTTGAGATTTATTTTAGCTTTTTTATTATTTTCAACATTAATGCATCTGTTTGTGTGTGGAGCTACCGAGTTAGTTGGCGACACGATACAGTTAACCCGTTTAATAAATGGGTCAGGTCAGGTAAGCGGGTTGGCGGGTTAGCGAGTCGGGTTTGGGTAAACAGGTTGGCGGGGCGGGTTCGAGTAAACGGGTTGGCGGGTCGGGTTTGGGTAAACGGGTTGACCTGCCCGCTTAACCCATTTATTAAACCGGTCAACCGGGTTGGCATACCCCTAACACGAACCCGACTCGTTTAATAAATGGGTTAGGCGGGTCGACCCATTTACGACACAAACCCGTTTAAGCCAAACCCGAACCCGCCTAAGAAGCAGGTTGGTGGGTCGTGTCAGATTTTGCCACCCCTACAAGTAGGGGTGTTAATGGGTCGGGTTTGACCCGGACTCGACCCCTACCAAACCCTATGAGGTGAGGGTTTGGTGATAAATAAGAAGGCCTCATTAAAATTGGGGTCAGACTCGAAGAGTCCAATTAATATATGGATCCGGGTATGATTTGCGAAATTCTATATCAGACCCGGGCCTGACTCCAATTCCGTTTAGGATATGAAATTTTTCAATATAAAAATGATAAAAAGTATTATTTTACCATGTATGGCCTGGGTCTGGTGCATGTAATCTTTATAGGATCCGGGTATGGTTTCTCTTATGGTGGGTCTGATTAGACCCAAGTTTGGATCTGGTACCATAATCTCAAATGAAGTTTGGGTCTGGTTTCACTTGGGTCTGTACCAAACCTGACCCGTTCACTCCCATAATTGCAAGGATCACTCGCAGCTAAATGATGAGAACAGAGCAAGTAATAAAGAAACTCTAATTGTACTAAGCTTTTAGAGACTGGATCAGGTGAGAACAGGGAAACATGTCGGGTCTGTTTCTGATCTCAAAATACATTGGAAAGTCGGGTTGGTTTGGATCCGAACAGCCAAATTTTACAAATTTCTCTTACTAGACCCATTTGCAACCCTAAGTGAGAGGCAGCCTTGGATGCTGAACAGCAACCCAAACGCCATTGTCGAATAGTTTACTTCTCACATGGTCTCACCAAAATTTTCAAAGCCATTCTATTTCATTTAAATCGCCAAAAATGCACGGCAAAAAAACAAAGAAAATTTGTGGTGTTTGGGTTGCCGCTCATCTCGTGAGTGAACGGCATCCAAGGTGCCCTCCGGCAATGCTGGACCTGACACGGTTTCCAGCGTTTCTCTTTTTTTTTTTTTATGCTTGTTAAACACCACTATATGCAATGTACCACTTTTTATATATTTATTATTCACTATGAATCGTCGACAGACATTTTCCCTTCTCACCCTCACCATTGAAACTATGGGTGTCAACGGGTTGGGTTTACCCAGATCCGAAACCTGATTCAGACCAAACCCTATAGGGTCAGGGTATGGTGACAAATAAGAAGACTCGAATAAGACCCGGATCCGAACCTAAAGGTCCGATTAATACATGAACCTGAATATAGTTTGTGAAATTTTATACCAGACTCGGGGCCAACCCGAGTTCTGATTAAGACTCATGAATTTTCAATGTAAAAGTGATAAAAAATATTATTTTACTGGGTATCGTCGGAGTTTGGTTCATGTAGTTCTGATCAGATCTGGGTGTAGTTTTTCTTATAGTAGACCCGATTAGACCTAAGTCCGATATGGATTGATATGCCTTGCCTATGAGGGCTCTCGTAATATGGTAGGGGCAACTCATGAATGATTGCAAGTTGAAAGGTTGTCATCAGTTCGAAACCCATGGTTGTGTATCCTTTGTAATTAAAGACGGGCGGGGTTAAAAGCTCATGAACTTGGTGAGCAAGGAAATTTTCCCCTGATTATTATTTTAAAAAGAAGTATTTTTTTTAAATGCAAGCTGAGTTGGGCAGACCCCCACCAGTTATTATTCAATGCACCACTGGGTTTTTGAACCTGCAATGTCCCATCACAAGGAGACGTGCACCGACAGCTCCTGCAAACCACGCAGAGCTCCCCCATTGGTTTAAAAAAAAAATATTGATATGTTGACATGGTGAAATCTTTGGAGAGATGTAGACTCCACCAATTGAAGAGTTATTAAAGGAAGCCCGTCCAATTCCATTAAAAAAAAAATGACTCGAAGCAAAATCTGGCTTCATAGACTCAGGTAACCGAACCAAGTCTGCTCTTGAGTGAGTGTGAACCTGACCATAACTTTGTACACCATGCTTACTGTTCGAGTGTTTGAGTAATGGTTACGGTTACTTCACAAGCCTAGTGCCTAAAGGGAGAATAGATAAATTTAAACGAATAGCAGCCACAAGACTAGTAGGTATGAGATTAGGTCCACACTTTTTCTTTTAACTTTTGTTATCTTGTGTTACGTAATAGAGAGTACTGCATGGACAGTCTTTGGCCTTTGTGTAAGTTCTTTCAAATATAAAAAGGAAGTGCGACCCCACTTCATGAGACTGAGTGGGACAAACACTGCGAAAGTAACGTACGAGGGCCACGTGAAATGGGAACTTGACCAGGCTCCCTGCTTTCCTTAGTTCTTTAGCCTAACATGCTGCTGATCGATCGACTTGACTTCAGATTGGCATGAAATCTGAACAAGGGCCGATCAGGTGCGATGTGATTGCATATTTTGGTGTGCTGCTGTACTTGATTATGCACCGTTTGCTGTGAGACCCAAAGCTGATAGATTGTATCGCAAAGATGATGGGTGCACTACGCCAAAAAAATACCTGGCTTCAAGTGATCATTATAAGTAGCAAAAGCCGTCACTATAAGTAATAGTGACAGCTTAGTCTCCTACATTATATAAGTCTTGTTACAATTACTTACAGTGATTACTTAAAGCCGTCACTATAAGTAATAGTGACAGCTTAGTCTCCTGCATTATATAAGTCTTGTTACAATTACTTACAGTGATTACTTAAAGCCTGTTTGACCGTCACTGCAGGTCCACACAAGTGATGCCGCCTTGAGTATTGGTGACGGCTGTGTAATCGTGAATGTGTTAATTGGTCACGGCTTGGGCCGTCACTAGTTCTAAAAAAGAACATTAAAAAAAATGAACAGTGGTGACAACCAACCACTGTCACCAATACTCATACAAATAAAGAAAAAAAATCTGAAGAAAAAGCTTGCTATAATATGAAATCTTTAGCCCCATTCAACAGTCTTATCTTTACATAATTAAAAAATCTGAAGAAAATAATGGGAAAAAGAAAAGGCTGGTTACAACATAAAGGCAGATTTGATCAATAATTGCACCTCTTTCAATCACAACTCGGCGTATTGCAAAGCCTATATATTTACACACTGAAGTTCATAAATACAAGATAATGGCACTAAAAAAGCAATGCCTTTTCCATGGCGAGGAATATTATTCCCTTGCATAATACAATAAATCTATACATCCTCTCTCAAAAAACACAATAAATCTATATACAAAAGAAATACCTCTACGTGTCACAAAAATTTACAAAGATAAGTAATTGAAAATGTGCCATTGATGTGTTTCTGAGCAATAAGTCCTAAGCTTTTCATTCTTCAGTTCCTCTTCAGATAACCTTCCACGACATCTCTATGTGCATGATTCCATTCTTTGAATTGATTAAATGGTATTTCTCATTAATGTGCTTATTGTTTACAACATAAATTAGATTGATATCCACATGACCCATTGACCATGATGAATGATTCGAAACAAAAGGCAACATGCATGATGATGCAACCTTTGGGTAAAGGTTGAAACCTTTTCTTTGGCTCATCACTTTAGTGTGAATCTTGTCCTCCAACATGAATTGGAACTCCTCATTTGAGTTTGGGTCTTGGCACTTCTTTATCAGCTAACCATCTTTTCATGCACTCATTTTATATAACTATACGAGTTTTTCATCATGTCTAAATTTCAATCATGTGCAAAAATTTTATTTACAATTTTTATAAGATTGTTATAATCATTCTAACATATTATAATGCGGGTCTTATTTTTTTAATTAGTTATGTGGTTTCTTATGTCTCTTTCATGACCATACTACATGACACCATCATGTGCTAATAATCTTGTATAAAGTCCATACGCACATTAGTGGAGTACTATAGATTTACATCAACCTATAAATTTTATAATAAATTATGATTTCTTCTCACTATCAATGTGCATCATCATTAGATGCAACATGTTTCAACTAAAATCATTTTAAACACCGCCTTATCATTTTGGATTGATATAACAAAATCAAAATAGTTACAAAAAATATGAGTACAACTATGTTGCATATCATGTGTAAAGCTTATAAAGCATGAAAACATCTCTTTACACATTTATACAAGCAAATCATAGGGAGCATGATTTATAATGACTATTTATCATCATATGAAAATAAATATATGCATGCATGTATAAATTATAATTTAACTCTCACTTTTCTGATGTATAGCAATTAAGCAATATGTACACATTAAAACATCACAAACCAGAAGCAATATACATTAAGAATTATAAAGCTTAAGTCCCCATATCCAAATTCAATTTGAATATGCACCAGATTCATATTCAATGAGAATAATCCTCTTCATATCCCATCACCATTTAAATATGCCAAACATGATAAACCGATAAATTTTCCAAAGCTTTAATCTTCTAAAAAATGATAATAGCAATCAAACCAAAGTTTAGATCCATTAACAAAAAAAATCTATATCCAAATGCATTGGATTTATATGAGTCCATATCCAAATATAACTTGAGATGTTATCATCAAGTCCAGTACAACCCATAGTGAAAAAATGGATCTAATGCAAGTTTAGATAGATCAAGCAAAAAACATAGGTCATAAAGGTTTTGATTGTAGTCAAAATCCTATTCAGTATACTAACTAGTTTTACCCATCACTTAACCTTGTATCAAATCTAAATTAATTGGATAAAAAACATAAACTATCTATAATGCATACCCTACAAGATATTCTTGGATTTTATTATATTGTTATTAATTAAAATAACAAAATCAAGACATTCAAAATATGTTCAATTCCAAGCACAAAGCTATACAATTTTATATCATGAGCCTATTGCTTATTTAAATCAATGCAATGTGATAAGTTTAAATTGATTATATATCAAGTTCGTTCATATGTTCAATCATGGATTACTAAGATTTGACTATAAACTAAATCCATGTCTGTAGGTTCCAAATTTGAATGTATTCATTAAACATATATAACTAGATCCAAAACATATCTAGCATACTATTATACAAATTCATCATAAAGGTAGATAAAAAAAACTAGATTCATACAATAAGGGTATCCAACGAGGGACTGTCCATAGAACACATTCATCGAGATGTCCGCAATCCTATATAATGAAATTGAATAATCTCAAATCTCATTATGTTAATTTTGATCTAAACTCACCCATATTAGGTACGTAAAGCCTTAATTCAGATCATAACTAGATCCAAACCGTACCATGAGTTTTGTGTCTCTAATACAGTTTAGGCATGCACTAGGGATGCCAATGGGTTTGGTTTACCTAGACCCGACCCATACCAAACCCTGTAAGGTTTGGGTATGGTGATAAATAAGAAGACTTGATTAAGACTTGGGTCCAGACCCGAACGTTTGATTAATACATGAACCCGGGTATAGTTTATAAAATTTTATACCAGACCTAGACCCAACCCGAGTTTCGATTAAGACCTATAAATTTGTAATATAAAAAATGTTATTTTACCGGGTATGGTTCATGTAGTTCTTTTTAGATTCAGGTATGGCTTCTCTTATAGCAGACCCGATTAGACCTGGGTCCGGACCCGATTCCATACCCAAAAAATCTGATCCAAGTCTGGTTCTACTTATTTACACCCCTAGCATGCACTGATAAATTCTAAATATACAAAAGTATACAATAAATAATAAATTTCATGCAATTTCAACAAAAATAAGACTTTATGAGACCATAACCACTTTTTTGTAATTTTAAAAAAGTCAATGGCCTTGTTCTATACTATCAAGCAAAACAGAACCCTGTCTGAAACTTTTTAAGGATATAAAAAAAGTACAATCACATTTTTGCATGATCATAAAAATCAGAAGACAAATTTTTTTGAGAAAAAACAACAAATTAGAATGGGTTATCAGAAAAAGAAAAGAAGGGAGAAAGAAGAAAACTAACGCGGGGATGTTGCTCTCAAAGCCCAAAAAGAGTGCAAACGAAGAAGGTTCTCGACCCTTATTTCAAAATTGAAAACCCTAGCCCCTTTTCTATATCTCTTTCCCGGTGATCGATTTTCGTCGTTGTTGGAAGCCTGGTGACGGTGCGCTGCCTCAGAGGTGGAGGATGAGGTTCTCTCTCACTCTGCACGAGGCTATTGAGCCACCTCCGCTGACCCTCGATCGAGATTGAATGAAATAGAGAGATTTTTTTTTCAAACGAAAAGGGGGATTTACCATCTAGTTTCAACCGGATGGCAGGACAATAGTTTTAGCCAGGGGTGTAATCTCTCTCTTTGTTTTGTTGTTCCCTTCCCTTCCTGTGACTATTTTTTCCTTTTTGGGCAAACGGGTATCAAACCACTACTTAGTGGTTTCCACGTTGCTTGAGTACTCACTCTCCTTGGAGCTCTTGCTCGTCGATGACACACTTTTGGCGATGTTCAAAAAACTAATTTTGATTTTTGTTTTTTGCATTTAATCACTCATCTTTTATCTATTTCTTTTGATTTTGTGCAGAGAATGTGTGGATTGCATTGCATTGCATTGTTGGAATCACTCCAACTACATATGCATTCGGTGACGGGTACTAATGCACCGACCACCAGTAACCAGGTACGTGTTGGTACCATTTACACTTTCTTTCTATTTCTTGATTTTGTGCAGAGAATGTGTGATCAGGCACGTTCAATGAGGACTGGTCTGCGATCCGATACCACTGTTGCTACCGTAAGTTCCTAAACTTGGTTTGAATGGGATCGATAACTGAATCTCAAATGGAGGGGTTGCACCTGTAAGATTACATGCTCTAGCTATTCCAGCCCTCTCTATATACTGGGATTTACTCACAATCCTCCATTTTGTTTACGTCTTCATGTCATGGCCATTGATCCATGAAAGATTGTGATTAACTCCACCATGCATTAACGTGGAGATAATGCATCTTTAATTTTCTAACCCCATCCACAATCCATATTAAATACCATTAAATCTAATAATTAATTATATGAATTAATCTTAATAAGCCCACCTTTTTTGTGGTTCTTGGGGTTTCTTTTGTGAGACCCTATGGCCACACTAGATCCAATACCATGAATCCAATTGTTTGTCACAAGGTGACAGACTTTCTCAAATTTCAATAGAAAAGCAGTCTCAAGTGAGAATCACAATCACTAAACTTGAGAAAAGTGCTGTGATTGTAATTTGCCATTGTGCCTGACATGCAAATAAAAAATTTATTATGTAAATATCATAATTTGGGAACAAATTCATGATATTACAAGTTTCAAAATTGCTGATAATTTTAAATTATCAGAAAAGGTTTTCTGCTTCAGTGTCCACATCTCTCTATGAGATATGGTGCCATTCTTGGCGGGTTACCCCCCTCATTTAGTTACGTTTGCAGAGTGACAATCATGAATATTGGTGGTCCAAAATCTATATGGTGGGATCTGTTTCTTTGACAATCATGAAGCTCAATGGCCCACTTCTTGGTAGATGTAAAGTTGCAGTACACCAATCTTGAAGAATTCAGAAATGATGTATTGACTAGAGAAGGCAAATTCTTAACCTGTCAGTTAGCCGAGGCAACGGGCAAAGTACTGATGTAGAATTGAAATCAAAGACCCCGTCAAAAGCGTTTGGTAAACAAATGAATTACTAGACAAGGAGAGCAAAATTACCCATCTCTTGAATCTCCAATTAAGCAACAAGATCGCCCAAAAAACTTCTAGTTTTCAATTTCTATGACTACCTTTACTCTCATGAAACACAGCAAAGGAGCTACCAGGATATTGTTGTGGAGACGAAGCTAGGGGCATTTTTGGAAATCACATAAGGTGAAATTAGGGCCAGGAAACAAGCCGAGCTGCTCGCGGCTCGGCTCGTAAAGAGCTTGTTTGAACTCGTGAAATAGGCTCGGCATGCTGAATATGAACAATAGGTACTCGTCTGGTCTCGTATAAGCTCGTTAGGTATTTAAAAATATATCTTACACATATTATACATGTAATTTTGTTTTTTTGTAAATTGTAATCGTATTTCCTTCTAGCTCTAAACCAATGTATTTTTTCTATAAACATGCCAGCTTGAAATTGGCTCGTTTAACTCGAGCTCATTATGAAAGCGAACTCGGCTTCACTCACCATAAGAATGAGCCAAGCTTGAACACTCCAAGCTCGGCTCTTTCAGCTCGTTTACAAGCCCTAGGTGCAATCACATTGCACAATGTACCCAGACAGCTTGTGAGTCATGGGGCCCAACAGCTGACCTGAGGTCAGGTAGAGTGGTTGCACCGGCCATTTTGGTGGTGTTGCCCATTACAACCATTATATTTTAATGATATGGTAAGTAAAAATGGAGCATCAATTTGACATAGCAAGATACGAGCACAACTATTGGTCCCCATAATCAAATCTAGTGCTGTCAACGGGTCAGGTATCCAACCCATTTGAGTACATCTTAACCCGCCCAAATATCAAATCACCCAGTTCAGGTTTTGTTGGGTCACGAGAATGGAATCTTAGACCCGAGGCAAAAAAAAATCAGATTTTTTTTTTTATTAAAAATACATATAAAATACTCAAAAGTCTGTTAGAAAAAGCATATAAAATACTCAGGTCGGGTCAGGTACCTAGCAAAAAAGCTGGGTCGGGTCGGGTACCAAGGAAAATTTATGGCCCAAACCTGGCCTACATATTGCTCAGGTCAGGTTCAAGTCTACTCTTATATTATTTGGGTCGGCATCTTTCATCTCCATACCTGGGAATTCAGGTTCAGGTTGGGTAGGCTACCCGATACAAACCCGACCCGTTGACAGCCCTAATCAAACCTATACGCATTATGCTAGTTGCTTTAAATATCAGTCACATTTCATACATTCTAAAAACAAAACAAAGTATGACATTGTCAATTCAAGTTATATATGAACTTTGGTAAGGGCTTAGATCAGCTAAGCAATTAAGATCAATGAAGACAAGCATAAATGGCACTCTGGAAAGGGAAAGCAAGTTCTATGCTTGGAATTATATTGCTTCTAAGTCAAAATATGACTAAATATAACATATGACTATTATAGTTTGGATCCAGCAGAGATCCGATACACAAAATATGACTAAATATAACATAAAAATAAAACACATAACCACATATATGGGGAAAACAAACACCGAACTCCTGACCCGAAGAGTGAAAAAGCAACCCTAACGCATTTCTCGATTAAGTTAGAATTGTCACACTACATATATATTTATAGGCATATGGGCCGGGATTTGGATTCAGATAGTGAAAAGCTCATATGAAATCCGAGTATTTTTTTTTAACTGTAATTGGATTCGTATATCCGTTGGTTTCAGTAGCAAAAAATCAACATGATATCTACATCCGATTATAATCGGATATGGTTTTGGCTAACCAAATCCAACTAAACTTAGTCGGATTCAGTCGGTTATTGGATGAAATCTGATCCATTGACATCTTCACTCGAGCCTCTTGTGAGAAGCTTGAGTTTGTTACAGTTCGGGGACAGCTCACGCATTCACATAAACAATAAGCATGAAACGTTTGGCTTCAGTTCGAAATGATATTCAATGCCACCCAATGAAAGCACCGCAATCTCTTTCTGAGTAGGGGTGTAACTGGGTAAGTTCGAGTCGGGTTCGGGTCGGTTCCTGTAAAACCCAATTTCAAATTGGGTCTAAAAGTTAGATCCAAACCCAACCAATTCTAATTTGGGGTTCGGGTGGGATCCAGGTATAGCTGAGAAATATGGATCCATAGGAGTTAACAAGTTCAGGTATGGGTCGGGTGTAATCAGGTTGGGTCTTGAATAAACTCATTTTTTAATCAGGTCTAAGAAATAGAACCAAACCCAACCCATTTTTGTTTGAGTCCATGTTTGCATTGGGGTATGATTGAAAATTATAAACCCTAATGAACTTAGGGCCAGCTAACAAGGAAATCTATGAAAATGGTGAAAATTTGATAGCAAACAATAAATTAAGAAACGGAATAAATGATCACTAAGAAAATTTACTTTGCTTTAAAGTGTAGCAGCAGCTATACCATAGGCTTTAGGTTCTAACAACCCTCTTCATACACCAACAATTTTTTTTTTTTAACCGGTTCTAATGGTGGTTGGGTCTCAATGGGTTCAAGTAAGAAACGGGTTTGGGTTGTTTCCGGTATGAAACAAGTTTGGTTTTAAATTATGCTGAAACGTTTGGGTCTAGTTTGAAAAAGGGTCGGGTCTATGCTCATTGTACCCAATACCCGACCTGTTTTCTCTAGAGGTTTATATTTTAGACTCACCCCAACTCATGGGTCTATTAAAAAGGGATCAGGTCGGATCTAATCGGTCCAGGATATTGGTTGGGGTCTATACCTGACCCAGTTGCACCACTATGTCTGAGCCTTCCTGCACGCAAAACAAAAGGACAAGGGCAACCGTTCTAGTTGAAAAAAAGAACAAAGGTTTTTTTTTCAGAAGAAAAAGGAACAAAGTTATCACGTTTGAGTGCCTCGTCTGGACAAGTCCTTACTTGGTCAAACTAGTTCGAGCATGGCAATAGAAGAACAACTTTTCAAATAGCCACGAGAGTCTAGAAGCAAACTCTAACTAGACCAAAACGAAATGATATGCAAATAGTAAAGCAATCTGAACAAGCACGAACTGTTGTAAAATTATGTGCGAAAGTGGTGGAATTGTGAAGATTCGAGATTGGCACGGAGTTAATAAGTTTACCTTAGGTGGACAATGAGTCAGTCACTACCTTTCCCTTCTATTTGGCTTGCACAATCTTTCAAAGCATAAATGAGTGTGTCAAGAAAACACTTGATGAGCTTTGAATTTGATAGAAAATTATGATGGGCAAACACTATAGATAAGATACAATATTTCCAACAACCCAATGCAAAAAATAAAATTAAAAAATAAAAGAATTGAAGGAAAAACACCAAGGGAGAGAATTCTCATATGTTTTATTCATTTAATTGATCTTTAATAATAGAATAAAGGCAAACTTGTCAACAATCACCATCATTCTAAGATACACTCTTTGATGTAAGGGATATTGTCTCGTTTGAATGGCCTCAACCAACAACTCATTCAAATAAGACAAATGCAAATGCAATTGACAAACCGTCTAAGTCAACTTAGCCTATATAAGCTCATAAGAATTTTTCTCATTCTTTGATATGGAACTAAACTTTTTAGCTTGTCAAACAATTTGATGTAAGTCTCAAAAGTCATTTTACCTAAGTTTCTGAATTGATAAATATAAAATGGGGCTAATAAAGAGGACAACAAAGTCAACAATAAAATACCATACTAAAAGACAAAACATAGGGCTATAAAAACTTTGGATATTTATAAACAACCTCAAAACAATCAACAAAGATTTTAAATATTATTTTGAAACTGATTTTTACAACAAGAACTCCCGTTGAAAAGTGAAAACAATATTTCTTAACTATTAGGAGTTGACCAAACTGTTGGAATATGAGATATCTTTAGAAACATGAAATCATTGAAAGCTTGAGTATAGGATTGGGTCTTTTATTGGAATCCATGATGATATGGAAATAATTTTACCTAAATATGAAGCAAGATCTTCACTTATAATCTTTTCAAGATTTGATAGATTAGATGGAATTTCATCCATCATCATCTTATCTTAATTATTTGAGATTATTTTTTATATTTGTTGTAGATAAAATTTCTTTATTTGGATCATAGACTTTTTTTTATGGACGTAGGCCTTTGGTTGAACCATGGGTATGTAGTGTTTTTCTCAATTTTTTCTTCTTAATTTCTACAATTATTATTTTACTCAACAAGTTTTTTTTTCACATAGTATCAAAGGGATGAGATCCAAATTTACCAACTTAAAGGCTGCACTTTATTTGATTGATAAGTTTGCATTACAGTCTTCATTTTCTGTATTTTCTGACTTTGGTTCAAATTGTGGTAAGTCGGATGCTTCACTTCACTGCTACCTTATCATCGTTGGAACATTTATGCATTCAATCATTTACATCTCTTTGTTCACCCTCCAAATTGAGAAGGCATGTTGGAATCTATGACAATATGAAAATGAATCTACCTAAATTTCAAGGAAGATCTTCAGTAATACTCATTCCAAGATTTGATAGATTTAAAGGATTAAATGAGATTTCATCCATCACCACCCTACCTTGATTATTTGAGATTATTTCTCATATTTGTTGTAGATACATGTTTTTTAGTTGGATCATAAATATGTGAGTTGAGCGTGAATAAAATGAAAAAGAAATAGAGAGCATGAGACTTTTCCTGTGGATGTAGGCCTCTAGTCAAACCACATACATGTGATGACTTTTTCCCTTTCTTCTTCCTAATTTCTTATATTATTTTTATTCAAATATTACTTTATTTTTCACATCTATTTTGTGATGCCAAACAAGGCCCAAGAGTTTTCCCATCAATGTTCTCTTATACATCTCTCAAGCTGATCATAAGGAAAGAGATGGCATGCCAATGAAGTCATGAACCCTTAAAGTATCCATCACATGGCTCTTGAGTGTGGTTCATTGTCCTCTTCCAAGAGATTTTTGTGTTCTTTAATAGTTATGTATAGAAATGATTGGTTTGACTGCTGCTTTTATTTAAGAAGCGCAAGAGCCCCACAACCTTTTGATCTTCACTTTACTGGTAACAACTCCTTACCAAGGTTGTAAGTATCTTATCATTACTTGTATCGATCAAGCACAAAATAAGACATGTACCGTATTGTATAGTTAAAAAAACATAATTTTTTAATAAAATTTTTTCTAAATTTTTTAAAAATCATGAAAATAAAAAAATAATAAAAATTCTAAAAAAAACTCATAACACATGAAATAATGATGAATTGTGCAAAATACAATCATAAAATCACATATGAAGCATTTATGTCTTTATGAGTTGCATAAAACAACATCATACATCAACTATCTCACAAGAACAATGCAAAATATTAAATATCTTGTAATTAAGAATATGTTATAAGACCTATACTTTTATATTACATAAACAAAATATTATGGCAATAGTTGGAGTTGATTTTCAATCGATTTTCACTCATTACTTGAGTGCCCTATTGTCATGCCAAATCATCTGATGTCATTTTCATTGGAGTATGAAGTCATTGTTATTATGACTACCTTGATATAAATTTCTAATTTTCACGGATCCAACTTTGCGATAAGGTGGGGGTTTTGAGTGTAAAACCTCAAGGCATTTTTTTTAGGGTGGTTTTATAATTTTATTCATAATAGAGAATTTTTATCATAATCCACTTTCTTGAATGAAAAAATAATGAAAATGCACTCTTACTTGAATAAACCGCAAAAACCCTCTCTCTTGCGCACATATCAACCCTCAAATCACTCTCACGGTTCCTAAGGTTCGTGAATAACCCTCAAATGGCTTCTATACAAATAAAAAAGTCGGCTTTCAAGAGGTCTTCAAAACCTAAAAAATAAAAAAGAAGTTTTAACCTTTTTTAAAGTGCATCAATGGTGTATCATACGATACACCCTGTATTGTACGATACGACATGATACAAGACAATATCGTATGATACATACAATACGGATACGATACACACTCGTATCACTTTTGCCTATAGCAACGATATACGTACTTACAACAGTGGTAGAAACCACATGAGAATTTTCAATAAATCCCAAATCATTATGTTCACCATATGAGGACCTAAAATGAAATTCCCAACAAACAACATGGTGTTACACTATGAATCAACACTCAAGTCTCATAACAACACAATCTTTGTGTTCTGGACCGCCACATTTTTCACCTTTTTGTTCTGATGTATATACCTCTTTGACACTCTCGAGTGCCCCACAAGGCCTTACAGCTTAAAAACCCTGTGTATTCGAACCCTCTCTTCTCCTCTTGATGTACTTTGCTTTCAAGTATCTGTAAAGAAGCTTTTTGCATCCTTGCCTCTTTGCTCTCTTTGTGTTTGTGCATGTGCATACTCTTGCTTCCGCTTGTGCGCGTGTGTTGTACGTTGCTTATGCGCTTAAAAGGCCTGCTTTTGGTGTTTGCAAATTCTCAAAGTTACGTCACAGGGGCCTTCGCTTCTAAACCCATGACAAGTTGGTACCAGAGCCTTGTCAACATTGAGAGTGACAATGACACCAAAGAAGAATGTCATGATCCCTTCAGACAGTATGGTTCCTGTTGAAGAAGATTTCATGATCAATGATCCGGTGTCAGCTATCTCGTGCGATGTTGCGGAGCTGACTGGGACAATGACCAACATGGAGAAGTTGGTTAATGGGACTTGTGTCGCTTTTAATGATCTCAATACAGAGATCAAGACAACGGTAGAGAGAGTGAAAGATTCAATGGAAAGTCTTGTCACTAAACTTAACTACTCAGTGGAGGACTATTCTACCAGATTTGATGATTTGTTGGGTCGGTTCAACATCATGGCTATTGAATTGGATGTTGTTCGATGAAAGAATGAACAGTTTGAGCGGCAATTAAAGACTACCCTAGCTGGCGGCGTTGCAACATACGTGGATAGACTACGTTACAGGCTACCTGAGCCCACAAAGTATAAAGGCACGCAGGACTCAAAGGATCTCAAAAATTTTATCTACGAGATAGACCAATTTTTAGAAGCTACGAGGATAGAGGACGATGTAGATAGGTTGTGAACCGTAATAATGTACTTTGCGGATGAAGCGACTCTTTGGTGGAGACGTCGTTTAGGTGATGTTCGATGGGATTTGGTTGCTATAGTCTCGTGGGAGGACCTCCAAAAAGAATTGTGAGACTACTTTCTACCTAAAAATCAAGAGAAAATGGCCCGCAAAAGGTTGCTGACGTTAAAACAGACAAGGTCAGTGCATGACTATGTTAAGGCATTCTCTTTGATAATGCTGAAAGTTGAGAGGATGGATGATCAAGATCAGTTGTTCTATTTTGGCAACGGGTTGCAAGGATGGGCACACCAAGAACTCATTCGGCATGACCCTCTAACGCTAACTGAGACGATTGTGATTGCAGAGAAACTTGTCAAGCTTGACAGGACAGAATGCTGGCTGGGGGAACCAGCAGAATCATGGCCGACAAGATGACCAAAACAATAATCAAAATTGAAATAACTGTCAGGGTGACAATTATCAACATCATGACTGTCGTATCTGCTACGGGGATCATTGTCAAGATACATGTCCCAACAAAAATTGCGGTCAAGGGAATAGAGATAACCGCACACCTCGAGCTGCGAATGTCGTTTAGGATGAAGAAGAGGATCAACCTGCAGAGGCGTCAACAGTTGGCTCAATGTAGATGATGAATGCAATAAAGGTTATGATTGTTGCAGAATCGACAATATGTAAAGAGTTGATGTACTTGGAACTTTTGCTCAACAGAAGACTTACCAAGCCATTGATAGACATTGGTGGTACGCATAACTTCATCTCGCGTGAAGAAGCAAAACGATTATGATTATAGTGAGAAGGGAAAGATAGCCACATAAAAGCGGTTAATTCAGAGGCTAAGGACATCTACGACATTGCTCGTGATGCACCAGTACGGATCCATAACTGGTCGAGAAAGAACACATTATCAGTCACACCTATGAATGATTTTAAAGTCATCATCGGGATGAAATTCTTGAGAAGCAACAAGGCAGTGCTGATGCCCCACCTCAACATTGTCAGTTTTGAGAGTGAGAATCAACCCTGCATGATTATAGTGATAACAGAAAAGCCCTGTGTGTGTTTGGTGTCAGCACTCCAGTTGAAGAGAGGCATAAAAAGCAGTGACAAGACTTTTATTGTCACAATCTGTGCTACGAACGAGGCAGAAGAAGCCACGGATGTCTTAGAAGCCTTAGCACTAGTATTGAAGGAGTTTGGAGATGTTATGCCCATCGAGATGTCGAAGAAGCTACCTCTGAGGCGTGAGGTAGACCATCAAATTGAAGTAGTACCGAGTGCATGACCACCTGCAATGACTCTTTATCGCATGGCAATTTCTGAGCTGCAGGAATTACGCAAACAACTGAATGATATGCTCGAAGCAGGGATCATCAAACCATCCAAAGCTCCCTTTGGAGCGCCCGTGTTGTTTCAAGCAAAGCATGATGGGTCGAAGCAATTGTGCGTCGACTATAGGGTATTGAACAAAATGACGGTGAAGAACAAGTACCCGCTTCCTTTGATCGCAAACTTGTTTGATCAGCTTGGAAAGGCGAAGGTCTTCTTTAAGTTGGATTTGAGATTTGACTACTGGCAAGTCAAAGTTGTAGAAGGGGATGAGCCAAAAACTACCTATGTAACGCGATATGGGGCATTTGAATTCCTTGTCGTGCTTTTTGTCTTGACGAACGTGCCCGCTACCTTTTCAACCTTAATGAATAAGATCTTCTACCCACACCTTGACAAGTTCATCGTCGTGTACCTGAATGATATAGTGGTGTACAATGACTCGATGGAGCAGCATGTTCAACACCTTCAGATTGTGTTTCAGACTCTAAAGGACCACGAGTTGTATGTCAAGCGAGAAAAGTGCCTATTCGGCAAAAAAAAAGTCTATTTTCTTGGACATATTGTAGGAGGAGGCACTCTCAAAATGGACCATAGGAAGATTGAGGCTATTCAAGCATGAGAGTCGCCCTCTAAGGTTTCAGAGTTACGCTCCTTCTTGAAGCTTACAAATTATTATTGATGCTTCATCAAGAGATACTCGCAGATTGCCACTACGCTCACAGATTTATTGAAGAAAGGCCGACCTTGGCTATGGTCTGATGCCTGCCAGAAGGCTTTTGATGGGTTGAAGCATGCCCTGACAGAGGAGTCAGTGCTGAAGTTGTCCAACTGTCGGCAACCATTTGAAGTGCAAACTGATGTGTTTGACTTCGCTATTGGAGGGGTGTTGCTCCAAGAAAGACATCATATCATATTTGAAAGCAGGAAGTTGAACGACACTGAGCGTCGATACACTGTGCACGAGCATAAGATGTTGACGATCATGCACTGTCTTCGCACATGGAGACACTATCTTTTGGGGTCGCAGTTCGTTGTGCGCACTGACAATGTTGCGATAAGCTACTTTCAAAATCAGAAGAAGCTAAGTCTAAGGCAAGCGCGTTGGCAAGATTTCTTGGTAGAATTCGATATGGTCCTCAAATACAAGCTAGGCACTACCAATGTTGTGGTCGATGCCTTGAATCAGAAGACGAAACTCGTAGCTTTGCTCGCTTGGGATGACAGTGTGAGCCAACCAACGAGCGATCTTCTCAAATAGACGTATATATGAGTAGGGTGTTAATGAGTTGGGTTGGACCCGGATCTCACTCTTATCAAACCTTATAGGGTCAGGGTTTGGTGATAAATAACCAGGTTAGTCCGATTAATATATGGAGCCAGGTATGGTTTGTAAAATTGTATACCAGACTTGATAGGATCTGAGTACGGTTTCTCTTATAGTTGATTAGACCTGCTACCATCATCACAAGAAAAAGATGTGATGGGACCCACATTTTTCTAGAAAACAAGGTGGGGGAGCACTTTCACGCCGAAGTGATGAAACATGGTTCTCACATGTGTCCATGCTACCATGCCAAAACAAGGCACATGAAGCTACGATAGTTGATTCGAGATTAGATCATAATTGACCCATTTTGTTGATCCTAAATGCAAACCACACCCAAAAACAAAGCAAACTATAAGATAAAAAAGAAGAAAACAAGAGAAGACACAAGATTTACGTGGTTGTTACATCTACGGGTGAAAGGAAGACTAATAATCCACTAGCAAGATGTGAAAAAAATATAGAAGCTAGAGACAAAGCTCTCAAAATCCTAATTTTCAATACACCCTAAACTCTCCAGCTCATCTTTCAAAAGAGGCAGCTATATATACGACGAAAGGCATAAAAACATAGTCGGTAAAAATTACAAAACTGGATAGGTTTTGGTATGAACCCAGAAAAGTTTATAGTGGGCTCTATTCTTCGGCCTGATAGTCTGATCCCTCGGCTACCACCTCTTGTACGACCATTATAATATTTTCGGACCGGGGATCAAAGTGAGCCCAGAATTCAAGACACCCACAACATGATGAAAACATTTTGTTTATGCTAAATGCTATATAAAATGCTAACCAATTAAAAATATTGGACCTGATTGGAATCAATAAGAACAATTGGTCAACTTGCCAGAGATGCCAAAGAAACACAGTCCACTTGCAGTTATGAGCAGTCGAGGGTTGTTCCCTTCTCAATCATATATATACAATCAGTGGCGTAGCTAGGAATACAATATGAGCCAAGCCATGACAAAGAAGTTGATGAGCATGGAATCACAATCAACATCATCACTTGAATTTTAGAGTTACACCAAGGGACGGTAGCACTAACTTGAAGCTTATAAGGTGTCTTTTGAGATTGAATAGTATTGCATAATCTTAGGGATGATACGATATCACTATCCATTTTTCGAGACCATTGCATGGAAGCGTCACTAAGGTGTAACAACTTCATATTCATTCTTTCCATGAATCTTCTTTAGATGATGATTTCACCTTCACCCCATTCTCATTTGCAACCTCAAATTAAGAATGGAGCGCACGCACACACACACATGGAGGAGAGTAAGTGAACGCCCCAATCATCGAACGACAATCGAATGAGCCCTGGATGGTGATTTCGTGCTAAAAAGAGAGAATTAGCAGCTGTGGACCGCTGCTAAAGGTCTCAGAAGAAAAATGACTGCCGCTAAAGGACATTTTTTCGCTGAATTAGTACATGCCGCTCATTGCACACGCTGGTCCGACGTAATATCGAACACTTGGATGTTCAACGTTATTCCTATCTCATACGGAGGAGAGTATCAGTGGATGCCCCAATCGTCAAACGTGCCCCACGCTTTGATTTTGAGCAAAAAAAGGGGAATTAGCAGTGGTCGAGAACCTCCTCTAAAGGATGTTTTTTTTTATAAGTTAGTGTGCACCGCTGATCACACGTGCTCGTTCGACGTAGTCAGGTGTCCGATGCTGCTCTCATTCTCTTTCTTATATATATATATATATATATATATATATATATATATATATATATATATATATATATATAAGGTCTTATTTCTCATTCTAGCCCATAGTTTTGAAGTGTTTTATGATAGATCTCAACCGTTAGAAGTGTTTAACATGCTCGATTTAGTGGGAATCAACTCTTGAATTATGTTTTTTTGATGAAAAAACATGTTTTTATGAGCAAAAAAAAAACTGTCATAGCCATTGATTTTGGATCCAGTATATGTTTATCAGGTGATCCAAAATCAATGGCAACGAAGTTACCAGTTTTTTTCGGCTTATAAAAACATGTTTTTTTTTTTCAAAAAACATAATTCAAGAGTCGATTCCCACTAAATCTAGCATGCTAAACACATCTAACGGTTTAGATTTATCATAAAACACTTCAAAACTATTTGGCAGAACGAGAAACGGGACCTAATATATATATATATATATATATATATATATATATATATAGAGAGAGAGAGAGAGAGAGAGAGAGAGACTGTCATAAATTGTTTTCACAAACGAACAATAAATGTGTACTGCCTGGATGGAAAAAGCAAGGTTTCATTCAGGATCATCCTGCAAACAATGTGACTCACAGGCGTTTATGGCTGCTATGCCGTATAAATATCAACAATGCACCAGTACTATCTTGTCTTGTCTGCGAAGGATACAGCAGCCAAGGATTCTCGCATAATAGCAGAGCAGCCGATGCCATACACACCAAGACACAGGGGCATGTTGCACCCTCTTCTGCGTTTCCAACCTTAGGAGCACTATCCCAGGAAGGTAGGCAGAAATCAGAATAGAACTTTTGATGCATTCCCAACTAATAAGGCAGATCCTTGGGGAATGAGATGATGATCACCAATGAGCATGCTATCATGGATTGAAGAGACGATTTCCACAGCGGCATTTCCATCCCAAAGGCTTGTAATTTGAGTACTGGTCTCCCTCTAACTTGCTAGGAACTTCATAGGCTGGTCCTATTGGTTGCTCATGAGTTGTAAATGTGGGAATTTGAACAGCCATACATGGATTACACTCCTTGCACTTGTTATGGCAGCTTGGTGGCGTTGAGCCCAGTCTGCTCTTATCCTCCGTCCAATCACCCTGCACAGTATACAAGAGAAACACCTAGCCTTAGCTCAGATGGATAAACACATTGTAATCATGATGGGGACTATATATCTAGCTATCAATATGTAAAGAGCAGCTACCGAATTGTTTGTAGTAACAAAAGGTTGAATCCTGGTGGAGGAAACACAAGAACCAGTAGCTAAGAAATGGACGGCTGCTACGACTGCAGTAATAAAAAGCAAGTTGAACAGATGCATCACCACCACCACCATCATCATCATGGAGTCATCTGAGCTCCCCCCACAAAGCAGAGAGAGAAAGAGAGGCGGCTTTTTTTATTTCTCTCAACATATCCATCCACAGATCAGAAAGTAAAAAGGTGGGAAAGGGGGCGAAAGTTGAATACTTCAATTATGGTGCTCTCTCTCTCTCTCTCTCGGTAACAGAGTCGGGATCGAGAAGGGTCGAAAATGACCGAAGTGGGGTAAAAAAAGAGACACTAGAAATAAATTCCTCGAGAGAACCTACAGGAGAGTCGCTTTTGTATGACTGCGATGAATGAATGCAAGGGAGGCCTGCTTTTACCACAACCCGAAACCACAGTAGCTTTTTTAGACAGCAGAGATGCCAAATCTTGGTCAGGGTTTCCTGGCTTGTGGACTAGCCTGGCCTTGGTGATCCCCATGTCTGGCTGAAACCTGTCGGTATATGTGGGAGCGTCACCCAACCCACCTCCCACTAGTCAACACCACCATTCCAGAGGTGGCAGTGCAGTCTGCCAGTGATAGAGGTTATTATTATTTTTTTGAGAAGAAATTAAGCCCACTGCCACGTACAATAACGCCCTTCTGATTCCTGAGTGTGAGATTTTTCACTCAGCACCACCTTGGCAGTAAACAAAAGAAGATGGTGCCTTTGTTCTGTGAAAATGTGAATATTGCATGGAAAGAGCAAGAGAAAGCTCATCACCACCATCTATTTCTTTTTTTCTTTTCTCGTCTCCCTGTGTATCCAGGCTCTCAATTGTGGACATTTATTTTTTTCTGAAAGAAACTAGACATTTACGTTGAGAACTTGTTAACTCTTTCCTATAGAAGTGCATTAAATAAATTAGTTTGCAACTTGAATTATGATGTTTGGGTAGAGAGAGGGTGGCAGGCAGTAAGGTACAGTACCAGTGCAGGCATTCACATGCATGTGCAAAAGCGCATGTCTTTTTGTATATTCGTTCCTAGGGCTTATACCTGTTAGAGTGCAATCCAATTACAACAATTTCGTCAAAAAACATTATTACTTCATTTCTTTCATTCACATGCTATTTTTTGTAAAAGTAAGATAAAAATAAATAAATTTCAGCATTGTGTCCTGAGACCAGCACTGTGTACTACCTGTGCAGATGCTCCTTGTCCAGCGTTGTCTACCACCTCTGAGATGAATAAGAACTCGGTGCACCAACTTGAGTTGGCCCAGCACAAGAGCAAAGAGAAAAGAAAGTAGACAGCTGTTAGATGCCACTGAAAACCATAATATGAAGTAAATGGTGACCATATACATCTTAGGAGTAAAGCAACTTCCCAGATGGCAATTGATTGCTGGCAGAGAATTCAAGTTTTACCGTTGGAAATGTCAATTCAAATATCAAATTTATTTTAACGTACGATGATGTTCACTATTGAGCTATATCACAGGGACACTCCATTTTGCCCACTGTACCCGTGTCAACACACATGACACCTGGACACTCCATTTTTACCTTCTCTACATACAAGTTTGTATTCAATTTATAATTTTAATTATACTTTCAATTTATAACTTTATATTTGACTATATAATATATATTTTAGATATAGCATATATATTTAAATTATATTCAGTTTATTTTGTATATATATATATATATATATATATATATATATATATATATATAGCCATGTCCCGTAACCATATTTTTTGAAATTGCCATCTCTTACCCATACCCACCCCTATACCCAATGACATAGATATTGATAATTGGCTTTGAGTGCTTACCACCAAGCACCAATTGTTCATAAATATTAGTGAGACCTCAATTATAGCTATCAAAGAAAGAGAAGAAATAATAAAGCAAGACCGTGACATATAGAATCTGAGAAATAATAATTGCAAATTATACACTTGGTCTAAGACTTGGGGAAAAGATAATATATGCACGATAGATACGCTTCAGTTGGCAACTGAAAAATAGAACAACATGCATCCAAGGAGATTAAGCCATTAATGTGTCACACAAATAATGGTAATATTCTGTAAGATAGTTCAATTTATTGCATCAAGTGACCCCAATTGCTGCTGAATAATCAGTCGAGCGCCATCCACAAGCCTTCTCAATATCTTCCCAGCTGGCAAAATCTCTTTAATAAGCCCCACCCCTTGGCCAGCATACATTACCATGTTTTCAATATCACCTTGTGTATCATTTGCGGCAGTGCCAGCAAAACGACGAATTTTCACATCCTGATAATAATAAATAAGAAGTTTAGTGAGAGAGAGAGTAGTCAAAACTGAATTTCATAGGAAGCAAGATGAAATGATCCAGTCACATATGTGACATTTCTCGAACTGTTAGCAGCAGATAAAATCCAGCTCAAGGCTTATACACCTTCATGGTTAATCAAGGTAGAGGTGAAAGGGGAAATAATAGCAAAACCTGAGGGTTCAAAAGCCAATACCAGGCCACCTTGCGCGTCCAAACACATTGGTACATTCAGTTTCAGCCATTTCAACAATCTTTTTCTTGTATGCTGGATGAGCATAGTTCTCTTCTGCAGCTACAAATCTGCATACAAGTACAATTTTCAGCACTGAGATTTCTTTCATGTACCATTTACACAAATTGATAGCAAATGTTTTGAAGTGTCAACCTTGTACCCATACAAACACCTTTGGCACCAAGAGCCAAAGCAGCAACATAATCCCGCGCATCCACAATTCCTCCTGCAGCAATCACTGGTATATCATGTCTGGAAGCCAGATCAACCACTCTTGGCAATAGTGTCATTAGTCTCTCCTGTGCAAGATTTAAAAAATAAGGCAATGACTAGTAAAACATTGATTCACTAAAAGTTGAACTTTTGGGAAACAAGGGGCATAAAGTGACTGAGGTTGCATATACATTGCTTTTATCATTCTCACTCAGTCTCTGCGACCTCTGCAAGCAAAATCTTAGGATATTTTGGGGTTTTTTGTTAACTCTCTCTTTCGCATACAAAAAATTTTAGATAATGAATAATTGTAAATAAATAATATAATAAAGAAAGTTAGAAGGATTTTCTTTAACAAAGATGTAAAGAAAACATAGAAAAGATCTTAATTATTTAAAGTGAAAAAACAAAAAGCATATTTAAATATAAAAAGAAAAATAGAGTTGAGAATATAATGATATTATCAACAATATTGTTGCAATACATCACAATATTTTAAAATTGCATTATGTTGAAAATGTCATAGTATTTTCCCATTTTAAATGGATTTTCCATTATACTATGATATTCAAATCAATGTTGTAAGTATCGTACCCAATCGTCCTATATGCATAGTTAATATAAGTAAAGCTATATAAAGAGATAACTCAATATAGATTATAAGTCTACTATGAGACAATCAATGGCATATGACATTAAATAGGGCCAAAATATATATAGAGATTCTTAAGAAACCTTATAGAAAACCAAGTGCATACTATTTTTTATCTTGATTAATATAGGAGGACTCCTTAAAGTCGATCATCTTGGAGTCATTTGGTTCTTGACGAATCTTGAAATTCTTGAAGTCTTTCTTGAAATCATATGGATCAATATCTTGTTCTTCAACACCCCCATGTAAGTGGAGCTTGGATTTAATACCTACAAAATGTCCAGTGGGTAGAGGTTTGGTCAATATGTCCGATAATTGATCTTCTGATGCAATGAATTTGACATCAAGTTCCTTCTTCTTAACCTTTTCTTAGCATGGAAAAATGGGTTTGCAACTAAGTATGTAGCCCCGAGATTTATGATTGGTGTTTCTTTTTATTCAACATATAGTTCACGAAAGAGATAACCCAACCATGTAAGATCAGACACGACTTTTGCCAGGGCTTTATATTCAACTTTAGTGCTAGAATTAGCAATAGTTTGTTGCTTGAATGAGTTCCAAGAGAGATGATTTGTGCCACAGAAGGTGAAGTAGCCTCCTGTAGAATGCCTATCATCTGAGCATCCTTCCCAGTATGCGTCTGCCTATCTTGATAACTATAATGACTCACTCTTATAAACATGAAGCCCATACATTACTATCCATTTAAAATAGCGTATAATTCTTTTGACCTGAGTCTAGTGATCTTTGGGTTGGAGCATGCATGAACTTCCAGGCTTTGTTGATAACATATGCAATATCAATAGGAGTAAATGTGATATATTGTAGGGCCTCGACAATGCTTCGATAATGGGTGGCATTTTCAAATGGTTCTCCTTGATATTTAGACAAAATAACGTTAACAATAGTTGGAGTTGTTAATGGTTTGGATTCTAGCATATGACTTCATTTGAGTACATCTAAAATATATTTCTTTTGAGAAAGAATTAGCCCATTAGATGAGAGAACAATCTCAACTCTCATAAAATACCGTAGAGAACCCAGGTCTTTGATCAATTTTTTTTTTCCAAATTTATTAATCAAACTTTGAACTTTTGCAAAGGAATTCCCTATCACAATTATATCAATGAAACCTAGTTGAATAAGATAACCAAGCAATCATTTAAACCAGGCTTTGGGTACTTGTTTTAAACCATACAAGGCTTAATTCAGTTGCAAACTTAGTCAGGGTGCTGACTATTTTCAAACCCTTGTGGTTGAATCATATAGACTTCTTGTTGAAGATACCTATGAAGGAAGACATTATTTACGTCTAATTATTGTATAACCCAATCAAAATTTATAACAAGGGACAAGACAAGTCTGACAGTAGTGGGTTTTACTATTGGACTAAAGGTTTTGAAGTAATCAATTTGTTCTTGTTGGTTATATCCTTTAGCAACCAATCTTGCTTTGTACTTGGCAATAGACTCATCAACATGCCTATTAATCTTATAAATCCATTACATACAACTAAGTTTTGAGTAGGTAAGAATGAGACCAGGGTCCAGGTTTCATTTCTATTTACAACATCAAATTTCTCCTGCATAGTTGTTTTCCACTTTTTATTTGTAATGACTTCATTAAAAAAAAATTATTCAAACTCCTGGGTCAACTCATTTATCAGAGCAATACTCAAGTGATATCTGATAGATAGGAAAAGTCTTGGTTTGTGGGTTTGATCTTGGGATCTAGTAGGCATGGGATGAGTCCTAACGAGTTGGTGAGTCTCTACACGATTTAGGTC
This sequence comes from Nuphar pumila, assembly GCF_984573655.1. Lineage (NCBI taxonomy): Eukaryota > Viridiplantae > Streptophyta > Magnoliopsida > Nymphaeales > Nymphaeaceae > Nuphar > Nuphar pumila. The sequence continues at coordinate 10,674,888 of NC_143262.1, forward strand.
AACCACTAGATTTATTCTTAATGAGTCACTTGATTCAGGACTAACAAAAGTTATGGGTGGCATGTGTTTAGGATAAGGGATTGTTGAGGAAGGCAAGCTAGGTTCTGGACTAGTGATTTTTTGGTCCAATTAAGGCAAACATAGGTGATTGGTGATAATGTGTGATGGGACTCAATGATGAGACTAGTAAGACAATTGTAGTGATGGATAATTCTTGTTCAAGAGCTCTTGGACAATTTTGAGATTGCAGCCAACTTGAGATTTCTTGAAAGGTGACAAGGTTATTGGAACCAATGTAGAGAAATTTGGACTTACATGTCTCGAAATATATACCTTACTCAACACAGTATCAAGACATAGATAGCCTTTATAATTAGTTTCATATCCAATGAAAATGAAAAGTCTAGTTTTAGGAGATAATTTTGAAGAGTTATTATATGAAACAAGATAAGGATAGTAGGTACATCCAAAAACTCTTAAAGATGAGTAGTCAAGGGTCTATTTTAGAAGCAACTCATAAGGTGATTTATTTTCAAGATTAGGACTAGGTAGTATGTTTATAAGATGGATGGCAGTTCTAAAGGCATCTACCCAAAACCTAGTATTCATAGATGTATGAAACATCATACTTAATCTAGTTTCAACAACATTTCTATGCTTTCTCTCAACGACTCTATTTTATTGAGTATAAGTGCATGAAATTCACCATGTTGATTTAAAAAATTTAAAAATGCCATACTAAGAAACTCACCACCCCCATCACTATGAAAACTTTAATTTGAAAACCGATTTATTTTTTCATAATATTTTAAACGTTTCAAAGCAACTCAAAGTGTCTGATTTTCTCACCAATAAAAATAACCAAGAGAAATGAGAATAATCATCAACAAATAAAACCTATGACCTTCTCTAGAAATCACAAGTGTAGGACCCTACAAATCAGTGTGTATGATCTTAAGAGGATAAGAACCACTAGTCTTAGATAAATTGAAAGGTAATTTATGAGTTTTCCAAGCATGCAACAAGAACATAAATCAGACAAATGCAATTTATTCTCAAGCAAATTTCTAGAACTAAAAATAATATAACACCTTAACTAGGATGCCCAAGCCTTTAATGCCATGTGTTAATATGTCATTCTAAGCAAAAAATGTCTCAACTCTTTTCCTTGGCTCCTCATTTTTCTGGTTCCAAATATATAAGCATCCTTCACTTCACCCCTTTAGAAGAGTAGCTCTGTTCTTTAGATCCTTAACATAGAAACATGTCGGGGTGAAACTCAAAGATACACTTATGGTCATAAGTGAAATGAGCAATAGAAAGTGATTTTTTCTTGATTTAAGGAATAAGAAGAACATTCCTTAACATAAAAGATCTGTCTTTTGAGGGTAGGCTTACATTACCTATAGTAGATATAGAGAGATTAGCACCCTTACCAACCATAATTGAATCAGAACCCAGAACCCTGATATTAAGTTTGATATATCATACCTTCAACTTGTACAGTCATATGATGAGTGGCACCTATGTCTGGGTACCAATTAGAATTTTTAACTTATGACATATTCAAAAGCATAGTGAAGGCTTTAGTGATATCACGACACTGTCTTGCAGTATGATTTCTTCGAGCACAAAACTAATAGATAACTCCTAGCTGAATTTGTTTTTTTCTCACTACCATTATCTTTGCCATGATTTTTTCTGTAGGAAAATGACGTCTACGACCAATATTTTTGAAGTTCTTGCCCCTATCTCTACCACCACCTTTTCCTCCTTTGGGTTGCTCTGAAAAACCCTAACTACGACCTCTTCCTTACTGAGTAAAGAAGGCAGTGGCAGTAGAGACTTGGGAGGACCTCTAACTCATCAACTTGATTGTTTTCTTTTGATTTAATAATATATCATATAATTTAAAAAATGAGGGCAAGTCATCAAGTATAGTGACAATAGTAACAAAACTTTCATATTTATGAGTGAGCTTATTTAAAGTATAATGCACAAGATCATCATTACTTATAGTTTCATTGACAACACTTAGAGAATCAACAAGAAACTTGACATGATTTACAAACTTGGTCATAGATTTTAATCCCTTACTAATATCTTGGAGGTCTTTCTTCATTTGCATGATTCTGATCAGACTGGACTGAGATGCATAAGCTTTCTTACGAGCAACCCAAGCATCCCTAGCACTGAAGATTCTAATGATTTGACTGGGCATAACATCTATCATAGTTGCCTTAATCCAACTTAGGGCCAATTGCTCAGACAATTTTCAAACAAGATATTCAGGATTTATAGAACGAATTTCACCTTAGCCACACTTAAAAAAAATTCAAGAGCAGGGCATGAGCCATTAATGAATTTAATCAGATTTTGACTAAACATCACTGATTCAATCGGAGATCACCACAACAAATAATTGTTGCGATCAAGTTTGATGGAAACCAATATAAAAAAAGGCATTCCATTGGATCACTGGGTTGGAGACCAAAGATGCAGCCATAGATGATGATGCAAGCATAGGTGATGACGATGAACTCATATCAGCAATGCCAAAGATTAAAAACCAACACCAAAGAAAATGTTCCCAAGGAAAACACACATTCACAAGCTTGACCTTTAAATGTGCATGCGAGGAAAGACAGGCAGGACTCACCTGACAAAGCCTGCGCCCAAGAGAACTCCGAACGAGCAATCAATTGCAGCACAAATAATCTTTGTGATGATCAATAATTCATGACTCTAATACATGTTTTTTTGTAAATCCGATGATGGGTTTAATAAAAACCAGATTTGACGTTGGATCATATCTAACGTGAATTCAAACACACATGCAAGTAAGAAGAAGCACACACTTGGATTTTATGTGGTTCGGCCAGGGCGTGCCTACATCCACGAGTAAAAGGGCACCGCCGGTTCAAACGCGTTCGAGTTCTGTTATTCGAGACCTCTTGTTTGGTCCCATGAGTTTACGAAACAAAAAGAAAGGGAGATTATTGTGGTGAGTATGGTTGTTTTCAGCATGGTGGGTGATATGGACTGAAAGAAACGATATCTTTTTCAGGGGCATCAAATTCAATTTTGAAAAGCTACGTCAGCGGGTTATGTTTGATGTGTATCTGACTCTTAAATTACATAGTAGAGACGGGGGTTTGGATCTACTTGTACTCTGAACTGTGCACAATCACCATCTAGATGGTGGCTGTCTTACTCTTATGTTCCTCTCTCATCCAATTTTCGGTTGGATGTATTTTGGTAATGTTGAATGATAAATGTTCTACATCCACGAGTAACTCTCTCTCTCTCTCTCTTTAACCATTTTTTCTGGGAGATGAGATGTTCTTATTCGTAGAAATTATGGAGTTACAATACCGAATAAGGTTCTTGATGTTTTCCTATTTTGATAGATTTGACTCTCAATACTACATGCATTTTGGACTCTTTCTTGATTAGCTTCTTGATAATTTTCTATTGTAAGGAGTCCTTGGGAACGACCTTCTCAGAGTCCTTGAAGGCATCAAGATCTTGATTAATATGTGATGACTCCTCCTTGAAGTCGATCAGCTTGAAGTTATTTGGTTCTTCACGAATCTTGGAATAATTCTTGGAGTCTTTCTTGAAATCGTGTGGATCAATATCGTGTTCTTCAACATGATTTATGTCACATCCACATCTAATTATGATCATTCATGAATAGTGATGCTAGTAGAACGGGGTTTAGGTTGGATGTTTGACCTACTCACCAGTTAATCAGGTTGAATATGGCTCTTTATTTTCAGGTCAGATTCAGTTTCAGGTTTTTAGATCCAAAGCCTAAAAACTAAAAAGAACCCAAGCTTTTTTCAAAAATCACTGCTACTCTTTTGTCAACCATCCCTCGAGGGCTACATAAAACCCACTTAGGGACAATGCAGTCAAACTCGTGCATCCCAATATCTGAGAAAAAATTGCCCAGCAGGGATCATTTTATCCTCAGATCCACATGCTATCAGATATGGGTAAGGGTGTCAACAAGTTAGATATAACCCGATCTTGACCCATACCAGATCCAGTAGGATCATAGTTTGGTATCTGATTAACCATTCAGGTCGGACCTATAAAGTTACAAAGCTGGGTATGGTTTATGAAATTTCATACCATACCTAGGTTTGACCCAGGTTCTTGGTCCTAATTAATACCTGCCATTTTTTAATGTAAAACACATAAAAAAACTATTACTTTATTGGGTCTAGTTTATGTTATCCTTATAGGTCGCCAGTATGGTTTTGCCTTTGGTAGGTCCAGTCAAACGTAGACCGGGTATAGTATTGAAGAATTGGATCTGGGTTTAGACACACCCATGTTCGGTAATGGTCTAATCCATTAACACCCTTAGATGTATGTAGGGATGTAACTGGGTTGGATATAATAACTGACCCGACCAGACATCTTGAACTGATTATGCCTTACTCGATCCGATTTTAGTTGACCCATGGGTTTGGGTTTGGGTTTGGGTTTGGGTTGGGTTCAAAATACAAACCCATAATGAAAATGGGTTGAGTCTTGGGTATTACAAATGAAGACCTGAATCCGTTTGGACCTGACCCATTTTTTATATCTAATCCAAATGGTTCTCCATAATGTAAAACCGAACCGACCCGAACCCGTTTGGAACTAACCCATTTTTTTATATCTGATCCAAATGGGTTCTCCATAATGTAAAACCCAACTGACTTGAACTCATTTAGACCTGACCCATTTTGTTATATCCAACCCAAATGGTTCTCCATAATGTAAAACCAAATGGACCTAAACCCAACCCTGACCCGATTGTGTACCTGAACCGGTTTTAATCTTGAATTGACCTGAACCCGACCCAGACTTGATTATTTACTTGAACTTGTTTTATTCTTGAACCAACCTAAACTCGAACTGATTATGTACCCAAACTTGTTTTATACATTAACTGACCTAATACATTTTGGATGTATCATTAATGTTTGTTTATTTCAAATGGAAATGATTAGTTAGTATTGTGATACTCATTTTATATTTAGATTTGGCATTATTTATAATAGTTAATAGACTTCTTATTTGTTAGCATATGATCTTTTTAATGAATAACTGATTTGACTAATTTATATATATTTTTAATAATAAATTTATGTATTTTTTGATTGGTAGGTATTTACGTCTAAAATACCAATCATATCAAGACCTGAGCTAAAACCTGAAACCTGAACTGGTCATACATGAAGCCATTAAACCATACAGGTCTACATTTTTCAGTCATACCATAACCCTAACCTAGACCGAATCAAAATGGGTGGAGTCTAGGTCTAATTCTTAGACCTAATTAAAAAACAAGTTTATTAAATATTTGACCCAATTATATCCGAGAAATCGTTAACCAATATAGATCCATAATTTCTAGCCATACCTGGACGTGAATTAGATTGGATTGTGTTTGTGTCTAACTTTTAGACTCGATTTAAAATTGGGTCAAATAAAACCTGAGCTGGTTACACTATTAGATGTGGAATAACATGCTTGTCACACGTCATTGTCCCGGGTCGAGTTTTAATCCATAACATGACATTTTGTATACAAAAGAATTCTTCCTTTCAGCTTACTCTTAAGATATGGTGAACTTCAATTATATTTTTGGCTTTCAAAATAAAATTTTAAGATTTTTTTTATCAGAAAGAGAATTAGAGTAGAGAATGTCAGCTTTCCAATAAACTAAAAATCAGGTACATCAGTATCAAAAGTTATGACCAAAACAAGTTTATAAGAGCTGACAACACATTGAGTATCGTCATCATATTCTTATATGTCGTTAGTAGTTAGCCTTTTTTCGTGTTTATCGTCAGAATTTTTCTAACGACACATGTCTTTGACATCACAAATTAGACAACCCTATGAAGTGTCATAAGCTCTTTTTGCTAATGACACTTTTTGTTTGCCATCAGCCAATTGTCGTTAGCATTTCTCACCTGTTAAAAACAATGCTTTGTCAACATGAATTTGTCCTGCCCTCATTTCAAACTTGAAATAGAATATTTCAAGTTCAAAACTTCTTTACAAAAATTTGCCCTTATATCGAAGGCAACTCACCTTTGAAGAATCACAACCCTTTATTCAAAAACTACCCAATAGGAATTGTCCATTCCAATCTACTTCGGATTCGAGAAGATGGATCCTGGATATGCAAAAAACGTGTTTGGATCCGCCAAAAAAACTATAAATAGAGGCCACCCCTATTTCGATGATTTGAATCTGAAAATTTGGAAACCTGCAGTGCATGTCCCTAGTTGTAGCCACTGCTATGCCAAAATTCAAGCACAACTAGACCTAACCTAGCCTAAGACCTAGATCCCCTATCTCATATCTTTTTGGAACTCGTGCCTAGTTGAAGTGTTGTATGTGTTCCACCATGTTTGCCAACAATGTAGAAATGGCTACCTAAGCTCAATGTGAGATTCAATGTATTTATTATTCATTTTATTGCATTTTTCATAAGTATTGAATCTCCTAACATTGATATATTTTGTTTGTTTCATTCTTTTTTCTGAGTCTTAGTGGCTCACGCCACTAAGCTCTATTTTTTTTAGGATCCATGTACGAGGTACCTACACTCGCAAGCTACAGCCCCAAAAATGAAGATTTTGGTCGGGGTTGCCCTGCTTACCATGCTTAGAGGGTCAAGTTAAGAGGCCTTGGACTTGGCTTTGTGCTTGAACATGATAAGACAGCCCTAAACCTCGCCTGCCAATTAATGGGATGGGGTTGTCAGGTTTGGATCAGTCTAACATCCAAAGGATCAAGCCCTGTCAGGTTTGGACCTGGGATTCGAGGTCCTTGTCCAGACAAGGCATGTGTTTGTTAGACTTGATTAAATCTTTCTTAGAATAGTTCTTGACTATGAGCTGGAATGGTGGACTAGTAGTTGCATTAAATTAACCAAGGGGTATACTCTCAAGTTCACTTCCCAATTAAGGGCGACCCATAGCTTTTGCTGCTAAAAAGAATAGAACAAAAGAAAAACTTGAGCCATCTTCTGTCCCCTTGTTTTGTTCTTCCTCGCTACTCACCAAGAAAGGTAAGGGACAGCCCCCGGTAGCACTCAAACCAAAATCCTTTGGTTAGCCATCTTTTTATCCATCTAGACATCATATTCAACCTCCACTTCCTTGATGCTGCAGCAATATTGAAAAATGCAGATCACCCTGATTTTGCTGGTTGGAACCCACAATACACATCTATTCCAAGATGGTATTGTCTTCTACAATGAACAATATATCCCAACTTTTCCTGGCTTTTGAGATAATGGAGGATCATGTTGGGCACTAATAACACTACTTATTAACTTTTTTTGTCATCTTTTTGATAAATGTTTTCATTTTGACATCCCAATCACGGCTGATGAGAACCGGGGTTTCCTTTGGCTTACCCCCCCCCCCCCCCCCCCCCCCTCAAAAAAAGAAATCAAAGGACTGAGTGGAACAAAACAATTGAATTTGGACAAAGATAAAAACATGATCATCATGTCTTTTGTCTACTCTACTACATGCATGAGTTTACCAATTTGGCCACTAGTTCTATCTTGTCAGCTTTCCATGTCCACTTATAGGGGAATGGATAATGGGGTTTTGTCTGGATCTCCTGATTGCATTCCAAGACAACAATTCAAGTCACCAAAATGTATTGACATTCACAATGCAATTTCTTGGTTTTTTCTCAGTCCACAACTTGGAAATTTTGTTGTGACAAATGCATACGGTTTGCAACGCGACTTGTCCTTGTTGCAGTCACCAAAGAACGTTATGGCAGCCCCCACTACATCCAATTCCCTCACTGCACGAGGATTCGTTGTGTTGAGAGCACCACTCGTGTTGGAGATGGTCGGTTCATCGAAGGCCATAATTAGCCAAAAAATTTTGATTAGAAACAACTATACAAAGCACCGTCCAGCATACAAGATGGATCTTAACATGACCAATCTCACAAAGATACACGTACGCTGTGATGCACCACGAGAGTTCATGAAAAGTAATAAAAATAATGTTCCTACGTGTTCAGATCGTACGTATCTACATGTTGGATTCGTGTCCCCTTAAACATGAACCCTAAGTAGCGTGTCAGTGTGACATAAACCATGACTAACAATAAAATCTCATTAGAAGGAATATGCAAAGGCCGTTGTTTGGTGTAATGGTTATAAATGCTGGGGCTGTCAGCACAGATAAGCATGTTCAAGTCTTGTTGGAAAGCAAAATGTTAGGCCGGTCTGTCGAAGAATGCTGTCACGGGCCAGAAGTCGATGCAGCGGAGAAGCATTGCATGGATCACCAGAATCAGGACTTGATAAAAAAATGCAGAAGATACAAGTCATGTAGCTTAGCTTTGATGTAAACTGTGCAGATGCCTGAGTTGATGGTTTTTGTTAATAGATATCTTGTTAGTTGTGACACAAGTGGATGGTTTTGGGGAATCTGGCCAAACATGCAATATTCAACTTTTTCACTGTCTCCCTTATTTAACAGATATATCTCCTCATTCCCCAACATGGTGTTAATAATCTATTATCCATTAACCATTCAAATAAACTCAAACAATTACAGTAGGTGGGAGGGAGATAAGCCTGAGCAACTTTTTACTGGTTACATCCCTTTCATGAGCTGCCTTGGCCATTGAGACCAAACACAAGGTGACAAGCTTGATTCCTTCACATGATGGTGCTCAATATATACTCTACATTGTATACGACCTAACCTACAGGTGCAGGTCTGAAAGGTCGTGAGTCCAAACAGGGCATGTCCACATCAGTGGAGGTTAGTCACCACTAGCAATATCATGATGATCCCAAGGTAACCTTTCTTCACCCTATAGGGGCAAAAACTGTGAGCTGCCTCATCCAGTTGATCTAAAGGTGCAATCACTTTAAATGGAATTTACACATTAATCTAAAATTTTGTAATTTCACATTACAACGAGACTTAATAATGTTTTCTTTGGTTTAACTTATTTCATAAAAAATAGAAAAACTATTATTGTCACCCATAGGGGTGGCAAAATCTGACCTGACCCGCCAACCTGCTTCTTAGCCGGGTTCGGGTTTGGCTTAAATGGGTTCGTGTTGTAAACGGGTCGACCCGCCTAACCCGTTTATTAAACGGGTCGGGTTCGTGTTAGGGGTATGCCAACCCGCCAACCCGTTTATATATATATATATATATATATATATATATATATATATATATATATATATATATATATATATATATATATATATATATATATATATATATATCCCGAAATCCAAGCCGGATGGATGCGTGTCGAGCAAGACTCACATGAGTTATCCCAACGGGAGCAAGGAGAAACCCCGCAGCGCGCAAGAATTTTGAATACTCGCGTCCACCATCGAATCCCGAACTTTGACTGAGCGTCCATGGCGGCGAAAATGGTGAGTTAGGGTTTCTCTCTCTCCTTTTGTGATGCAATTAGGGGTGGCAAAATCTGACCCAACCCGAAATCCGTGTAATCGGGTCCTGTCAACCCAAGCCATTTATTAAACGGGTTGGGTTACCCGTTTAATAAATGGGTCGGGTTCGTGTTTGCCACATCCAACCCGTTTAATAAACGGGTCGGGTTCGTGTTGAGGTATGCTGACCCGCCAACACGACCCTATTGCCACCCCTAGTCACCCATAGTTATGGAACGCTTCTAAAATCCTTAGAAGCTCACTTCAGAAACATAAAACCATACGCTTGTTTCATGCTTTCAAAACCCTGTGGGAAGTTCACGTGGAAAGTTTGGTTTTTCTCAATATAAATTTCAGCTTCCTTGAAATTGAAATTGTTATTTTTATATTGAAAACCTTGTGGGAAGTTCACTTTGGAAGAATGGAAGACTTGGTACTTTAAATATAAATATCAACTTGATATTGAAATTGTTGTTTTCTATTAGAAAATTTGTTTTTTTTTATTTGACGACTGAAAGTGGGGAAAACCCCGAGTTGGGTCCGACGACCACCCTGCCTTAGGTGGCCCACCTCTAAAAGCTATGGACACACCCATGAGCCAGGAGGATTTGATTAGGTGCCTTCATCCCAGCACCTTCACAACCACCCCCGCTGACCGTGTGGAAGTATATTTTTATTGTAATATGGTGGGTCCGTTTGGTAATCAGGCTTGGAAGATGCATTTAAGTAAAACAAAAGTTTAATTTACTTTTTTTTTTGTCACTTGCCACTTGATATCATTATAATCATCCTAATCGCTTACACTTATGCTTGATAAACGTTTCACTTCACGCCTCAAGCCATTTAGTAAATGCATGCTTCTCGCTTTCACATTTCATGCATTGATTCTCACCCATTTCTTACTTTCGGTAACTGTATGCATACACATAATGAAAAATGCTTTTACTAAATATCTTTAAACAATGAAGCTTACAAACACAGCCAAAGGAAAGACAATTAAAGCAAGAAAAAACCATACATAATATATAAAATTTATGTACAAGGGATTCATATTACAACTACCATGAGCTCCAATCCTTAGGAAAGCGTCAAACAAGAAGAGGTCTGAGGATCCCACATAGCAGGTAGCAAATACTTGCGATCATTTATGCCACGTGCATTGTAGCTAGCACCAGTGTTGGGATCTACCAACAGGTCGCCTGCATAGCCAGGGTATGCCCCCTTCCCATAGATGCCAAGGCAAGCAGAAACTGCCTCAAGAGGTGCAGATGAGGGTCCTTGAAAGAAACCATTCCCAAAGGGATTGGTCACTGTACCAGCCAACATACCAGCAATGTTTATGACCATTCCATCCACACCCACATCACCATTTGGTGCCACCAATGGTGGGGTTTGAGTCCCATAGATAGGCTGATGGAATGGCCAAGCACACTGCCCTGGGCATTGGGTCTCAGAGTTTCCCACCCAAATGTAGGCAAATCTCTGCTTTAGACCCAAAAGAGCAGAGTCATGGAACCCACAACTACTCATACAGAACCCTTCCACAGTGACATCCTCAGCAGTGAGAACTAGTGTAACACCATCAGCAGAAGCAGCCTTGGCAGCCAGCTCCTTGATTTGGGCCCTCTTTAGGGACTTCCCCATTGAGCAGCCCCCATCCAAAACCTGCTCCCCAAGTCTCACCCTGTTGCCAAACTCACCAGCTTTGACCATGTACCTCTCAGTGATGTCCCACCATGAAGAAACAGAGGGGCGCTCTGTTTTCTCTTGTTGGTCAAGAGAGTTGAGGAAGTCCACAATGACAGAACGTTGGGCAGCTGTGAAAACACCATACCAAACTATAGAAACAGTCATATCTCCTTGGAGGAGAAGACCATTATGGTAAGTGAGGACCAAAGGGGGTTCCTCTACAACAGTGGCTAGCTTCCTGGCACAGAGACAAGTCTGAACCAAGACAAGGAGCATAACCAGCTTGATAAGAAAAACCATTATGTGATACTAAAGAAAGGGTGGTAGTGTAAGGATTTCAGTAGTAGGGAATGGAACTAACAGGTGAGGGTGGTGAGAAGGGAGAGGGTGGTGGTGCTTAAATAGGGGAGTTCAGTGCATGAATGATTACAGAAAACCGGGGTTATTGGCATTTGTGGCTTGGTGAACACGGATCACGGGGGGCTCACAAAAGACAAGGGATGTGGGCCCGCATGCCCTCTGCATAGGCAGAGAGAGGAGCCCTCGGTTTCGTGTTTCCATACACAAACTAGAGCCACTCAAGAAACCAGTGTTGAGATCAGGTGCAATCACATTGCACAAATGTGATGTGCCGCTGCACCTCAATACCATCCATCTGCTGTTGGCCCCACGGATTAGAACAGAAGCGGAGGGTGATCAGGTTCATCAGTACATTGTATTTGTGCAACGTGATTGCACCTGATCCTGACTCCAAGAAACCATGGTTTTGCAAACCTTTTCTTGTTTTGGTTGTTTTTATTCACAAGAGGTGATAGAAAGATTGTACAAATATTAGTCAATTGGCTACAGTCATTTTGAATTTGAAGTGACACTAGTCTTCTCATTTGTGGGCCAAATCTCGTCAGGAATGCAATTCAAGTAGATACAGGAACATAAATGAATAGGGTAGACCTGATTCGAGCTTAGAAACTAGACTGGTTAAAGCTCGGAACGAACCAGACAGTGCATGTTCGAGCTTGGTTCGTTTATTAGTGGACCGAGCTTGTCACTCAGATCGTGTTTGTGTTTAGCCGAGCCAAGCTCAAGCTCGACTTGCCCTTGAACAAGGCGAGTCAAATACGAGCTGGATTGTGTAAAAAAATATTCATGTTATTTACATATGGAATATATATTTTATATATTATACTTAATATATATTATATTAAACTTGATAGTTCATATTTTACATTTGTATTTCTCATGCATCCTTCTCTTTAAATATTATACTTAAAATATGAGTGGGTGGTAGCAGCGCACTCGCTAGGAGCGCAAAAGGAACAGGATGACGTTGAGCCAGGGTCATTTATTCCGCAATAATACTTTAGCAGCGACAAAAAGTCGCTGTATGGAACCTTTAGCAGCAACTTTTTGTCGCGGTAAGACTTTTAGCAGCGACAAAAGTCCCCGCTAAAAGTGTTTTTGCGGAAACAATGATGCTGAGTGTCCATCGATTGCGCCGCATGATAGACGCTCAGTGCCATCCCGCTGGTAGTTGCACACCTAAGGGTTGCGCATTTATCACTTTTTTTCTTAAAATATATATCACATATAAAATATATACTTTTGATCTAATCGAGCTCACCTGAGCTGAACACCTTGTGTTCGGGTTTGGCTCGTCTAAGCTAAACAACCTGCTCAGCTTGCCAGCTTGTATAAGCTGATCACGAACGAGCTCATGACCACCCGAGGTGTTCGGTTCATTCACCTGTCATTTTAGTAAGTTCATGGGTAGGGGTAACGGGTCAGGTTTGGTTCAAACCCAGGTATAACCAGACCTGGCCCGGATTTTTGGGTATGGTATTGGGTTTGGACTTGGGTTTAATAGGACCCACCATAAGAGAAAGCATACCCGGACCCGATAAGAACTACATGAACCAGACCCCGTAAAATATTATTTTTTATCATTTTTTACATTAAAAAATTGTGGGTCTTGATCGAAACTCGGGTTGGGCCCAGGTCTGGTATAAAATTTCACAAACTATACTCGGATCCATGTATTAATCAGACCTTTAGATCTGGACCCGGGTCTTAATCGGGTCTTCTTATTTATCACCATACCGGACCCTATAGAGTTTAGTACAGGTCAGGTTCAGGTAAACCCGACCCATTGACACCCCTATTCATGGGTCAGGTGGGTAAAAGATGCAGATTCATTTAAAAAGCGGGTTGGTTCTTGGGTATGAAATTTTAGGACCTGGACCTGGACCGATTGGTGCACAATTAATCAATTTGTTGTTAAGAATATATATATATATATATATATATATATATATATATATATGAAACAACCTGATCCGAATCCATCTGTATGTTCCCAAACTTATTTATACAATGAAACTTTAACAACTTGAATGAAGGAATCTACACTGGTTCATACTTGAATGGCTAAATTCAAACTAAACTTATATGAAGACCGATTCAAACTAAACTTATATGAATATATAAGTATTCCTAGCTTCACGGAGTTGCCCAATCAAAATCATCCCAATATCTTGATTCAGGTACTCCCATATTCATTCTTAAATAAATTCAACCCATCGAATCCAGTTTGTTGAGCCATAGCCAAAATAAACCAAACCCAAATTCTTTATAGACCTGAACCCGTTTATACTTGTACTCAAAATCAGGTCCGAGCAGCTCTACATGCAAGTCATTGTATGACTTGCATTTACTGGCCAATATTTAAGCCGAAAGACCAGGAGAACAATGACAAGTAGGACACGTGTCATGCCAAGAAAGCAACACGTTACCCAGGATAGGGCACAAGGCCAGAATAACAGGAAAAAGGGAGGTTGGGGAAAGTGCCCTTCATATGAGAAAACAAGATTGATATCTAGTGGGAATCGATGGTACATTGTATGGAGATTAATGGGTGTTTATGTAATGATGGACAATTATTGCTTTTGTGGTTCCTGGTTTGGCATAATAGTGAAGGAAATAAGAGGGTGAAGTTTTACCAGGTTGGGTTTAGTGAAATTTATATAAGAAAACCAAGATCCGTATCTAATAGAGATTGATGATACATTAGATTTGAATAAATAGTAAGCTTACGTGATCATAGACAATTATTGATGTTGTCATAGGGTTGGTAAACGAGCCAAACAGAGGGTGTTTTGAGCTCGGCTCATTCTCGTAGTAAGCTGCGGTGAACTTGAGCTCATGGCGAGTCCGATTTAAACAAGCTCAGCTTGATCCGGCTTATTTACAACAACAAAAAAAAGAAAATTATTTTTTATAATTCAAAATAATAAGATTTTGTAACGCCCTACTCAGGGTGGGCGAGAGGGTGAGGAGAGTCCCTCCCTCTTCCCCCACGTATGGAGGAAGATGGGGGGAAACTTCCCGTTATTTTGCATTAAGGTAAAAGCTGCTCCCTTTTGGTGGGGGAGAGGCCTCCGTTAATGGAGAAAAAGGGGGGTTACAAGTGAGGCCCACAAGCCCTTTACCCCTCTAGATATTCGTGTGAAAGAGAGAGACGGGAAGACAGAAAAAGAGAGATGGTGTTAGGGAGAAGGAAAGAGAGAAGAAGAGAGGGTGATCGGGCACCATCCAACCTAGGTGGTAGGTAAGCCTTCCTTTCATGTTTTTTTTTGTTCTTTCATTTGGTTTTCATGAGTTGAGATTCATGGCATCAGCAACTATAGTGGTTGTAGGTGCCGATGATGGCTTTGATAAAGCCAGCAACCACAATGGGTTGTCAACACTAGCCATTGGGAGAGGATCGATTCGGTCTGAGCATGCTCGAAACAAGTTCGGTTATGTTATGGAAGGACAAAAAGCTTATGGAAGGACAGAAATCAGATAGGCTCTCTGTCATGGCTCTTATCAAGCACAACTCTGTCTGGGCATGCCTAGACCGAGTCAGGGAGAAGTAGAGATAGGGAGCTAAAACTCCCTGTCTCAGTGTGCATTTGCAATCAACTCAGTCTGAGCTTTCTAGATTGAGCCTGGACATGGTCAGGCGAGACAGAGAATGTTGTCTCTATCTCAGCCCATAGGATGGATTGACTCGGTCTGGCCTTTGCCTAGATCAAACCAGGATGCCTTTGCAAGGATTTCAGATATTTATAAGTTCTCAATATAAATTGCATGTTAAAGTGTTATCATAATTAAAACAAAAATACTTTAGAGAATATAAAACTACATGCATAAGAACAAAATTGAGTATTTGAATTAAGTCCTTGGAGTCCCTTCTTTCAGTTAGGTTACTAGAAGTTTTAAGTCAACTTAACATGCTAAAACTGAACCTCATAAATCTTGAAAGAGGCAACGGATGGAAAGGGTTACCTGATGGCCATTAAAGTGAGAGTTGTCATAAGCGTGGGCCACTGATGATTTATTAATGTAGTATCATTACATCGTCTGCATGTTTAGATCTTTTGGTAAATATCAGAACCCTACGAAGAACTTGAGAAAACTTAGCTAAGTTATAAAAAAAAAAATAGTGAACTCGAGGTGTTTATGTGGGAAAGCAATAGGTTGCTTAATATATCTTAGGGATTATGTTTCATACAACAATTGAGACTCTAAGCAGACCAGAATGTAGCATAAACCATGAATCTTGCAGCGCAGGTATATCTCTCTAGTTTGATTCCCCAGCTACCTATCAATGTATTCTCTTTTATCGTAGTGCCTCATGACTCTCGTGAGATCATAAAAAGTGGTTCATAGTTTGGCCTAACATCGTAGAATTGAAGTATTTTACATGGGTTGATACACTCAAAGTAAGCTATTGTCGGTATAACCAATTTATTACAGTAGTTAGTATTGAGTGGATGCAAGCTATGAGTTTTGAAAAGATTAATGGAAGGATTTTAACAAAAACAAACATGTATATTATGTGGTGTAAAATTAAACTAATACTATAAGTTTAGAACCTACTATAGTTGTAAGTCAAAGTCTTCAATTATTTATAAATAATTTTTACTAACTTGTAGACTCACTCTCTTTTTAATAATTATAATTGTAGTTTTTAGTTGATTGATCAAAAACTGATAGGAGTCGCCAGTGTTCCAACACGTATTCATAGGCGGCTAATTGGAGATGAGATTTCTTTTTATGTTCTTATTTTATTGAACTCATTATATGTATGAATGATATAACGTAAGAGGGCTTGGAATTATGAAACTATGATGTTATTTTAAGAAAAAAATTTATGTCATGGTTTCATTGTGCTCACTTTGAATTTTTCTCTCTAAAAAGTAATACCTACCAACTAAAACTCTAGAGGTCTAAGTCAAGCTCAAGCTAACTCATTTAACAAATAAATGTACTGTTTCAAAGTCATAAGCAATAGGCTTTGAACTGTAAACTTAATGTTTGCAAGCCAAACAGTTCAACCATCTACCCTTGGGCTTCCTCTGTTTCATATCCCTGTGTAGAAAAAACTTTTCATGGGAATGGGCACATATTTTTAAAAAATCTTGTTAGCTCAGCTTTTCCATGATAAAACTTTCACATGGGGAGGTATATGAAAGAATTTAGGGATAAAAAGTGATAGGTAGTGAAAAAAAACTGAATCCCACTTGTCCCATCATGGCACTTTCCCATGGTCATGATTTGATGTTTGATTCGTTGATGGTTGGGGGAAAGATTGCATCAGGATTGTCAGCTCAACACTTTCCCATGAAAGTTGCATGAAACAAATGGAGATAAAACATATGCAAAACATATTTATCATGAGTTAACGAACCTATATGAAACCAAATGCTTATTGTTAGTGTTCAGCTTGCCAAGCTTACTTTACCACTTTGAACAATCATTCTACCGGCCGAGCCATGAGCAACCCATCTCGTTCCACTTATGCATGGTGGTTTGGTATAAATAAAGGAAACAACTCGGGGGAAGAAGGAAAGGGGGGGAGGGGAGCGGCCAATACTTAAAGAGTATAGGGAGTGTAGGTTTTGTAGCTTGTGATAAGAACAAGCGTATATTCAGGTGAGAGAGAATGGGCACAAATCAAATGAGCACGTGAAGGCGTAGATGCATTCACGAGCTTTGCTTGACATTCACTGCTGCTTCTGCTTGCTACTACATGTGCAGGGACCACCCTCTTTATCTGTATATATATGGCGCTACAGAGAGCAGAGCCTTCAGTTGCACGAGTTTTAGCAGGAGAGCCATCCCATCAAGCATCTATACCAACGGGGGGGGGGGGGGGGGGTGTGCTACTAGTGCAGTCCCATCTTAGGAAAGAAGGGACACTCTGATGGGGGGATGTTTGTGTAGGGTTACTGCCCGCTTCTGATAATGTTTACGATGAGGAATGGAGATGAAATCACTGTTCGATGAAAGGCACACTTGGAAGCAAAATCATAGAAGCATGATTAAAATGGATAACACACACTCTATATATATTCTTACGAATGGGTCACATGCACTCACATAACACACACTCTTTAAGTTGAAAATTATCTATAATTTAATTGATTTTTATTAATAATTGATATATTTTTATAACTTTCTCTCCCTCTCTCTTTCTATTTTTTGATAATTTAATATCTACATATAGATAACTTTCTAAACCACATAACTCTCTCTCATATATCCACAGGATTCACATACAACGATCTTCTCTCTTATGTCCCTACACGGTTTCCATTTAAGTAGAGACACTCTCGCTCTCACTCTCTTTCCTGTGCGTGAGTGGGGCATCTTTCCCTCAATAAAAAAAAGTCCAAAAACATTTGTAAATGACATATATACCATAATACATTGCATGTCGTTACAAAAATATATAACTGTCTTAATATTTTGCACAATGGGGCATTCCCTACTGAGCGACGCGTTGTACTCTCTAGGCCCGGAGGCAGTGATAAATGGGCAAGGGTTGCTAGGTCGTCGCCCAGAAGCGACGCGTCACACCGTCGCCCGGGTGTGGTGTCAAATAGGCAAGGGTTCCCTCACTTTGTTGGACGGGTGGGGGTAAAGAAGTTAGTCCAAGACCATAAAATTAGGTTAGCCACTTGGAACATAGGGTCTTTAACTGGTAAGTTGGTAGAGTTAGTAGATGTTATGTGTATGAGAAAGATTGATATTTTATGTCTACAAGAGACCAAATGGGTAGGTGAGAAAGCAAAAGTGGTAGAACCTTGGGGATATAAGATTTGGTATACAGGAATAAATAGGAATAGGAATGGAGTAGGGATTGTTATGAGTCGTCAGTTTATAGATAATGTAGTTGAGGTCCGTAGGAAGGGTGATAGAATTTTACTTATTAAATTAGTATTAGGTACATATATTATTATTATTATTAGTGTTTATGCACCGCAAGTAGGTTTAGATGATTTCATTAAGCATGAATTTTGGGAAGATTTAGATGAAGTAGTACAAGGGATATCTTATGGAGAAAAGCTTTTCATCGACGGTGACCTTAATGGACATGTAGGCATTAGTAGGGATGGATTTTAGAGTATCCATGGAGGCTATGGTATAGGAGAAAGAAATGAAAGTGGAGAAAGGATTTTAGATTTTTGTTTGTCCTATGATATGATCTTAGCAAACACTTGGTTTAGGAAGAGGGAGTCTCACCTAGTAACATTTAAAAGTGGGGTTAATACGAGTCAGATAGATTTTTTCCTACTTAGAAAGAGAGATAGGGGTTGTTGCATCGATTGTAAGGTTATACCGGGAGAAAGTGTAGCTACACAACATAGAGTCTTAATTTTAGATCTTAGAATTAGACAATGCCGCAAAAGGGATAGACATAGGATAAATCCTAGAATTAAGTGGTGGGCACTGAAAGGAGCTAAACAAGGAATGTTTGTAGAGCAGGTAGTTAAGGAAGTTGATTAGTGTCTCGAGGAGGATTCAGAATCAATGTAAAATAAGATAGCGGGTGGCATGATAAAAGTGGCTAAGGAGGTATTGGGTGAGTCTAAAGGCGGTGCACCACTAGGTAAGGATACATCATGGTGGAACGAGGATGTGAAATTAGCTATTAAGGTTAAAAGAGCGTGTTATAGAAATCTAAGTAAGAGTCGTGATAATGAGAATTTGGAGAAGTATATGATAGCAAAGAAGGAAGCTAAAAAAGTAGTTCGAAACGCGAGGGCTAAGGTATATAAGGAGGTTTATGACAAGTTGGATACCAAAGAAGGCGAGAAGGATATTTATAGGCTTGCAAAGATGAGAGATAGGAAATCGATGGATTTGGGAATGGTTAGATGTATCAAAGATGAAACACAAAGGGTTTTAGTCAAAGATGAGGAGATTAAGGAGAGATGGAAAGATTATTTTGATAAGCTTTTTAATGATAGTCATGCTCAAGATCTTGGAGACTTCTCCATTCCTTTTCATGAGATAAATCGTGACTTCATGCGCAATATTCAAAAGAAAGAAATTGCAGAGGCTTTGAAGAAAATGAAATCAAGAAGGGCAGTTGGCCCAGATGGTATACCTATCGAGGCTTGGAAATGCTTGGGAGAGAAAGGTTTAGAATGGTTGACAAATCTTTTTAACTTGATTTGGCGAACAAATAAGATGCCTAATGAGTAGAGGAAAAGTACTTTGGTGCCTTTATATAAGAATAAGGGTGATATACAAGATTGTACAAACTATCGTGGTATAAAACTCATGAGTCATACTATGAAACTTTGGGAGAGGGTAATTGAGTCTAGGTTGAGGAAGGTTGTCATGATATCGGAGAATCAATTTGGTTTTATGCCTGGAAGATCAACTATGGAAGCTATACATCTTCTTAGATAACTTATTGAAAGATATAGAGAGAGGAACAAAGATTTGCATATGGTTTTTATTGATTTAGAGAAGGCATACGATAAAGTACCTAGGGACGTTCTCTGGTGGACAATGATGAAGAAAGGTGTTTCTCTCAAGTACATTAGTATAATTAAAGATATGTATGAAAGAGTAGTAACCAATGTCCACACTTGTGGAGGGTGACAACCAATTTTCCGATAACGGTTGGGTTACATCAAGGATCTGCTTTAAGCCCTTTTCTATTTGCGATAGTGATGGATGAGCTTACGAGATCAATTCAAGAAAATGTACTGTGGTGTATGTTGTTTGCTGATGATATTGTTTTGATTGATGAGTCTAGAGCTGGGGTTAATGCTAAGTTAGAATTATGGAGACAGACATTGGAAGCTAGAGGTTTTAAGTTGAGTAAGAGTAAGATTGAATATATGGAATGTCGGTTTAGTAAGCAACGATGTAGTGATGGGAGTGTAGTGAAGCTTGGTGAGCAAAAAATACCGGTGATTGATTATTTCAAATATTTGGGATTCATCATTCAAAAGTATGGAGAAATTGATGGAGATGTAAATCATAGGATAAAGGTTGGGTGGATGAAATGGAAAAGTGCTACTGGAGTGCTGTGCGATCGTAGAATGCCATTGCGGTTGAAGGAAAAGTTTTATAGGACGACTATTAGGCCCGCTTTACTATATGGTACGGAATGTTGGGCTGCCAAGAGACATCATATTCAAAAAATGAGTGTAGCTGAGATGCGGATGATTAGATGGATGTGTGGAAATACAATAAAAGATAAGATTCGGAACGAAGAGATACGTAAGAAGGTAGGTGTTGCTCCCATTGATAATAAGATGCGAGAGAATCGTTTACGGTGGTTGGGGCATATTCGGTGACGGCCTAATGATGCTCCAGTTAGAAGGTTGGAGAAATGGGAAAATATATTAGTTAAAAGAGGTCGGGGTAGGCCTAGGAAGACTTGGATAGAGATGATAGGAAAGGATTTGAATGCTTTGAACCTCACCGAGGACATGGCATTTGATAGAAATGATTGGAGGAAAAGGATTCATGTGGAAGACCCAAAATGAATTTCTTTTTTTGGTTCATATCGCTGACCCCAATTGTTTTGGGATGAAGGCGTAGTTGTTGTTGTTGTTGTTGTTGTTGTATATATATATATATATATATATATATATATATATATATATATATATATATATATATATATATATATATATATATATATATATATATATATATAGGAGGGCGTGAGTTTGACATTATATAGGATGTGTGAACGTCGCTGTCATGTCGGACAAACCCGCATCGCTGATCGTGGACGTGATCAGTGGCGCGCACGTTCATGTGATATAAGGAAATTAACGGCAGTTGCGACTGCCTTTAAATGTCCTATTAAAATGCAATCGGACACACTGGGCATGTCCGACGATTGGGCATCTACTGTTGCTCCCAATTGTATATATATATATATATATATATATATATATATATAGAGAGAGAGAGAGAGAGAGAGACCTATTAGATAGAAAACTTACCAACCCTATTCACTAAGAAATTTTCAGCATTTTTTCAAAATTCTGACCTTACAGATGTGTTCAGCAAGATTGATTTACTAGAGATTAACACTTGGATAATGCATTTTGAATGAAAAAAATGGTATTTGAAACCTCAAAAAATTATAAAAATTGTAGACCATTGATTTTTGGACTTTATAAAAATTTATCCATGCATTGGGAAAAAATGACCCAAGTGTCAATCTATAGTAAATCAATCATGCTGAACACATATGTACGTAAGGTTAGAATTTCAAAAAAATATTGAAAATTAATGGTCTTGAATAATCTGGTATCGTCTGCCAGGAATGCAGTCTGGTAGCTTCTCACTAACCAGATAAAGAGATAAAGAAATGAAAACCTACTATATGAAAAATGTACCAATCCTACCCACTATATATATATATATAGAGAGAGAGAGAGAGATAAACCATCCAAACCAATTTTTAAAAATCATATTTAAAATCATTTTTTGGCAGATTTGATCACACTAATGTGATCTCCACGATAAAAAAAACCCAAGAACTGATTTTTATTGTGAACTTTTTTTTTATGTATACATTGAATTTTTATGATCTAGAAAACTTTAAATGTTTCAAACTATTGTTTTTTAGCACATTATATATAATCCTATATATACATTGAAAAATGTGCTATATAAGTGTTGTTTTTTAGGTTTTTGGCTATTATGGTTATTTTTGGCAAAAAGACACTTATAAAATATATTTTTGAAAGTGGTTTGTACTTTCTTTGATTGGTCTCCCTTCTTTTTATATATATATATATATATATATATATATATATAGAGAGAGAGAGAGAGAGAGAGAGAGAGAGAGAGAGAGAGAGAGAGACGAACTATAACCATCAACATTACAAAACAGGTTCAACAAACATTGAACCTGCCGAAAAGCCAAAAAGGCCCAAGACAGGCCAAGGAGCCTACAAAAAGGAAAAAAGAAAAAGAAAAAAAGAGAAAAAAAATGAAAAAGAAAAAGAAAAACAAGATACAAATACAGTTAGTCGACGAGCATCACATTGGATTATGAGGGGGGCATGGTGGCAGATTGCGTTGAAGATTAGGGATGCTGATGCGCAGGATGACGTACACGTCTGCCAAAATAAGGTTCACCAGTTTATTGAACATTGTTGGACTATGCTGAAAAATAACGTTGTTGCGGGTCATCCATACGGCCCACCAGGACGAGAGAAGCCAAGTTTGCCAAATAATCTGTCATTTGTTGCAATGACGAACTGACTGAGGATCCCACATCAAATCGCTGGCGAACGATTCTTGGCGCACGCTGACCCCTGACTTATTCCAGGTCACCTTAAAGATGTTTTGAAAAACAGAGCACTCCCCAAAAAGGTGAAACGCAGATTCTTTGGCCGCCTCACGCAACACACATTTACTCGACAGATGAAATCCGATGGATTTGAGGAAGTTGTCAGTCTGCACCCGATCATGTAAGATTAGCCAAGCCAGGAACGAGATCGATGAGTCGGTCCCTTGCCCCAGAAACCGGTCCACCTCCGAAGGAAGGAGAGCGAGGTAGCATTCTTTTGAAAGGAAAGATTCATTCGGAGCAAAGTTGTGTCCAAAGAATTGTGACTGCTAGTCAACATTTACATTATTTGAAAGAACCGTAGACCATGCTTGGATCCATGATCGACGAAGCTTTGACATTGTTCGCTGACGTACGGTTGTAGCCCCCACAAACGATTCCACACCCCCATATTTAGCTAGAAGAACGCTTGCACATGGAGACCCAGGTTGGTGCGCAAGCCAGCTCTGCTTCACGACGAGTATCATACTCCTCAGCTTGAGATCCTTGATTCCCAAACCCCCCTTATATAGAGAAAGTCGAAGGGTGTCCCACCCTATCAGGCGGCTCTTGTTGTTGGGACCTCGACCAAACCACAAGAAGTTCGCCACTACCCGAGCTAGCTTCTTACTAACCCCCATAGGCATCAGAAACATAGACATAAAAAAATTTAGCATAGCATTAAGAACGTGTTTGATGAGAGTCAGTCTACCAGTGATGGAAAGGTAGAAAGCTTGCTAGCCCGATATTTTATGTTGAACCCTTTGAAGAGTAGCGCTTCAAGTTGCCGTTGTTACACGACTGATCTGAAGCGGCAGACCTAGATAAGAAAAAGAGTTTTCCGATACCGAGCACCCGAATATCCGCTGGCCCATGACTCACATTGACGGAGGGACATTTACCATGGACAGACAACACTTATCATAGTTCATTGATAGACCTGACATCATTAAGAAAAAAGAAGGACAAGCTTGAATCTTAACATTTGCTGGATGGAAGCCCTTTCGAAGATAATTATGTTATCGACGTAGGTCAGGATCTGACTACGATACTCCTGTATACCGAGAGGCTCAATTAGACTACACTCCACTGCCATCTTAACCAAAACCATAAGGCCTTTAGAGACGACGTTGAAGAGTAAAGGAGACAAGGGGCATCTTTGTCGAAGACCACAACCAAGTTTGAATTGTTTCTCCTTGACCCCATTGATTTGAATCTGTGACTGGGCATTGGTTACCAGCTCATGCACTCAGCTAGAGAAACACCTACTGAAGCCCAAGTTCGTCAATATGTTGAAAATAAATGGCCAATGAACTGAGTCGTAGGCTTTATGGAAGTCAAGCTTAAGAGTGAAGAAAGTCCCCCCGCTGATCTTGAGAGAGTGCAACACTTCTGGGGCCAAAATGAAAGAGTGTTGAAGCCTTCTATTAGGAATGAAGATGAACTGAGCCTCCAAAAAAATCCTAAGAGCGACTGACTGCATTCTATTAGCCAAGACTTTGGCGATAATGCGATATAAGCCATCTGACACTGATATAGGGCAGAATCGCGAGATGTCCGATACAACTTCCTCCTTAAGAATAAGCGACACAATGGCTATGTGAGAATGAACTGACAATTGACTGTTGCGATAAAACTCAGCAAAGACACTAAGAATGTCACTCTTAACGCATTGCCAGAATATGCGAAAGAAATTCACCAGATACCCATCAAATCCTAGAGCCTTCCACCCAGACGAATCCCGCACCGCCGAGAAGATTTCTTATTCGGTGAACAACCCCTGAATCGAGTTGGAGAGCACCCGATCCATAGATAAAAATAAAGCCGTATCCATATAGTCATCTACAGCTTGACTGCATGAATATAGGTTAGAGAAATAGTTGGTGACAACATGGAGTACATGATTGCCCGAGAGAGAGAGAGAGAGGTATATATAAATCTGCCATATGGTTGATTTGATAGGAATGAACTCTTGGATCATCCGATTATTGTTAAAAGTAGGTTTTTTATGAGGCTTAAAAATCAATGGTTTAAGATTTACATAAATATGATTCAAGTATCATTTTCTAAAAAATGACTAAGAGAAACACATCTTTAGGGTCAGATTTGCAAAAAGTAATCCAAAAACACCGTTCACTCGTGATGTGTTAAAAAGTGATAGGCAGCTACACTTCAAACTACAAATTGGATGTTTATCATTTATTAAGGCGCATGATCACTTTCAAACATGATCGGAACGAATTCGTGTTCAGCGTATATCATGCATGTGCGATGAACTGTCATTTTATTATTTTTGCATAACTCCTTTAACGGCAACAAAATGTTGCGCTAAAGGTATGGGACCCTTAGCGACAACTTTTGTCGCTGCTAAAGGTTTTATTTGATGCAAACTTGCTCTGAGCTTCCATGTTCTAAAGTGAACATGCACCTACATGAGTTTGTTACGGTCATGTTCTAAAGTGAACATGCACCTATATATATATATATATATACGAAGCAAAAGAAATTTGCAACTAGGAGTCCACTTAAGTAGGATAAGCCAAGGGTCTCCATGAAATTAGTAAAAAGAGTAAGGCAGAAAGTAATTAGCCTGAGTTTGGTACTTGTCATGCTAGAAGATTTCACGTATCTCTGAGTGACTATCTTTTCTTTAGAAAACTTGTCATAAAGATCATGTGTTGATATTCCGCATAATAAAATTTTGATGTGTTGGATTAAATTATGGCGTTACTGTTTGTTATTTGGACGAGTGAATTGACAGTAGTTTCATTTTTAGGTTACCTTTTATTCATATTGTTATATATAACTTCTTATTCAGCCTTAACATTGGTATGCATAACTCTATCCATTTCACCTGATGCGTGTTCGGCCTCAATGTGAAATTCATCCCTTGGTCTAGGGTTGTAAACGGTTTGGATTCGGATCAGATGTGGCTGATACTATATTCGACTAATTAGATGTTGGTTAAATGGATTTGAATTCGGATTCAGAGTCAGATGATGAAAAGCTCATACTAGATCCACCTTTTTACATGATTCGGTAACAAAAAGTCAAATTCATATATGCATCCAATTATTTGTATATGGTTTTGGCTTACCAAATTCCACCAAACGGAATCATCGAATATCTGATAAAATCCGATTCATTAACATCCCTATACTGGTCGGAGTAGACGGTCGTTTTTATTTCCTACCATCCCCTCACTTTCTTGGGATAAATTTGCAATGTGTGACATTCTGTAGCATCTTACAATCAAGCCAATGGAAGTGCTGGGGGCCAAGTGTATTGGACTTTCCGCTACTTTGAGTCCAAGACTCCAAGTCTTTGCAGTTGTATGTAGGGGTGTCAACGGGTTGGGTTTAGTTCGAACCCAGATGGAATCAGACTTAGACCAGATTTTTGGGTATGGTATTGGATTCAGACTCGGATCTAATTGGGTCTACTATAAGAGAAACCATACCCGGACACCATAAAAACTACATGAACCAGACCTGGACCATACCTGCTAAAATAATATTTTTTATCATTTTTATATTGAAAATTTACAGGGCTTAATTAATTGGAACTCCGGTCAGGCCCGGGTCTGGTATAAAATTTCACAAACTATTCTGGGGTCCATGTATTAATCCGACCTTTGGGTGTGGACCCAGGTATTCTTATTTGTCACTATACCCGGACCCTGTAGGGTTTGCAGGTTGACACCCCTAGTTGTACGTAAACAGCAGAAAAGGTCAGTCATATTATTTGATGAAATTACATTGAGGGGAAAAGCTGTGAACCAAAATTTTGCATTCACAAATCAATTGATCCTTCCAACTAGATGTGTCAAAGGGGCGAACCCCACCACCCGGATCCGACTAGGAGGAATCAGTATGGGATCCAGAGACTTGATTGGATTTTTCATAAGAAAAACCATACCTGGATCCAATAAATATTACATAAACCAGACTCAGCCCATGCGGCCTGGTAAAATAATATATTTAAGTTTTTTACATTGAAAAATTGCATATCTTAATTGGAACTCGAATTGGATCCATGTTTGGGATAAAATTTCGCAACTGGCCTTTTAATAATCGGACCCCTTCTTTTGTTACCAAACCCTGACCCTACTGGATCCAGTATTTGGCGGGATCGGGTCACCCTACCTCCAACCAGCGTAGTACCACGTCTAGGAATCAGAAGTACGTAGTCCTTGACAGTCATGGATGTTCTGCCGGCTGTCTCCATATACCTTCGAACCCACCAAATGTATAAGCTTGTTGCAGATGAATGAAATGTTTATTCTTTCCTAAAAAAAAAGGATGCAAATGGGTCGGACCAAAGAATGTCAGATCCTGGATGAAAGTTTTGCAAATTTTGGCTGTTCCGGATCTGACTATCCCATGTATTTAGTTGTTCCCGATCCGAACCATTTGAATCCCTAAAGCAAGGCACCCTTATGCTAACTGAGAACGAGGGGAAATGGTCGAACCAAAGAATGTCAGATCCTGGTCCAGATTTGAGCAAGCATGTGAGATCGGATCAGGATCATTGAGTCCAAACACAAAGTTTTATCCTTTCCATGTAAAAGGCACTAGTGTTCACCCATTTTCATTGGATCTAGCATCGAGCTCATATCTGGACCTGCTTCCCTTACACTCGGGCATAATACTGCCTCAATCAAGGGATCACCACATTGCCAGGTGATTTTTTGTGTCATTTAGGCGCATCATAACCTGAAAAGATCAGATGCAATATGATTGCACAAATATTTATGCATTAAGCACCTGATCACCCTCCATCTTGGGCACAGGGCCTGTCAGGTGTGGGACCCAAGACCTGCTGGAGGGCGATGAAGTGCTTAATGCACAAAATTTTGCAATCATATTGCACCTGATCCGGACTCTATCATAAGTTCATAACTATGAAAATATCAGAATATTAAGAAGCTCAAAAGGGGCTAAAATCGTGTTAAAATTTTGCCATATATTAAAAAGCAATGATAAACTAAACTTATTGTGATAAAATTGATTTTCATCAATTACCTTAGCCTCAACCTTCCACACATGCTAAACATAATGGACTATGACTTAGGAGAGCAATTGGGTAAGCCCTTAATCATCTGGTTAAACAAGATATAGCACAAATTTGAAAGATCCTGTTTGCTCTTATCTGGTTTAACAAGATATAGCACAAATTTTGTTATGGGTATCCTCAGACGTAGTACTTGACAAAGAACATTGAGAAACTTTTGGCATGGTATAAATCCTCAAGTTAGTTCATCAACAACAAGCATCTTAGAGAAAACAATTTACAATTGTATTGCCACTGATGCCTTTCATAAACCACCCCTAAACTACCTCAAACAAGATAAGCAGCAGCAACACAGAACCAGAAGCTGCTCTATGGGGAGTTAGGACTTTAGAGACACACCAATTATCCAGAAGTTGGGGTTAGGATAGGGAACTCTATTCAGGATAACTGCAATGCAATTTCCTGCATATCCCACTTTTCAGGATAAACGGGATGCATCGAATGACCCCTACATTCGTAACATGCTTCAGAACTTAAAGATATGAATCTATTTCCAAACAGTCACACCATCTGACTCTAATGCGATTTGACAAATCATGTCCAACACTTAATCTTCATTCAGTAATTTTTTTTTCGGCAACTGCAGAATACAAGCAAAAAAGAATGAAAAAATAGTCGATTATACATATTCTATGCACAAGGCGTGAGGCCTATGGTGTGTTCTTTTAAGCTTTACACAAGCGTTGAACAAGTAGAGGTCGTAGGATCCCACAATGCAGGCAGTAGAAACTGACGCCCATTGACCCCATTTGCATTGTAGCTCGCACCACTGATCGAATCCACCAGCAATTCCCCTGCATAACCTGGGTACGCGTTCTTCCCATACATCCCTGGACAGGCAGATGCTGCTTCCATAGGAGCAGTGGCTGGTCCCTGAAAGTAGCCATTCCCAAAGGGGTTGGTCACTGTACCAGCCAACAGGCTTGCAATGTTTATGATCATCCCATCCACACCCACATCACCATTTGGTGCCACCAATGGTGGTGTCTGAGGCCCATATAGAGGCTGGTGGAATGGCCAAGCACACTGTCCTGGGCATTGGGTCTCAGAGTTACCCACCCAGATGTACGCAAACTTATCCTTCAAACCTTTAGCCAGTGGAACAGAGTCATGGAGACCACAGCTGCTCATGCAGAACCCCTCAACTGCAACATCCTTGGATGTGAGGACAAGAGTGATGCCATTGGGAGTGGCAGCTTTGGCAGCCAGGTCCCGGAATTGGGCCCTCTTGAGTGACTTCCCCAATGAGTACTTCTCATCCAACACCTGCTTCCCCAGCAACACCCTAGTGGTGCTGGGCTTGCCTGCTTTGTTCATGTATCTCTCTGTGAGCTTCCACCATGATGACACAGAAGGGTCTTTCTTTTGGTTCTGCTGGTTGAGAGAGGTAATGAAATCACCAACAATGGACCTCTGAACGGCTGTGAACTTCCCATACCAAACAATGTTGATGGGGAGGGTGCCTTGGAGCAAGGCACCCTTGTGGTAGGCGAGCACAAGAGGGGGTTGCTGCACTAGAGCAGTGAGCCTCCTCCCAGCAAGGCATAACTGAACCAAACTCAAAAGGAGAACGATCTTCACAAGGAATGCCATATTGTTTGCTCACTCTAAGGACACAAAAGAGAAGATAGGGTTTAGTTGGTAATGAGAGATTCAAGGTATCAGAGACTAGAGAGGCCTTGAAAGCTTAAATCCAGAGGGATCGGAGGCTGGTGTGTGTCTGAGAGAGGTCAGGTGGCCTTAAATAGGGGACTCATGATATGGGCACCCCTTTAATTTCTAGAGAGAGGGGGAGAGAGAGAGAGAGAGACTCTTATTCATGGCAGCTTCTTAGCACCGGACACGGATCACGGGATTCCCTCCTTGGTAGGGCAGAAGGAGTGCAGCAACAACTGTCAGCCAATCGTTTTCATTGATATTTTAATTTAGTTGTGTTGGGGAAGGCAGAAGCTGCCACTTTCATTCCGCAGATGGGCAGGTGTATCTGGAGTCTGGACCAGCGAGTGGATAAGAGCATCGCAAAATACGCCTACATCTAGCCTGGCTTTGATTGTGTTGGATCAAGTTTGGCACCTTCCTGGTGCACATGATCAAATGAGTATGTATTTTAACAGTAGGTACAATAATTGGAGTCAGTATATAACTTTGATTTTTTTTTTCCTTTTGCATTATTAATAAGGAAATTGGCTAGGATTCCAAACCCCATAGTTGAAACTTGAAACTCACAGTGGGAGGTAGTTTTCACCAAATCTGACCCGGTATAGTCAAAATAGTAGGAATCACCTTTGGATCGTATTTTTTTTAACATAAAAATTGGATTTTTTTTGAAGTTGAAATTTCGGTATTGTAGGCCATTGATTTGTCAACTCCTGAGGCATACATGTCAGAAAAACATTATCCAAGGACTGGCTTTTACTAATCCAAACATACAGATCACATTAATTTAGAGGGTCAGATGTGAAAATAAATAAGTAAAAGGAATATATAGAGTTTCACTGGGGGTTTGAGACCCATGAAAGTAGCAAACATTATCCTGCATTACTAGTTGACAAGGTGATGGCTAATGAAAAAAATGGAAAATGCATGCAAGACATATATGAAAATATCAACAATCATTGGGTGTACTCTCTAATGGGCAAGGGTGACTAGAGTTTACACCAATGAATTCACGAGTGAGGTGGTTTTCTCTGGTTATCAGAAATAAAAAAACAAAGAACAAGACACGAGTTGTATGGTTTTAAATATCATAAAAAGGAAGAGAGTTAAATAGTTAAAAAATGTAAAAAAATAACTAAGATGTGAAGAGAACGATATACGATAGGAAAGGTGAATAGAAAAACGATAATCAGCTTCATTCTCCTTTGAAAGGTACAGAATATACTTACATGTGATAACGTTGGATACGTTCTCTCTCTCAATATGGTTACAATGTGTTCTCTCAATGTGGTTACAATGTGATTTGTTATTTCTATCAATATAGTTATTCCCTTGATCCACGCGAGGACTGTTATCTAATGACATGTGCAGCATATATCAAGAATGGTTTTCCTAATATCTAAATGTTACCGTAAAATGTGAAATATAACAGCAGTCAATCACTTATTTTACGTGATATTTTCAATACGCCTCCTCAAGTTGGAGCATGTGGGTAGAGCATGCCCAACTTGGACTTCAACAGTGAAAATTGTTCAATGCCCAAGGCTTTGGTGAAGATTGCGAGGTCATGTGAATGAATTGTGTACGAATCAATCCACTTTTGATTTTCTTGCGGATGAGATAGCAATCTAATTCAATGTGCTTTGTGAGTTTATGGTAAACAGGATTGGCAGCTATGTGCATAGCTGCTTGGTACAAAATAGAACCATGAATGAGGATGTTGGATTCCCAGATCCACCAGTAAGTATTTGACCCAAGTGAGTTCACAGCTGGCCAAAGCCATGGAGCGGTATTCAGCCTCCGCAGGCGATTAAGATACTGTATATTGTTTGTTTGATTTTCAGGATATGGGACTGTCCACAATCATGGTTCAAGAGTGCCTTTGAGATACTTGAGTAACCATAGTGCTACCTCCATATGTGGTTTGCGTGATTGACTCAGAATGTGGACAACAAATAAAATATTGGGTTGTGTGATTGTTAGGTATATGAGATGCTCAATCAAATGCCGGTATTTGCTAGGATCATTTAGAAGGACACCATACTCATTGTTGATCTTCAATTATTGTTCAATAAGAAATGAACATGGTTTGACTCCCAGATAACCTATGTCTTCCAAAATGTCGAGGACATATTTTCTTTGAGGTAAAAATATGCCTTGTTTGGACCTAGTCACTTTGATCCCCAAGAAGTATTTGAGTTGGCAAGGGTTTTTAAGACAAAACTAATCATTGATATGAGATTTGAGCTCAGTAATGTGGGGTGGATTATCACCAGCTATAATTATGTCATCAACGTACACCAATAAGAACATTTGACTTTGCTTGTTGATGTGAAAAAACAGAGAATAGTTTGCCTTGGATTGAATAAAACCAACTAGGTTCAGGTATGAGAAAAGTTTGGCAAACCAATTTCTAGAGGACTACTTAAGTCCATATAAAGATTTGTGTAAATGGCAAACCTATTGTGCTCCCTGACTATAAAAATCATGAGGCATTTTCATGTACACCTCCTCGTCTAGCTCTCCATGAAGAAAAGTAGTGTTGAAATCAATTTGGAAGAGATCCTAATTATGTATTGTAGCAATGGCAAGTAAGCATCGAACTGTAATAAGTTTGGCTACAGGGGCATATGTTTCGTTGTAATCAGGGTTTTTAATATGAGTGTACCCATTTTCAGCTGGGCATGCTTTGTACCGTTCAATGGATCCATATGATTTGTATTTGATCTTATAGATCTACTTGCATTCGACGGGATGTTTTCCTTCATGTAAGTTTATGACAGACCAAGTGTGATTATTTTCAAGTGCTCGAATTTCTGCAGCCATGGCATCCCACCAAGTTTGGTGTTTCATGGCTTGGGCAAACGTTCTTGGTTCAGAGTTTTGAGTAATGGCAGCTAGGAAAGTGCAGTGACTGTGAAAGAATTTTTCATATGTGAAGGATGACTGGTAATGAAAACCGCACTAGATGAAGAGTCTGATTGAAAGACAGGAGTTGCAATGTAACATTTATAGTCCTTGAGGAATGATGGTGGCTATCGGTTTCGATCAGATTGCCAAACGTGCTGGATGGGATCCAAGGATGCAATATGGGTGGAAATTGGATCCACTACATTAGAATTAGGAAGACAAGATAGAGATGGTGGATCATGGGTGGTTGTGATGTTAGGATCAGTCATACAAGGTTGGGAAGTTGGACCAGGTAAGGTCATGTCTTGAGGCTCAAGAATCATTAGGGCAGGGTGTTGTGATTATCCTTGTCAAGGGCATCATGACCTTGAAACGACAATTCAGTTTAATAAAATTTGACATCACTAGTAACAAAAATTTTATTGGTTTCAAGGTCATAAACACAATATCCAATTTGACCATAAAGATATTCAACAAAAATGCATTTTTGAGCATGTTTGTCAAACTTGTGAGTGTGATGAATATTAAAAGCATAACAAAGACACCCAAAAATACGAATGTTTTCATATTTGAGCGCTTTGTAATGGAAAACCTTATAGAGCATCTTTCCCATTAACAGTTTGGAAGGGATGTGATTTATCAAATAAGTTGCAGTGAGAATGCACTCACCCCAAAATTTAATGGGTAAGTTAGCCTGGAATCAGAGAACCCGAGCGACATTTAACAAGTCCCGTTGTTTGCATTCGATGACCCCATTTTTTTGAGGGGCCGCCACACAATTATGTTGGTGGTGGATCCCATTTTTATGAAGGTATGAAATCATATCATTGGAAAAAAAATTAGTTTCATTTTTCGAATGAAGATTTAAAATATTGGTACTAAATTGAGTTTGAACCATTGAAAAAAAAAATAACGAGATCATAAGTGTCAGACTTATATCACATGAGGTATATCCACGTGCATCAACTATAATCATCGACTATGGTCAAAAAGTATCTTGCCCCTAACATGGATGGGGTTTGATAAGGGCCCCAAACGTCACAATAGATTAATTCAAATGACTTGAGGGTTGAAATAAAACTGTTTGAAAATGGTAATCAAGTTTGTTTGGCTATATGACAAATTGAGCAATGATTATGAGAAATGTATTCATTCACTTTATTGAAATTAATAAGAATTTGAAATCTAGAATTTGATAAGTGTCCAAGTTTAGAATGTCAAAGGGATAAAAATGAAAAACATTCAATGCATGTTTATCATTAATCTAAAGAGCATAAAGATGGCCCTGCAGCCTAGCCACTCCAATCTTCATCTCCGAGAGTGGGTCTTGAACAATACAATGATTTTCTTTGAATACAATTTCATATTTAAGATCTTAAATTAATTTGCTAACAGATATGAGATTAAATTGAAATTAAGAAACATACAAAACATTGGACAATGTAAGGTTTGGAGACAAGTTGACATTGCTGATATGGGTAACATGAGTAGAGGATCCATCGGGTATCCCAATGGGCAGATAAGCTATGGTTTTGGGGAAAGGCATATTATTTAAAGATTTTGTCATGTGGTTTATGGCTCCCGAATCAATGATCCAAATTTGAGACATAGACAAACAAACTGAGGGCTATGAGAAATTACCTACGAGGTTAGCTATGGGTGGTGAGATTTGGTTACCTAAATTCACAATAGCGAAAATTTTATTGTATTGTTATTGAGTGTGTTAACGAATGACATGATTTGAGCTTGACATCTCTTGATTGGTGGAGGTAATGTTGGCATTGGCTTGGCCGTTGGATTAAGCATAGAAGGAGGAGCCCCTTGATCAGTTGGGAAACTCGTGAAGGTAGTAGCACTTAGCTTTCAGATGACCCAGTCTATCACAATGCTCGCACTTTGGTCGTGCATGCCCTTGGAACATCTTGGGTTGGTCGACCTTTATAACTTGATTGGGTATGTCCACGACAACAACCATCAGTTCATGCACAAGGATTAGCCGAAGGTCATGTTGTCACTCTTATCGGACGACCAATGCATACGCCTTGGAAATGGTCAACACTGGAGTAATGAGCAGCAGTTGAATGGGGATGGCACTATAGCTTTTGTTGAGGCCCATTAGAAACTGCATGAGTGTCTCTGGTTGTTGCAACTCCTGAATGACTTTCATAGTTTTGCATGTACACAGAGGGATATTAACATATGTGGACATTTCATCTGACATACCTTTCAACTTGGTGTAGTAGGTCGTTACTGATGATGATTGTGCTTTGTTGAGATTAATTATATCTTGTTGGATTTGATAGATCCTTGGGACGTTAGACTGAGAAAATCAATCATGAAGCTCTGCCCAAATTTTGTGTATATGACGTTGGATGCAAGTTCTTTGTTCATGGAGTTGAGAATCCATGACATGACCATATTGTTGCATCGCTCCGAGGCAACAACATTGGGTGTAGGTGAACTAGGTTTGGTAATCTTCTCATCGATGAAACCTAGTTTTTTTGTGTGCTTAAAGCCATGTACATTGTTTGGTACCACATGGAGTAATTATCTTCATTGAGTGGTTGATATACCAGCGAGTTGTCAGGATTGTCGAAATAATGAAGGAAGAACAGATTCGTCAGTGAGTTTGGGTTGGTCATCGAGTCGTTTATGTTGGTGGTGGTCTTGCTGCTATTATTGGAATCCATGGATG
Source organism: Nuphar pumila (assembly GCF_984573655.1). Classification (NCBI taxonomy): domain Eukaryota; kingdom Viridiplantae; phylum Streptophyta; class Magnoliopsida; order Nymphaeales; family Nymphaeaceae; genus Nuphar; species Nuphar pumila. The sequence goes on from NC_143262.1 coordinate 10,710,024, forward strand.
ATAAATATCATATTCACTGCTCTGATACCATGTAAAAAAAATAACTAAGAAGATGTGAAGAGAATTATAATAGGAAAACGATAATCAACTTCATTCTCCTTTGAAAGGTACATAATTTATTTACATTGTGAACGTTGGATACATTATCTCTCAATATAGTTACAATGTGATTCATTATCTCTATCAATATGGTTATTCCCTTGATCCACGCGAGGACTGTTATTTGATGGCGTGCAACATATATCAAGAATATCCAAATGTTACAGTAAAATGTGAATTATAACAGCTGCCAATCACGTATTTTACGTGATATTTCCAATAAAAAAGAAGATATTTGCCAAACCTTTTGATGTGTCGATAATATGACATATTACACATTTCCACCTCTCTTACAGGAGGGTGTTCCTCGACTAGCATCATGGGAATGGAATAGATAAAAACTAATCTTGTTTCTAGACAAATACCACTGTACTTACCATCACAGCAGAAACTACCAACTCATAGGCAATAATTTAATCAAAATAAAAGGGTTGGAATACCTTAAAAGAAAGAGATAAGTGTATATGAAAATACTATCATGTTTGAAGCAATCAACTTCTGTCTTATATACCAGAGTTTAGGGTGCATCACCTAACAGCTTGACAGGTCTGATGCTGGTTAATCGTGGCAGAAATTTTACAGGCATTTATTAAATATATACAAAAACGAAGAAGGCACCAAATCTTCATAATGTAAAAAAAAGAATCCCCTTATGCATAACTGTCAATGAATCAGAACTAAGCAAGGAAAAAAATTTGTTTCATTTAATGCTTCTGTCTATATGATTACCATCTTACACCGGCTATCTGATCTTCATTCAAATTCGAATGCTCCTTAGAAATTGACGAGTACTTTTTTATGTGGCTTTTTTTTTGGATTTATAACCCGAAGAAACCGCACTGGGCAGGAATACCTGGTCACGCTGGCTCAGCCTGCCATGCCTACGGTCATCGTGCCAACAGCATCCGAGGCTAGCACCCGTGCCCCCGGGGCCTATTTTTTTATGTGGCCATGAAATACAGAGTATTAATTATGATCATGCAGGAAGTTTCCCTGTAATGAAAACCAAGGGCATTGCCAATGATTTTGGTGAATAATATCATGTATTCTTCATAAGGGCACATACTGGCGAGAAAACAGAAAAATGGTTAGAATTTGTTATTATTTTTAACCAGAAAAAACTACCTCACTCGCGTGCTCATTGGTAGGGGTGGCAATCGTGTCGGGTTGGTGGGTCGACCCGACGGGTTGGCGGGTCAGCATACCTCAACCCGAACCCGACCCGTTTATTAAATGGGTCGGCTGTGGCAAACACGAACCCGACCCGTTTAATAAACGGGTAACCCGACACGACCCGCCAACCCATTTAATAAATGGGTTGGGTCGGGTAAACTGGTTCTCAGGTTCACGGGTCAGGTTGACGGGTCGGGTTGATGGGTTAACGGGTCGGGTTGGCGGGTCGACGGATTGGCGGGTTGACGGATTGGCAGACGGGTTGTCGGGTTGACGGGTTGACCCACCCGCCTAACCCGTTTATTAAACAGGTCAGCCGGGTTGGCGCGCGGGTTGGCATACCCCCAACTCGAACCCGACCTGTTTAATAAACGGGTTACGCGGGTCGACCCGTTTATTAAACGGGTTGGCTTAAGCCCAACCCGAACCCGCCTAAGAGGCGGGTTGGCGGGTCGTGTCAGAAATTGCCACCCCTACTCATTGGTGTAGGAAGTACACCGGAGCTGATGGCGTGCATCCTTGGGCTTCAAACTCATGATGTCCTTCCAACTTAGTGACATCCATAGTCACCCCTACCAGATGAACGGAGCCCTTGTGGCTAGAATTTATGAAATTGGCAATGTGTAATGTTATGCTAAGTATATTTTTAAGTACATATTGTTCCTGAAGTTAATATTCCAAGAGTATGCCAAAACATTAGTGGCTTGACAATAGTCATGCTTTTGTCGGTTTAAGCATCTTTCTAGATGCCTGAGATCCTCAAGGCTCACACAAAGTTTGGACCAAGGGTGCTAGCTAGGAAGGAAACAGAAACAAGAAACATGTTGGCAAACACGACTTTCTAAAGTTTCAGGAGTCATTATATATATATATATATTAGAATGTAGGTGCTTAATGATACGTGCTTAATGATACGCGCTTAATGGGTTTTTCCGGTTTTTTTGTTTTATTTTTGAATTATGTCTATACAGATGGGATCTATGTATTTGATTTTACATGGATCAGTTCTTGAAGTGTTTGATTTTGATACATGGGTGGGTTTTTATAAGGTTCGAAAAAATGATGACGATCCAAAATCTTTGTAAATTTTTTAGGCTCCAAAAATCAATTTTTCATCGAAAACACATGATCTCGGTGTGGATTTCTCGTAAATCGACCATGCTCAACACATTTATGAGGTCAAAACTGCAAAAAAAAACATCGAAAGAGCTGAAAAACTCATTAAGCATGTATCATTAAGCACCTAAGCTCTACTCTCTCTCTCTCTCTCTCTCTCTCTCTCTCTCTCTCTATATATATATATATATATATATATATATATATATATATATATATATGAGAATTGAACACATTAGGCCTCATTTCTCATTTTTTCCTAAGGTTTTAAGTGTTTTATGATACATTTAAATCGTTAGATGTGTTTAGCATGCTCGATTTAGTGGAAATCGACTCTTGAATCATGTTTTTTCAATAAAAAACATTTTTCTAAACCAAAAAAAATGGGTACCTTCATAGCCATTGATTTTGGATCACCAGAAAAACCTATATATAGGTCAGATTTCGGTGATCCAAAAGCCGGTTCTCACTAAACAAAACATATACATCACATCTATGGTGTTAGATATGAGAAAAAAAATACTTAAAACTATGATTTTTGAAAGGATCTAACGAGACCTAATAAAAAGGGGCCTAAGAAACACATTACTCTCTCTCTCTCTCTCTCTCTCTCTCTATATATATATATATATATATATATATATATATATATATAACATTAAAGTAGTTGTGTTTAACATTAGATAGATTCAACCTTAGAAAGATGATTAAAATACTCTTAAAAGAATGAAACTTTTGGAAATGCATGGCTACTTTTTGGCATTACTGGTCTTTTGAACTTGAAGGGATTGAAAAGTCAAACACCTTTTTAAAAAAAGTAACTTTATAAATCCAACAAATTTATATTTTTGGACTAAAAAAGTAACCATATGTTTTAAAAAATAACACTTTTTAAAAGTATTTTAGTCATTTTAATATAATTGAATTCATCTAATGTTAAACCCAACTAGTTTAATGTTAGATTAACCCTATATATATATATATATTATGTGTAGCAAAAGTGCAAATGTTAACAATATGAACAAAGAATATTACAAGTTTATTTCCTATGTGATATAAAACGGGCTTTCTATGCCTTTTCAAAAGTTTCTAAAATGAATGGTTTATGATTTCAGAAACTGTTTCCCACATTTAAGTGGAGTTTCCGGTAACCCTGGTTTGAACATAGCAAAACTTTGCCTAAAACTGCTTTTTCAACACAACTTTGAAAATTAAAAAAGAGTTATTTTTTCAAGAATGCTGCAAAAACTTGTTTTTTTGAAACATACTTAAAACATTAAAATTATTACAAAATATTTTAAAAAGACTAATATAGGTCCAACTTTACTAGATCTTAAGTTAAAATTACGTTGGTTAGCGTAGCTATTTAATGAAAGTCATGCTTAGGATCTTGGAGACTTTTCAATTCCTTTTCATGAGATGAATCGTGACTTCATGTGCAAGATTCAAAAGAAAGAAATTGCAGAGGCTTTGAAGAAAATGAAATCAAGAAGGGCAGTTGGCCCAGATGGTATACCTATCGAGGCTTGGAAATGCTTGGGAGAGAAAGGTTTAGAATGGCTGACAAATCTTTTTAACAAGATTTGGCGGACAAATAAGATGCCTAATGAGTGGAGGAAGAGTACTTTGGTGCCTCTATATAAGAATAAGGGTGATATACAAGATTGCACAAACTATCGTGGTATAAAACTCATGAGTCATACTATGAAACTTTGGGAGAGGGTGATTGAGTCTAGGTTGAGGAAGGTTGTCATGATATCGGAGAATCAATTTGGTTTTATGCCTGGAAGATCAACTATGGAAGCTATACATCTTCTTAGACAACTTATTGAGAGAAATAGAGAAAGGAACAAAGATTTGCATATGTTTTTTATTGATTTGGAGAAGGCTTACGATAGAGTACCTAGGGACGTTCTCTGGTGGACAATGATGAAGAAAGGTGTTTCTCTCAAGTATATTAGTATAATTAAAGATATGTATGAAGGAGTAGTAACCAATGTCCGCACTTGTGGAGGGGTGACAACCAATTTTCCTATAACGGTTGGGTTACATCAAGGATCTGCTTTAAGCCCTTTCCTATTTGCTATAGTGATGGATGAGCTTACGAGATCAATTCAAGAAAATGTGTCGTGGTGTATGTTGTTTGATGATGATATTGTTTTGATTGATGAGTCTAGAGCTGGGGTTAATGCTAAGTTAGAATTATGGAGACAGACATTGGAAGCAAAAGGTTTTAAGTTGAGTAAGAGTAAGACAGAATACATGGAATGTCGATTTAGTAAGCAACGAAGTAGTGATAGGAGTGTAGTGAAGCTTGGTGAGCACGAAATACCGGTGGATGATTCTTTCAAATATTTGGGATCTATCATTCAAAAGTATGGAGAAATTGATGGAGATGTAAATCATAGGATAAAGGTTGGGTGGATGAAATGGAAGAGTGCAACTGGAGTGTTGTGCGATCGTAGAATGCCATTGCGGTTGAAGGGAAAGTTTTATAGGACGACTATTAGGCCTGCTTTACTATATAGTACGGAATGTTGGGCTGCCAAGAGACATCATATTCAAAAAATGAGTGTAGCTGAGATGCGTATGCTGAGATGGATGTGTGGAAATACAATAAAAGATAAGATTCGGAACGAGGAGATACGTACGTAAGAAGGTAGGCATTGCACCCATTGAAAATAAGATGAGAGAAAATCGTTTACGGTGGTTTGGACATATTCGACGAAGGCCTAATGATGCTCCAGTTAGAAGGATGGAGAAATGGAAAAATATATTAGTTAAAAGAGGTCGGGGTAGGCCTAGGAAGACATGGATGGAGGTGATAAGAAAGGATATGAATGCTTTGAACCTCACCGAGGACATGGCATTGGATAGAAATGAATGGAGGAGAAGGATTCATGTGGAAGACCCATAATGATTTTCTTTGTTGGTTCATATTGCCGACCCCAATTGTTTTGGGATGAAGGCGTAGTTGTTGTTTTGTTTTTTAGCGTAGCTCTTTTACCATAGATTGGTCGTGAAGAAAGAATCACATTTGTGTAACCTTCAAAAAGTTATCTTTGAAAAATTTTTGAAGCACGACTCATAAAGCTTGCCCGTGTAGTTTGAATAAGTCCAAATGACGGATACAAATTTTTCCTTCTATATATGTTATTGAGTAATTGGTTCGTCCTAACAGTAACAACCATAATTTTCAACTTTTTAGTTTTTTTTTTAATCTAACCTTACATATGTCAACTAATAGTCTGCTTAATAGGAATAGGCTTTTGGATTTTGGATCATCTGGGCATGACGTGAGCATAAGGCTTAAAAAATTGATGGCTCAAAATTTTCATAAATTTAGATTTATAAAACCATATTTTATCATCAAAAAACATGATAAAACAGTTTATTCATAGCAAATAGAAGATGTTGAAGACATCTGTGGGGTTAGATTTGCCAAACATGGCTTGAAACATAAGAAAAAAACATTGTCCACATTGTAGGGGCGGTTAGGAGAACCAATTTTCCATATGTTATTTGCCATTTCTCAAGTCCTTTTTCATTTTTTGAAAGTGAAAAGTAATTTTATATTCACAGTTTAATGAATTTTCTCATTTAGTGCTAGCTTGTCTATTAGGGCGAAAAAAAAGAGTTTGGGTACCGCTTCCCTTAAGATTTGTTTGATTTGGTCAACAATGGCTTAGCCAAAGGTTATGTGCTTGTTGTCAGGTAACCTGATCATCCCTTCTGCAGCATAAAATGTATCACAGCTCAAGTTCCTTCTCCTGGAGCTAGGTAACCTGATCATCCCTTCTACAATATCTTGAAAATTGTTGTTTCCCCTCTTCAAGGTTCTCCGGGAACTAAGATATCTCGCAAAACTTGCCTTTAAACCATTAGCTCTTCAAAATTTTAGAGAACAAATGCAATCAAGCAATATCAGCTTTCTCCTGTGACTCCCATCCCGTTGCTAAAAAAGATGTCAGTCTGGTGACTCTAGTGCAGTAAAACGCCACTTTTCATTGCCTATGCGTTTTTGTGATAAGGCCTGCTGTGGCCCATGGTTTGCATTCAATAGGAGGCACAAACACAGAAATCAGCACAATCAGAGAATTTAATATCAGAAAGTTTGGGGGATTGATCTAGTTTTTATGCTTGTTCAGTACAAAACACAATAGAATACAATATGTTATTGTGTACAGCAGTCACCCTGGTGGCTTTATTCTTTGTATACCCTACACATCCTCTTCTTTCATTCAGTCATACAGTTCTATAGTTTACACAAGGGTAAAGCAACTGGAGGTATTTGGGTTCCACAATGCAGGCAATAGAAACCGACGCCCATTGATCCCATTTGCATTGTAGCTAGCACCGCAGCTCGAATCCACCAACAAGTCCCCTGCATACCCTGGGTATGCATTCTTCCCATATATCCCTGGACAGGCTGATGCTGCTTCCATAGGAGCAGTGGCTGGTCCTTGAAAGTAGCCATTCCCAAAGGGATTGGTCACTGTGCCAGCCAACAGGCTTGCAATGTTTATGATCATTCCATCCACACCCACATCGGCATTTGGTGACACCAATGCTGAGGTCTGAGGCCCATAGAGGGGCTGGTGGAATGGCCAAGCACACTGCCCTGGGCATTGGGTCTCAGAATTTCCCACCCAGATGTAGGCAAACTTCTCCTTCAGACCTTTGGCAAGAGGGGCAGAGTCATGAAGGCCACAGCTGCTCATACAGAATCCTTCCACTGCAACATCCTTGGATGTAAGGACCAGAGTGATGCCATTCGGGATAGCCGCCTTGGCAGCTAAGTCTTTGATTTTGGACCTCTTGAGTGACTTCCCCATTGAGTACTCATCCAACACCTGTTTTCCTAGCGCCACCTTAGTGCTACCTGGTTTGCCTGCCCTGACAGAGTACTCCTCTGTCAGCTTCCACCATGAGGAGACAGAAGGTTTTTTCTCTTGCTCATGTTGGTTGAGAGAAATGAGGAAGTCACCAACAATGGACCTCTGAACGGCTGTGAATTGGCCATACCAAACCATGCTGATTGGAAGGGTGGCTTGGAGCAGGGCACCCTTGTGATAAGTGAGAACAAGAGGCGATTGCTGCACTAGAGCAGTGAGCCTCCTCCCTCCAAGACACAACTGCACCAAACTGAGGAAGATTACCAACTTCACAAGGACAGACATTTTTTCCTCTCTTAGTTACTGAATGGAGAATAACAGAGAGAGAGGGATGAGTATGACTGTATCCAATGGGTATGGCAAGAGGGGTACCTTAAACTAGAGTTGCCAAGCTGGTACAATAGACAGGGTGGACTGGGGGTGGGCTCTTTAGATAGAGCCACGTATCAAAAGAAAAACCTTTCTTATAAGCAGTGAGCCACGTTTCAGAAGCTTTTGTTTGGGAGTGAGCAGTGTAGCAGACTCACTGACGGGGTTGTTTCACGTCACAGCTAAGGCGCAAGGAATGCAATGCATGCATCGATGGGACCTCAGAGTGTTCTGTACCTTCCTGCACAGCGCACACGATAAGGATGAATTTATTGTATCCTTTAACTAGATAGCTTGGTTTCACTCAAAAAGAAAATAAAGATAGCTTGGTTTCTTTGGGATTCTATTACTCTTTAAAATTCGAGGAATTTAACAAAATGGTGCATATAGCTTTCTCAGAAAAAACATTGCTTCTAAAAAACAAAAGGGGGCCATCTGTCCGTTTATTACATTCAATAACACACTTTTATTTATTTAAATGCATTTCAAATACCCTCCTTGGTTGAAAAATATATTATTCTCTTTTTCCCGTAGCACAACTCAGCTTGCGTAATCTCATGGTTTTTTGTTATATAAATAACGAAGGCATTTTAATCTTTTTATTTACTAAACAAAGGTTAGCTGAATGATTTCAGGACCAAGCAGCTAAATGTAATAGTGAAATGTAAGGTGGTTTTCTGTAAACTACTCTAATTTGGATTTGATTACCAACAACCATCATTGTGTTTGCAGCACTGTTATATAGCAAGTTGGGGTTGTCCAAAATCCAAATCTTCATCAATGGTGTTTAGGCTTAGAGAACAATTAGGTTCACAGAACACTACTCCCACATAAAATGCTGGTTCTGCTGTACACTGTGCACCAATTGCTAGCCGGTTGAATTAAAGGCCCCCTAGTTAGATTCCCATTGTAATGGTGGAACCCCACCAAATTTTAGCTATGATCTTCACGTAGGTTGGACTCAAGGGTAGAAACGGGTGGGGTTAAAAGAAATGAACCAAAATGCCAAACACCTCTAGCTCGACTATAAGCTTTACACCCATTGTTGTGCAAGCCGCAAACAAAAATAAAGCAAACCACAAAAAGAAACTGACAAGGAGAAAGTGAAGAGGGCACCAAATTTAAATGGTTCGTCCTCAAGTCTGCCATGGGTGAAGGAGCATAAATCCAATGATAGAAGTGAAAAATAAAATGGCGATATACAATAACTCTTAAGCCCAAAAAAAAACACCCAAAGCTTCCACACTCAAAAAGAGGCAGTTCTCCGATATAAAGAAAGAAACCCTAAAATGGCATGTGAGAAAAATTACCTAAACAAGGTTGATCCACACGAACCACAAACCTCAATGAAAATTTTCATTGCACCGGTCATGTACTAGAGCAAGTCAGGAATTCAAGACACGCATAACATCTTATCATAAACAAAAGTTGAGATATGTCGGCATGTCTGCTTTCGTGAAAGGTGGAGATGAACATTCCTAGCATAGAAAATAGAAGATATGACATAAGGTCAATCTTGTGATCATCTTTTACAAGATCCAAGGCAAAAACAATTACAGTAGGCAATCACTAAAGAAAGGCAATCACTAAAGAAATAACTACAAGCACACAAACATTCACACGTGAGCCAGTTGTGACGTAGTTCGATCCAATGCAGGGGGAGGGTGGTGTATGTTCAACCCCGATGATTCACTGAATCCCACGTTTGTGTTAGGGGGTCTGAATGAGCACCACGTATACAAGCATATAGGTCTCATATTCCTGTGTATGTTGACATCACTTAGCATTGGAGTCTGGTGTGGTTGCAAAGACTTAAGTACCCTTTTTTGCTATTTTTCTTATAAAACGATGATTTGAGAAAATGACAAAAATGCCTTTCATTCAAAAAAGAAAAAACAGATGATTCAAAAAAAGGACAAACATGTCCTCCATCCAAAAAGTCGAGGATGATGTTGACTCTTCAAAGTCTACACAGCGAAATAAACCTTAATCGTTTCGCCGATGGTGATCCGGCGAAACGATGGTGAGCCGGCGAAACGAACCTGGACCATAAAAAATGTATGTTTGAACTTTTTATCGTCATCTTCTTCTTCTTCCTTCTCCGTAAAACACTGTAAAACCCTTTTTCTCTCTCTCTCTAGAGAATAAATCAAGGGAGGCAAAGAGTTCCCCCCTAGAGAAGGTCATGAACATCAACTCTCTCACTCTTTCTCCCTTCTCTTTCTACTTTTGTGCACATCCAGCAGACGATCCTACATTCCTCCATCAAACACCGACTGACCTGCACACTTACTGTAGCATTGTTCAACTTGAAGAGTTGTGGAGCCTGATTCAGAGTTTTTACCCTTACAGAAGAGGGGTCTGAGGGCTCCTCCCAACATGGGTAGCATCGTTCAACTTGATGAGTTGTGGAGCCTCATTTAGAGTTTTTGCCCTTACAAGAGGAGAGTCCGAGGGCTCCCCCCCTCCAGTGCGAGTCCCGCTGCGCGGTCAGCGGGCGAGAGGAGGCCGCCCTTGGCGGGGGCCTCAGGGGGCAACGCCCCCCGGACCAAAATTTTTTGGGGCCTTGTATAATTTTTTTTATTTTCTTTCCCTCTTTTAACTATCAAAAAAGAACAATAAAGCGTTTTATTTAATCGTGGGGTTCATGTTTCCTTCGGTTGTTTCTTGCTCAAGGTTTTTGTAACACCTCTTCCCACGACTTTTCTATTTTTCTTTTTCTATTTCTTTCTCATTATTTTTTCAATGACTCTCCTACAACGATTTTTAGTGTTGTTCGGTCTCCAACTAGCCCCACAACAATTTATAGTGTTGTATGGTCTTCCAACAACGATTTATAGTATTGTCGAGCCTTCCTACAATAATTTGTAGTGCTTTCGGGTCTCCAACGAGCCCCACAACGATTTATAATGTTATCCGGCCTTTCAACAACAATTTGTAGTATTGTCGGGTCTTTCTACAGCGATTTCTAGGGTTGTACAACACAGAATAATAGAGGTCTGGTTTTTAGTTAAAATGGGGAATAAAATGACCATAAAAATTGCTGAAAATTTACAAAAATAAACTAGAATCAATAAACAAAGATACCATTTTTTACGGATTTGGAATATGACCTCCGGTTAGGGAGATATGACCTTGATAAGTTGGTCCTAATTCGGGTAGCGATTTACAGTTATTTACTTACTGAATAACACTATAAATCATTATAGTGATTTGTGGAAGACACTACAAATCGTTGTTGGAAGACCGGATAACACTATAAATCGCTGTGGGGTCTCCAACAAGCCCCACAACGATTTATAGTGTTATCCAATCTTTCAATAGTGATTTGTAGTGTTTTCGGGTCTCCAACAAGCCCTACAAGGATTTATAGTATTATTCGGTCTTCCAACAACAATTTGTAGTGTTTTCGGGTCTCCAATAAGCCCCACAGCGATTTATAGTGTTATCCGATCTTCCAACAGCGATTTGTAGTGTCTTCTGCAAATCACTATAGCGATTTGTAGTGTTATTTGGTAAGCAAATCGCTGTAAATTGATACCCAAATTAGGACCAACTTGTCAGGGCCATATCTCCTTAATCGGAGGTCATATTCTAAATCCATAAGAAATGGTGTCTTTGTTATTGAGTCTAGTTTATTTTTGTAAATTTTCAACGATTTCTATGGTCATTTCATTCCTCATTTTAACTACAAACCAGACCTCTATTATTCTATGTTGTACAACCCTACAAATCGTTGTAGAAAGGCCCGACAATACTACAAATCGTTGTTGGAAGGCCGAATAATACTATAAATCATTGTGGGGCTCGTTGGAGACCCGAAAGCACTACAAATCACTGTAGGAAGGCTCGACAATACTATAAATTGTTGTTGGAAGACCGGACAACACTAAAAATCGTTGTAGGAGAGTTGTTGAAAAAATAGTGAGAAAGAAACAGAAAAAGAAAACTAGAAAAATCGTGGGAAGGGATGTTACAAAAACCACGAGCAAGAAACAACCGAAGGAAACATGACCCCCACGATTAAACAAAATGCTTTATTGCTCTTTTTTTATAGTTAAAAGAGGGAAAGAAAATAAAAAAATTATACAAGGCCCCCAAAAAATTTGGTTTGGGGGGCGCTGCCACCCGAGCCCCCGCCCGCTGGGGGGGGAAGCCCCCGGACCCCCTCTTGTAAGGGCAAAAACTCTAAATCAGGTTCCACAACTCATCAAGTTGAATGATGCTACCCACACTGGGAGGAGCCCTCAGACCCCTCTTCTGTAAGGGTAAAAACTCTTAATCAGGCTCCACAACTCTTCAAGTTGAACAATGCTACCCACGCTGGGAGGAGCCCCCAAACCTTCCTCCTGTAAGGGCAAAAACTCTGAATCAGGCTCCATAACTCATCAAGTTGAGTGATGCTATCAACGCTGAAAGGAGCCCCCAAACCCTCATCCTGTAAGGGCAAAAACTCTGAATCAAGCTCAACAACTCATCAAGTTGAATTATGCTACCCACGCTGGGAGGAACCCTCAGACTCCTCTTCTGTAAGGGTAAAAACTCTGAATTAGGCTCCACAACTCTTCAAGTTGAATGATGCTACTCACGCTGGAAGGAGCCCCCAGACCCCTCTCCTGTAAGAGTAAAAACTCTGAATCAGGATCAACAACTCATTTAGTTGAATGATGCTACCCACGCTGAGAGGAGCCCCCAAACCCTCCTCCTGTAAGGGTAAAAACTCTGAATCAGGCTCCATAACAGTCAATGTGCAGGTCAGTCGCTGCTTGATGGTGCAATGTAGGATCTTCTGCTGGATGTGCACAAAAGCAGAAAGAAAAGGGAGAGAGAGAGTGAGAGGGTTGATGTTCATGGCCCCCTCTGGGGGAGATTTCTTTCTCAGATAATTCTGCAGTGCAGAGACTGGGTCTTAAATAATCATTTTCGGGGCACTTAAGTCTTTACAACTACTCATTTTCTAGAATCGTGATTTTTTTTTGCACCAATGGAGGAGAGGATACTTAAGTCTTTGCAATCGCATCAAACTCCAATGCTAATTAATGCTGACAAATATGAGGATACGAGACACACATGCTTAAATACGTGGTGCTCATTGGAACCCCCCAAACACAAGATGTAGCTAACTGCCCTCTTCGGGGGGATAACATATAACCTGCTCTGCAATGCAGGTTTATGCTCACGAAAGAAAAATAACTACTCTCTCTCAATGCTTTTCAAAGAGAGGGAAGGTTCTTTTATATAGAGAGCTATATGCCGTTTTTTGTTACAGTCCTTCTTAGGATGAACCTCTATTTGTTTTGGCATTCTATCTCAATTGGTCATCTTATTTAAGTTAATATTCTTCTTTTCATTCTCTGCACCCATCTCATTTGCATTTGGAGTCTTCTCTTCATTGGGAGACTTCACCTCTGCAGCTTTATTTGAATTCATCTGGGAACTTGTGGGATCTAATAGCCTAATCGAACCTGGATCCAATATCTCTTTAACAGCGCCCCCCCTCGAGCTCAACTGCTTAAGGAGGCTGTTGAGCTTGTCCTTAAGTAAGTCGAATCTGACTCTTGAAAGAGGTTTAGTCATGACATCAACTGATTCGTAGAGAAAACATATTGAACCTGAAAATGCTTCTTGGCAACATGATCCCGGATAAAATTGACATCAATGTCAATGTGCTTGGTGTGATTGTAGAAGACAAGATTAGCGGAGAGATACGAAGCACCAATATTGTCACATAGATAAGGAGTCTGAGCCTTGTGTAATTTGCACACACGGGTAGAAAATCTAGAATCTACAAAACCTGTGGTTGTATTTAGAACCCCATGAAGAAACACATTATGAACATTAAATTGTTGACTAGACCATCCTAGGAATATAGCAATGGTGAGGACCGAGTGAAGGGTTTGACAACTGGGTTAATGGTCACGAAGTAATTTATCTCTTCTTTCTAACTATAATCTTTGACAACAAAAAATAATTATTTTTCTTTATATAGAGAGCTACATGAGGTTTTGGGTTAGGGTCCTGGACCTCTACTTGTTTAGGTGTTCTATCTCAGTTGGTCATCTTATTTACATTAGGAGTGGGCTTCTCATTAGGAGACTTCATCTGATATATCTTTAACCATCACAATCACAACCTGTACTTTTCTCATGTTCTCGTTAACCTTGAGAAATGTTGCGATTGTGATTTACAATCAAACAGGGTCTAAAAAATATCCAATAATCATAGGACAATGCAAATATGCCCATCATCTACAGTCTGAATAATTTACACTCTGGAGCTTCATTCGCAAACTACCGTTGTGCATAATCAAATGGTAGACTGAGAGCTTTACGGGCAAAATACTTTGGTTTCTTGCAGTTCAGTATTATATTGTGTGCATGAGATGCATAATCTGATTGTCGGAAAGGCTAGAACAGGGCAGGCAATTTAGTTAGGTCCAACTCTGTCCGCTTTGGCTGTTTGCTAAAATGGATCGAGCTGCTGTAGCCAATTGTTTTTCTTTTCACCTCTTTCTTGTTCATAGCCCACAGCATGCAATGGAGAATCTTTACTTCCAAACCATGGACCCAATGTGCTGCAAATTGCAAAAGAAGAAAGGTACTTCACCTGCTAAAAATTTGATTCACTTGAGCTGAATGTTTGAAAAAACTTTTATGTAATTGGATTTAATCCACAAGACAAAAAGAACAAAATTGTTTAAGTTGGTTGTCATATTTCTTTCTCTTTACTAGCTTCTCCATAGTAAGAGAAGATAACATAATAGGTTAACCATATCTCTAAAAAGAACATATTGTTAATTATGTGCTTGCTGTTTGAGGAGGTGAATAGCTGCATTCACTTATGGGCAAAACAACATAAGTTGGGTAAGTGCATTATGAAATCTGTTTTCCTCTTTTTTAGAAGTGGGTGCATCGGACCACACCCTTTTGAAGTATTTCCTTAAACCACCCTCCAGATTTGAGGAATGCTAAACACCCCCTCATGGTCTTCAATCATTATTTCGAATGCCCACTAGATTACCTTATGGCTGTCTATCCCAAAGGAAAAAAAACTACCCCATGACCCGGAAAGTAAACTAGGATGTGAATACTTTACCCTTTTTTTTTTTACTGTAATAGGGATATTTGCAGCATGGGAAAACTAAACATTTGAAATTTCTCGAGACTGAGGGCGACATAAGAGATTAATTAACCCCAAGTGATAATTTTACTTATTCGGGTCACCTGAGCCAGAATAAATGAGCCCGGACATGGTGGCCAAACACCTGAGCTTACACACACACACACACATGCACACAAGAAGGGAGAATGTGCAACCTATTCTAGGCACAGCATCTATGGCATCACCTGTCTAATTTAATTTAAATTTAACCATATATGGTATCCAAAGGTGATGTTTTTTTTTTTTTTTGAGGAAAAGAAAATGGGTTGCGATATAGGGGAAACCGAAATGATCATAAACAGGATTGTGAGTAGACCACTTATAGAGGTTTGAATTTTAAAATTAAATATGAGCCATCGAACGAAATTTGATTGAACGACCCATATAGGATACATGCTTCACATAGAATTAGGTGCATTTTATCCCCATGATTCTTGCCAGTAGGAGTGTCTGCAGCCTGTAGGTTTGTCGTGGCTACATGACCCAATTCTACTCCGAAACCAGATATCCAAGTATGAGCATAAAAGATGCCAACCCAAATATTATTTGGGTCAACCCAAACCCGATCAAAGTAACATATGAGTCAGGTTTGGACAATTTATTCTGTTGGATATCTGACATTCAAGCCAACCAGGATGTCCCATGTATTATTCTTATGTATTTTTATGTAAACAAAATATGTTGTAAATGCCTTCTAAATTATGTGGGCCAAGTTTGGGGTCCTAACTTCTCAGCATGACATAACCGGAATACGAACCCGATCCTGGGTGCTTGTTATTTGAGCTGGTTTGGGTGTACCCTGATGGTATGGATACCTGATCCGTTGCACGCCGTCTATAAGTAGACCTTCTAAGGGTTTGATCTGGGTTTAAACCTGACTGGGCCTGCCAATGCCATTGACAGCTTTATCAATGTTCAAACTTGACGGTGAGGAGCTTGAGGTGGCATAATCCGCATGTTCATCTAACGGCCCATTTTGATTGCATCAGTAATAATGATTTGAATTTCAAAATCAATTCCAATAAGAGGCACAGGGCAGATTGGCTCTGCCCACTTAGCTCACATGTTGATAGATATGAAACTTGGAAGATTTCAAACAAGTATACAAAGAAGGGAGTATATCTTGGGAAAAGTAGCAAAGGATCTCCATAGATGAATTGCTAGTAAAGACATCACTCGAATAAACAAAAGCATTGTGTGATTCAAATTTGGAGTCCAAGTTACTCTCCCCTGGTAGAGGCTGCATGTGTCATATTAGTGACAGTAAAAGTGTCAGAAATATTATACATTTACTGCTTTATGAGACTTCAGCTGGAGGACGCATGAGAGCAAGGCATTCAAGGATGACAAGAGTAAGTAAACCAAAAAAACAATCAACTAACGAATACAACAATGCCTTCACTATAGGCCCCACGCACCTACTTTTGTGGACTGCCTTAGCACAGAGGGCTCTTTTTCTTTTCCTTTTTTTTTAATGACGAGGGTAAAGGATGAACTAAGTTCACATACTCCTATTATTCGCCCATGACAAGCAAACCAGCCCACTAAGTTGGTCAATATTATTCGGTCCCGCTGGTTGGTGCTGCAGATTTGGGACGAGAAGGGGAGTTCGGAGTGGAGACAAGAGGGGCAATAGCCTTCATAACCGTGGATTTCAACTACATATGGAGCAGGATGTTGTTGTGAAATCCGCAGATAGCATCACCCTCCAATATCCCTCCTGACAGCCACTCCCAAACAGAGTATCTCCCAATAACCTGGTTCCATGTGCACCAAGCTCGGCTTGAGCAGGATTAATGTGCAATGTGCACATAGCCAATTGATAATCTCAATGACAGAATTACCAACTCTCAGGGTTGAAGTCATCACATGTAAGATATATATTTGTTTATTTGTTCTTCATAAGCCAGGCTGGGGATATCACAACTGGAAACCTCACACCCCTTTGTTTATCTAGTCACACTATTGTTATGACTCCATAAAAAATTATGGCCTACAGGAAATCCTTTAAATGTTTTAAGGATCTAAAAATAGTGCAGTTAATTGAGATGCTTTTAGCCGGTAGTAGCATGTTTCCTCCCCTCAACCATACTAGCTAAACAGTGGCATCTAATTGGGGATAATTGAAAGTTTGACATCTTATTGGATCTTATCAAATCTTCAGCTTCGGGTTCCAGCTCTAGCAACACACTGTTGCAGTAGACAAAATCAACTACCAAGGAGGAATGCTCCTAATGAGAAAATTTTGGAAAGGCACATTTGGAAGTGGGAAAAACTGTGAAACTTCTGTGCGAAATTGCAAAAACAGAATCTTCTCATGCATTTCCAAATGAAAGAATCGTATCTTTGAGAGATTTTATCAGTCCTGTATATAAAAATTGCTCCACCTCAAGCAGGTGGGAAAATAATGGAGAAATTCTTCATACGTGTACATCATATGCTTTTCATATGGTATGAATATTCAATTTTCTAAGAAAATTTTGCCAGTTCCAAAAGTGCCCAAGAGTATGTGGCCTTATTCAAGAGACCCCAACTCACACCACGCCTGTTTAAAACAAGGGAAGTCAATGCATTTTAGGTTTCGAACAATGATTCGGTGAAGCGAGACTTAATGCAAGGCAGAAATATATACTACACATGTGACAGATAAATTTCAAATCCGGGAACTGGTTCTTCAAACCGAGCAAAATGATTTTACTAAAGTGATCAGATTCCTGAAAAAAACCAAGTACTGAGTAAGACAAAAATTGGAGAATTGCTTATTCATTATTGCGTAAGGGTGTCTGCAGATGCAGAATACAAGCGTTTGAAAGAATGTCTAGTATAATTTATGTACAATGCTTAATACTTGGCATTTGTCCTGCCTTTTCCCTAAAGTTCTACACCATCGTTGAACAAGTAGAGGTCTTAGGATCCCATAATGCAGGCAGCAGAAACCGACGCCCATTCACCCCATTTGCATTGTAGCTCGCACCATTGCTCGAATCCACCAACAAGTCCCCTGCATAACCTGGGTATGCATTCTTCCCATACATCCCTGGACAGGCTGATGCCGCTTCCATAGGAGCAGTGGCTGGTCCCTGAAAGTAGCCATTCCCAAAGGGGTTGGTCACTGTGCCGGCCAACAGGCTTGCAATGTTTATGATCATCCCATCCACACCCACATCACCATTTGGTGCCACCAATGGTTGGGTCTGAGGCCCATACAGAGGCTGGTGGAATGGCCAAGCACACTGACCTGGGCATTGAGTCTCAGAGTTTCCCAACCAAATGTAGGCAAACTTCTCCTTCAAACCTTTAGCCAATGGAGCAGAGTCATGTAGGCCACAGCTGCTCATACAGAACCCCTCAACTGCAACATCCTTGGATGTGAGGACTAGAGTGATGCCATTGGGGGTGGCAGCCTTGACAGCCAGGTCCCTGATTTGGGCCCTCTTGAGTGACTTCCCCAATGAGTAATTCTCATCCAACACCTGCTTCCCAAGCACCACTTTAGTTGTACCAGGCTTGCCGGCCTTGGCCAAGTAGCTCTGTGTGAGCATCCACCAAGATGACACAGAAGGCTCCATGCCTTGCTTCTGTTGGTTGAGGGAGCTAATGAAATCAGCAACAATGGACCTTTGCACTGGGGTGAACTTCCCATACCAAACAATGTTGATGGGGAGGTTGCCTTGGAGCAGGGCACCCTTGTGGTAAGTGAGAACAAGAGGGGGTTGCTGCACTAAAGCAGTGAGCCTCCTCCCTCCAATACACACATCAACCAAACCAAAGAAAATTGTCAACTTGACAAGAAACATCATTTTTCTTGCTTTTTCTTCTTCTTCAGTGGCAAGAAAGAAGAACAGTATAACAGTAAGTTCGAAACCAGGAAGAAACAGAGGACAGAAGAAAATTGGTTATTTGGCTTATTGTGGTTTGGAAGTAGAGGATGTAAGGGGTTTAAATAGGGGGTCAGCAAGAAGCAAGAGAAGGAGAGGGAGTTTTCGTGACACCTTCCTCATCCTTGATGAAGTGGATCACAAGATTCTCTCCTTAAGCAGATGGTGCACGCCAGCTGTCACACCCCGTTTCAGTTTTGGCATCCAGGGGGCAGAGGCAGCATTAAACAAATGGAGTTGTTTAGTATATTGTTTCAGTGGCGTGCTGGCCGCTGGCTGGCTTGGTGGGGGCAAAGCATATACCTCTACTGTACAAGAGGTTCAAAGCTGGCACCCATCGGGAACAGTTCTCATAGGTCTCCCAAGGCACCCTGCAATGAAATGGCAAGCTGTAGCAATAAATGCAAGCACACAACCACTTTCGAAATTAGCACCCAATTTCAAATTTTCATCTTTATCAATTGATGAAATGTAACCTGACACTATCAACTGAAATATTTATCCCTATCCAAGTTACGTGAACGTGCTGTGTGACACTGGCACGAGGCAACTCAAAATGCTCTTTAGCAGCTCAACAAGCAACCATCAATATGAGCATTACATTTCTAGTGTATTTGTTGCTCCATGCTCCATGCCGAAGGGGGTTTCTTCAATCATCCCTAGCCATGTGCCATGCTTCGGAGGTGTCATCTCACTCGTAGCCTATCTCAATTTCATGCCTACAAATAAAAGGTTTTCTTGCAAAATTCATGTATCACTATCGAGTATTCTTCAATTCAATCATATGTGAGAAACATTGTTCATAAAGTTAGAATACTAAAAAAGCAACTTAATCTTGGGGTGTCTATTCAAGCTCGCCAAACTTCAAAGTTATGTATCTTCGTGCACATTGAGAATTATCGAGTTAAGATTGAAATCTCAGTGACGTATTGATATATGAGGAACACTGTGGTGCAGTCATTTTGGCAAAGTACATGACTTTGTTCGAGAACACCATTGAGGACCAAAAGTATTGCATTCTCAAGTGGTTTTTAGTTTTCTCTTACTAGCGGCAGGAAGAGGAGGTCAACATCCATAACACCTATATAGGGACCCTTCTCTTAACTTGTTTCATTGGTGCATCATCGTGTGGTCTTAGGTTGATAACCCTTATATCTTGTGAGTAGTGAATCTGAGTGCACGGAGGTGCTCAAAAGTATGCATATTTTGCATTTGGCATCTAAAGCATGCGTGGGGCCTACTCTTACTCGTCACCGTGCCACCCAACTTTGCACCCTTGTGAGGAGCTCAATGAATGCATATCGAGCGATGATAATTTCGCTTATATAAGGAGTTTCACTACGTCATACTAGCAATTGATTTTAACTGAAGGTCGAAAGGCCTTCTTTATCGTGGTAGGAGGTCTCATGTGGGGGCCCGTTATATGCCTTACAGAGCCCACAAGTCTCAGAAATCAATATGCCCCTCGTTCGATGCATCTTGAGAACTCGATGCTCACTCTAATGTTCCTGATGCTTATTCGGACGTATAGCTGACTCTACAACCTTCGATTGTCTGTGCGCTCATCACTAAAAGGTGATGCACTTGTCTTTCATTATACGCCAAAGGCTTGGGCATCACCCCATTATCGACTCGGCTACTTCAAGACATTTCAATATGCTAAGCGTGCATGAAATATAAATGACCTCAAATTCGCTTTCGCTAGGCTTATGCAGCTCAAGCAACTTGTGTCTCGCACGGCCCAAACAGCCCACCAAGCTCTCTCTTCGTACGAGACAAGAAGTGCAAAAAAAATTTATGACAAAGTGCATGTGCATACATACACATTTATGTAATGATAAAAACTCGCATGTGTTTCTTTAAGGTGATGGTGCTTGAAAGAGATTTTTTTTTGTTAGGTCAAGGAAAAAACCCACTATTACCAATTGCACGTTAGCCGGTCTTTGATTGGTAAAATCCTTGAGGTCCCTTTCACACCTTAGGAGTAGGGGTGCTAATGGGTCAGATTTGACTCGGACTCGGCCCGTACCAAACCCTTTAGGGTCAAGGTTTGGTGATAAATAAGAAGGCCCGATTAGAATCCGGGTTGGACCGAAAGGGTTTGATTATTATATGAAGGCGGGTATGGTTTCTGAAATTTCATACCACACCCGGGCCTGACCCAAGTTCCTATTAAGATCCACAAATTTTCAATGTAAAAATGATAAAAAATATTTTTTTACCGGGTCTGGTTCATGTAATCCTTGTAAGATCCGGATACGGTTTCTCTTATGGCAGGTCTAATTAGATCCAGGTTCGAACCCGATATCATCATCTCAAGTCAGGTTTGGGTCTGGTTATGTATGGATTTAAACCAAACCCGCCCCGTTGACACCCCTACTTAGGAGTACACTTATTTTTAACCTTACGGCAAGGAATGCTCTCCTTAAGCTTCGAATTCATGATGTTTCGTCAACTTGGTGAAGTCTACAACTTGTGACGTGTACTTGAAAACGATACAATAGCACAATTGTTTGAGATGAATTGGATGCTTGTGATCGGACATTGGAGCTATATGGCATCTATCAGCAGGTAGTTGAGTTTTCTTGTAATATTAGTGTGAAATTGTCGCAAAACATGGAAGTTGCAAAACAAATGCGATAAATTTGATTCATCGTGTGCATTTCCAAAAAATCTCGATTTATTGAAGTTTTTATTGTTTTACAATTGATCTTTTATTTATGTTTTACTAAGCTTTTCTCTACTTTTAAAGAAAATATTGTCTAACTTTCTTGCTGAAAGAAAAACCCAAAGGACAAGATTTGAAACACTATATTCAATCCATTAGTTGAACTATATGTTTGTCATATTTGGTTTGTTTAAAGTTGGTGACAATTACCTCATGATCTTTTTAAGGTGTGATTAGGTTCAATCAAATATTCCATCTTTAAAATTTAAAAGCTAATATCCATGGATGGCAACTCATCCATGAGTTAGCATTTAATTAATTATTTAATTTTAAACTTAAATCTTAGTGGTTGTAATTTAAAACTAATCAAGCTGCCTAAATTATATCATGCATAAATGTAATGCATTCAGCATTAGATGGTATCATGCATAAATAGGTTGCGATACAATGGGAAACTGAAATATGTTTACTAACCAAATATGTTTTCTGGTATGAATCGAGATTTTTATAGGTTTTAGCAAATCTATTTCTGCACATGCATTCGCCGTGGTCCATTTGCAAGGATTTGACTGTTGAATCATCATAATCAGAAGAAATGTGATTTTTTATTCTTGAATATTTATGAAAATTCAAAATCATTGATTTTCAACCCTTAAAAGACCCTTCTTATACATTGTAGTTGGATGATCCACGAATATGTTTCTATAAATCAAGCATCTAGATCACATCTGTACAGTGAAAATTTGAAAAAAGGTAAAAAAAACCTATTAAATCTTGTTAAACATATTTCAGTTATCCTATATATATATATATATATATATATATATATATATATATATATATATATATATATATATATGGGAAACTGGAATATGTTTACCAACTAAATATGTTTGCTGATATGAATCAAGATTTTCATAGGTTTGTTTAGCAAATCTAATCTTGCATATGCATTCGGTGTGGTCCATTTTGCTAGGAATCAACTATTAGATCATCGTAATCGGATCAAAAAATAAAAAAATTATGCCTGAATATTTGTAAAAAATCTAAGCCATTAATTTTCATCTCTTAAAAGATCCTTCTTGTACATCATAATTGGATGATCCAGGAGTTTCCTTTTATAAAACCAAGCATCTAGATCGCATCCATATGGTAAAATTTTTTAAAAAAATAAAAAAAAACTATGAAAATTTTGGTTTATACCAGTAAACATATTTGGTTGGTAATCATATTTTAGTTACCTATATATATATATATATATATATATATATATATATATATATATATATAGAGAGAGAGAGAGAGAGAGAGAGAGTTGGTTGCATCTTAAACACCAAAAAGAAAAAAGATGAAATACAATTAGGTTTAGTTGTCCGGTGGTTAGGTGGACGCAAGTCAGACAATGTAGCCACCAAAACCGATCTACTGCTTATTTGATAATTTTATTTGAGACTTTGAAAACAAATTAGTGCAAAGTTTTAAATCCAGGAAAAAAAGAAGTTTGTGAAACTTATCTTGAAAAGGAATCTCTAGAGGCAAGAGCATATGAATTCTTGGGGAGAGGTCAGTTGAATAATGCTAATGATCCAATCTTATTTTTTGTGATTCAGTGTTATGTTGGCGATTCCTTTCTTAGATATAGGTTTTAGTGTAGGGCAGAGGCCCTACACCATAGGTTGACCCCCGATTCCTTATAATTGAGAACCTGTGACCTATGGGCCCAACATTTGAATAGTGACGCCTTAATATAAAGCCTTGTATCATGTGCTAAGAAAGAAAAAAGAAATAGAAATGGTTTATGACAAGGGGACAATGTGGGCATCAAGCGACAAAACTGTAGAAAGATCCGCACGGATGGGTTTGTTGGATTAGACAATATCTAGAACTTAAAATACAAGTTTGGAAGTTCCACCCTTTTGTACTATAATATAGGGAAAATGTTTTGTACACTAGAGTGTATAAGAATGGTGATAGAGTTTAGTATTTTCTGGCCACATTACAGTCTAGAACTAGGGGTGGCAAAACCTGACATGACCCGCCAACCCGACTCTTAGGCGGGTTCGGGTTGGGCTTAAGCCAACCCGTTTAATAAATGGGTCAACCCGTTTATTAAACGGGTCAGGTTCGGGTTGGGGGTATGCCAACACGGCTGACCCGTTTAATAAACGGGTTAGGCGGGTGGGTCAACCTGTCAACCCGACCCGCCAACCCGCCCGCTACCTGCTAACCCGTTTTCCCGACCCAACCCATTTATTAAACGGGTTGGCGGGTCATGTTGGGTTACCCGTTTATTAAATGGGTCAGGTTAGTGTTTGCCACAGCCGACCCGTTTAATAAATGGGTCGGGTTCGGGTTGAGGTATGCTGACCCGCCAACCTGCCAACCCGACCCGATTGTCACCCCTATCTAGAACTTAGGGTCACACCCGCCAGCATGGACGGTACTATCCTGATGGTTTTTAGCTAATCTGATGCTGCAAGTCAAGGAGTGGATTGTTTTGGTCAAAAAATTATCTCAACTATAATAATAAAAAACATTTTATGGCCAATTACGGGCTGTGATAAGACCGAATATGGGTAGAGGGCATCACACCCTTTAAGATGGTATTCACTTCGTCAGTTTCTAGCAACATAATGGCCGGAAAATGGTAGAGTATATAGGGCAGACTATACACACGAGTGTACCAAATCAGCCCCCATATAGCACGTCTATTTGAAAGAGAAAAAGATATTTTGTAGCTTCTCAGCAATCCCTCTTATGAGTTCTAATTACCTGAAAATACCAACGTAAACACAAGGGCACACACATAGGGGGTCAGAACCAACCAGTACCTAACTGGTTTGGTGATAAAGGAGGAGGTTTAATTAATAATTCGGATTAGACCCAAAGGGTTCTATTAGTATATATAGCCAGATATGGTTTATGAAATTTCATATCAGGCCCAAGTTAGACTTGTTCCCTGATTAAGATCCATAATTTTCAATGTAAAAAATATAAGAAGTGATATTTTTTACCGATTATGCACCCGTTCTGGTTCCTGTAATACTTATAGGACTTCGGTATGGTTCTTCCTATCATAGATACAATGAGATCCTTAAAAACAAACCTCGTATCAGCACCTCAAAGTCAGATCCAGGAGTGAACCTACTTGGGTCCAGTGAAGAAGGTCTGACCATTGACACACACAGGTGTTGCACCTTCGCCTTCGGACACACACAGGCATGTCTGCAATAGCATCTAAGCAACTTAAGAAGACGATCTGCATCAGCAGCTGCTGTTGCAGCCGCCTCAGTAGACTGCAGTACAGGTCTCTACCTGTGCGCTAGCCGCAGGCGCATCCGAGGGTCCTTAGGCTCTTGATTGCCTTAGTCTTTCTTACAGATAAGTGCAATCACATACGATCTAATTGATTAGATGTTCTGAGGATTTGAGCTAGCTTTTGCGTGAAATTGCACTTGTAGATCAGTCTGATTGGAATTACGCCTGCCGATCGGCTGTCACCGCACGCCTGTGCACAGCATTCAGACTTTGGATAGTGTAGCCTGTGCATCCAGACACGTGCTGAGCTCCTTAAGCTCACTCTGTCGCTGTGTGAGCCGCAGCTGAGTGCATTCACTATTCTGCCTTGGAATTTATTCCATTTTTGTGCTTTGATAGCTGTGAGTGTTCTGCTGTGACAGGTCGTGACCGCCCGCTGAATTGGCATAGAATCTCAACTTTTATGAGATTTTGAAAGTGAATGTATTTTTACTTTTAAAAAATACAACCAAACTTACCCTACCCCATATGCAAATGGTTTATTGTATTGTCCAATTTTAATTCTCATTATTCAGCAACTGAGTTGTATTGATTACCAAGGCCATTATGCATGTGGATTGCTTTGGACTATACAACAAATACATCTACATCCAGGAAATGGAATGGAAAAAATCATAGAAAATTCTGCTAGATCGGATATGGGATCCTGATTATCTTAATCAACCTTTTTTTAAGTGTCAAGTCTGACTGCTGATCTGAATCTGAACTAAATGTCATAAAGTGGAGTTAAATATATATCCGGATTATGTAGAGAAATTCTGGATCCAATATAAATTAGTTGAAAACATGCATTTTAGGTGCAAAAAGCCCAAACGAATTGGGTTTTTTATCATGATCTGGTTGCAGGTTCTATTGAAAACGTCAAACCTGATCCAACTCCAAATTTGAAAAGTGTCTTGAAATAATAAACCTAAATCCAAGTTGATTGTACATTTGGATTCTTATTTAAGATCCTTATCCGACCGTAATGTGGGCTGCTCAGTCTCATGCGTCCTATTGAACCTGATCAATTTCCACACACTATTGGTAATGTGCAGTTATATCATGTAAATTTGGGTCAGAGCAAGTCCGCTTTCAATGTATGTTACCATCAGTTATATTCAAAACTGTATGTGTGATCTGGGTCATGATCCAGATATGGAAAAAGAGTTTAGTGGGTTTGGGTCTGTGTTGCATCTATGAAGGAGATTAGTTTTGGTTGGAAACTTAAGGGGCTATTTGATGCCTTGTCCAAGATTGGACAAAATGAACAAACACAACATTGGTTCTGTTCGTTATGTTCTTTTAATTTTGTTCCAAGTCCAACAAATTTCATTGTTTGATGAGGGAAGAATGAAGAAGAAGAAACCCTAATCAATGGAAAAAAACTGTAATTAAGAATGGAACCCTAATTAATAAAATCAAACAAAAACCCTTAATCTAATAAAACCCTTATATATGAAAACCTAAAAATACCCTAAAAATAAATTTGATTCAAATCTTAATAAAAGAAGAAAATAGAAAGAAAAAAAAGGGGAACAGTGCCGGCGGCCTCACATCTTCTCACCGGCCTTGCATCGCCTAGACGGTGGCCTCATCCCCGGTGTCGATGACCCCGGTGCCGGTGCCGGTGCCGGTGACCCCCTGGATGCAAAGGAGAGAGAGAGAGAGTCGGGTACCCCCCGACTTTTTTTTAACGTGTTCCTTGTGTCATGTTCTACCAATGGGAGCTCTGCTTGTTTGGTAGGAGCAACTACTGCACGGCAACTTGTGTTGGGACATTGCAGGTTCAAAACCTAATGGTATAGTTGTAGAGTCTGCCTAACCCGAGCTTGCCTTTCAAATATATATATATATATATATATATATATATATATATATATATATATATATATATATATATATATATATATATATATATATATATATATAACCTCTCTTGTTCAGAAGATAACCTCCAACACCAACCAACCCGGCTCCGCTTGTTTGGTTGGAGCAGTTAGTGCAAGTCACCTTGTGTTGGGACAAAAACAACTAATGGGGCTCCACTTGTTTGGTAAGAGCAGTTAGTTCAAGTCACCTTGTGTTGGGACAACAACAACCAATGGGGCTCCACTTGTTTGGTAAGAGCAGTTAGTTCAAGTCACCTTGTGTTGGGACATTGCAAGTTCAAAACCCAATGGTACGGTTATATAACTGGTCGGGGTATGCCTGGGGTAGCTTTGGATTACCTTAAGGCTCTATTTGGGATCCAGGGGTTGCAGCTGTGGATTCCACATGCCAAGTGAAAAACATGTATTTAGCACTTATCATAGCATTTGTTTGGGATGGTTTAATCATTCAAATCTCATTTCTAATGAAAGGTGTTTGGGAAGGGAGACAGTCAAGCAATGCACCTTTAAAACTGAACTAGGTGGCAGTTGAAAGCACCATATAAATGGATACTGGAGTGGGTGTGGTGATGCATTTGAAAATTTGCACATCTTTGGTGATAGTTTATTGGAGGTGACATTTCCTATGCCAATGCCCATTTCTCCATGCTCCCAAACAAAATCTGATGCTATGGATTCCACACTTCCACAACCATGGTGGGAGTCCCACGGTAGGCTCCTAAACAGAGCCTACATTTTCCTTTCTCATGGCATAACCCAAGTGATCAGGTCCAAAAAGTGAACAAAACATCGATTTGGAAGAACCGACAAACTGGCTAACTGACCACTAACTGGAATGCAGTCAAGATTACCTGAAGAGCGTCACGCCTTTCTTTGCTCATGGCTGAACTACTTTCCCTTCATTCGTCTGTCTTCACAAAAGGGTCAAAACATATCCATTATGCCTCGATGGATTGCCTTGCAGTAAGACACACTAAATCAGATACTAAAAGGAACAGAACTTCAAAGAAAATTGAGGTAGACGGTTCTCTATTCATGTATCACAGTGTCCTGACAATGCATTTTGGTGCAAAGCAAAAAGAATGAAAGAATGATGGGGGGGGGGGGGGGGGGGGGTTATCTTTTATATACAAGCCTAAACAACAATTGCCCTGAATGAATCTTCACCGACCGTCATGGCCTCTGCCTACAATAGCGTGGAACAAGTAGAGGTATTAGGATCCCACAATGCAGGCAGCAAAAATCGACGCCCATTGATCCCGTTGGCGTTGTAGCTGGCACCGCTGCTAGGATCCACCAGCAATTGCCCAGCGTACCATGGGTATGCATTCTTCCCATACATCCCTGGGCAGGCTGATGCTGCTTCCATAGGAGCAGTGGCTGGTCCCTGAAAGTAGCCATTCCCAAAGGGGTTGGTCACTGTACCAGCCAACAGGCTTGCAATGTTTATGATCATCCCATCCACACCCACATCACCATTTTGTGCCACCAATGGTGGGGTCTGAGGCCCATACAAAGGCTGATGGAATGGCCAAGCACACTGTCCCGGGCATTGGGTCTCAGAGTTGCCCACCCAAATGTAGGCAAACTTCTCCTTCAGACCTTTAGCCAGTGGAGCAGAGTCATGGAGGCCACAGCTACTCATACAGAACCCCTCCACTGCAACATCCTTCGATGTGAGGACAAGAGTGATGCCATTTGGAGTGGCAGCCTTGGCAGCCAGGTTCCTGATTTGGGCCCCCTTTAGCGACTTCCCCAATGAGTACTTCTCATCCAACACCTCCTTCCCAACCACCAGTTTAGTCGTACCAGGCTTTTTCCCTGCCTTGGCCAAGTACCCCTCTGTGGGCTTCCACCATGAGGAGACAGATGGTTTTTTCTCTTGGCCATGTTGGTTGAGAGAGGTGATGAAATCACCAACAATGGACCTCTGAACGGCTGTGAATTGGCCATACCAAACGATGCTGATGGGGAGGGTGCCTTGCTTCAAGGCACCCTTGTGGTAAGTGAGAACAAGAAGGGGTTGCTGCACTAAAGCAGTGAGCCTCCTCCCTCCAAGGCATACATCAACCAAGCCAAGGAAGAGAACGAGTTTTATAAGAGAAGCCATTTTCATCCTCTCTTCTTTACACCTTTCAAGACCGATTTAAAGGGCAAAGCAGGGGTTGAGGCAGATGGGAAGAAGGTTGCGGGTGCTATTGCTATTGCTCTTTCGTTGGTGGTTGTGAAGATCAGGGATGCAGGGCAATGCCTTATATAGGCGAGAAGAGAGACAGTGAAAGGCATGGATAGTAGGGCTTGCTGCTCCTTCTCATCACCTCCCTGCCCTCATACAAAGCTGTGAGTTGTGACCGACTTCCCATTTTTTTATTCAAAAAAAAAATCCAATTTTTTGCATGATGGGAACCTGCACAACTTATAGTTAGTAGCGTTATGCTCGTAGACCAATGGGGCTCTCCCTTGATGCAGACCTTCCTAGGCACCGTCTTCCTAGAGACGTGAACATGGAAGCGAGGTGGATCTGGTCGAGGGTCCAACCAGCCCCCCTGGACCTTAACTGGATCTAGCTGCCCCCTTGGCACTGGTTAGAGGGCACGGCAGGTTTGACTAATGGGTAAGTGCTGTATTTGAGGTAGAAAGAGATTGCGTATTGGATCCAGTTCATCCCACTTTGAATATGAAATTTAAGCGAAAAGTGTGAATTGGGATATCAAGCTGTACAATATCTGATAAATTGGGTACGAATTACATAAGATAAAAACAAAGCCAATGCAAATTAGTTAAAAACATAAGTTTTAAATGTAGAAAGCACAAACAGATTGGATTTGATCTAGATCTCAATGCAGGTTTGATTGAAAATGTGGGTCCTAAACCAACTCGGAATTAGAAATTACCTATGATCAAATAAGTCCGAAACCAAACTAAGTATGCATTAGGATCCCTGCTTCAGATCTTGTGTGAAAATCATGTGTTTGATTCGGATCAGAGGGTCAATTAATTGAACCTGATTTATTCGCATCACTACTGCAATGTTAATTTATCTCAGGTAAATTGGCCTTTCAGTACAAGTTTCCATTAGTATGCAGTTGAATAACATAACTTGAGCCACAGAGTTACTCCCTGGAAAGGGAGAGAAAGTGCTCGATCTGGGATAAATTATATAGGGTGGATCAAGATCTGGATGCGGCAGAAGTGGGTCAGCGGATCAGAGTCTGTGTTGCATCAGCATAAGTGGAGTAGGATTGGTTCAGAACTTTATAGGAACAAAAGAAGGCAGAAACAAACCTGTTTCAGGTGAAATCCGGGGCTTCTTATATATACAGCTCTCATGTAGGCTTGGACCAGGTTTGTACATAAGAACACTTAAAATGGGTTAGATCCAGATCCTGGACAAATATGCCAACCAAGTCTAAGGCTAGGTCCAGAAAGATCTGGGAGGACCTAAAATGTGCAAATGGATCCTATTGGGTGGCACATTCTAATGTGTGATTCTGGTTGAGCCTGGGCTGGACCTCCAACCCCTCACTCCCTTGGGATTATTCAGCCTCCCAGAAACATTGATGGGGGCAGGTTACAACACCCTCTCAACATTGATGACCAAGTTAAAGGAGGTTTGATAAATAAAGGTTGTAAAGTTTCAGGATTCAGCAAATGCCTCCTCTTCAGGCAACACTAGACAGAAATCACTTTCTAGGTGCCTAAACAGAAGTGCAGATTTCTCAACTTCCCTATAAAATCTGAAGGCTTTTCCTCCCAACACCCTTCTCCCAAACAGCCTCATCCAAAAGAAGTGTAACCCAACAGGTCAACTCATTCCATCCAGAACTCTCCAACTGCATATCCCCAAACCTTTTCCCAACCAAATATTTTCAGAGTTTGTAAGACTCGATCAATTGATCTTTTGAAACTTATGTCACCACTGGATCATCCTAAGCAAATTTGTACGGAAAACACTTTGACGCCTTAACTTCTTTACCAACTATTACATCTTAATTAGGTGTTTACAATCACTTGAAACAAATAGGCCAAAAATTTTCAATAACTTTGGCCAAGTTCTGTTTCTTAGATGATGGAGTGCATTTGGATCTGCATATGTATAATGAGAGCAAATCTAACAAAAGATTTGGCAGATTAACCTAAAGATCAGACAACCTTCTTCGAAAACCATATTCTTATTGCTCAGTCGTGTAACCACACACCAATTGTGAATATCCAAACCAAACAGCCACTTGTGGTGAATTCACATTTCCAAGTTGGGTTTCTAGAGTTATGCTGTATTCGGATGCAACGGACCAGATAAATGTCCAAAAGAATTTGATCGACTACCAAGTACCAACCAGTGAAAGAAAATGGTCATTTAAACGAAGAACAAATTGATAACAAAATTTGGATGACTGACCATTCTTTATTGCTTAGAGATTTCTGCAAAATGCAGATTACAAGGTTTAAATAAATAAGAAAACAAAAAGAATAGGTTGTATTTGCTTATATACATCAGCTGGCATGGTGGATGATGCCTTCTCTCAACTTCTAGACAAGCGTCGAACAAGTAGAGGTCTTAGGATTCCACAGAGCTGGCAATACGTAACGTCTCCCATTGACCCCATTTGCATTGTAGCTCGCCCCACTGCTCGAATCCACCAACAAGTCCCCAGCATACCCTGGGTATGCATTCTTCCCATACATCCCTGGACAGGCTGCTGATGCTTCCAAAGGGGCAGTAGCTGGTCCCTGAAAGTATCCATTCCCAAAGGGGTTGGTCACTGTACCAGCCAACAGGCTTGCAATGTTTATGATCATTCCATCAATACCCACATCACCATTCGGTGCCACCAATGGTGGGGTCTGAGGCCCATAGAGGGGCTGATGGAATGGCCAAGCACACTGTCCTGGGCATTGAGTCTCAGAGTTCCCCACCCAAATGTAGGCAAACTTCTGCTTGGATTCTCCTTTAGGACCAACTAGCGGAGCAGAGTCATGCAGGCCACAGCTACTCATGCAAAACCCTTCCACAGTTACATCCTTGGATGTGAGAATAAGAGTGATGCCATTGGCTGTGGCAGCCTTGGCTGCCAAGTATCTGATTTGGGTCCTCTTGAGTGACTTCCCCAATGAGTACTTCTCATCCAAAACCTGCTTCCCCAGCAACACCAAGGTGCTGCGAGGCTTGCCAGCTTTGGCCATGTATCCCTCTGTGAGCTTCCACCATGATGACACAGAAGGGCTCATCTTTTGTTTCTGCTGGTTGACAGAGGTCAGGAAATCGCTGATGATAGACCTCTGCACTGGGGTGAACTTCCCATACCAAACAATGTTGATGGGAAGTTTGCCCTGAAGCAAGGCACCCTCGTGGTAAGTCAGCACTAAAGCGGGTTGCTCTAGTAGAGCATTAAGCTTTCTTCCTCCAAGGCAGGCTTGGATGAGAGCAAGGAAAATAGCCATCTTCACAAGGAAAGCCATTCTGTGAGACTGTGACCCCCTTAGGCTAGAGAGAGAAAGTGTCCTAAGAAGAAGATGGAAAAGAGCGACTGTGTGTTGCTGGCTGAGGAAAGGGGTTGTTTATGTAGAGGGGAATGCATATGGTGCCAGCTGCCTTCTTGCTGGCACTGTCACGGCGTCACGGGGATTCACTTCTTTGACGAATTTCTATAAGTCCATCTTTCAACTTGTTTCTATTTTTTTTTTAAGAATTTGGTATCGTAGCAGGAGCAGTTATGTTTGTGTTACACTGTTACCTGGCTGGCTGCAGGCTGGCAGGCTGGCAGGCATGGAATGTCAAAGCATATGCCACTCTAGTACTTGGCTTAAAGGCAGCTTCCTGTAGAAACTTGAGAAACGGTGGAGTTGTCACCTTCATCTAGTAAATGCAAAAGGATAACTCACTCCATTGAATGAATGCAGTCTTTCATTTCTTGAGTATAAGGTGTTGATGAAATGACATAAGTTTGTGTACAGAATAGTCCGAACCAACATTTAGAACCAAAAAAGAGTAATGTACAAAAAACTGTAACTTAAATGTGTGCTTTATCTGAATGCATTTCAGATGCCTCCTTGAGGTCTAAAATGTCGTTTTTACTGTTTTTAGGTGAAATAACTACTTATGCTCTTTTAACACCGAGGTGGTAGGGGCTTAAGAGATATCTGGTAGAGGTCTGCCTAACCCCAGCTTGACTTTCCAAAAAAAACAACTTATGCTCTTTTTTTAAACAAACCAATAGTGATGCCGTCGTAGTCATTTTGTTCGAATGTCAACTTAAAGCTTTCAGGACCAATTGCTTGTCTTTGAAACATAAATGAAAAAGGCTGTGGCTGAAAGTAATAAACAAAATGTTGAGTTGTTTTTGCAAATAGATGAATGATTTAAGTGGCTATTTGTACATTATGCAGCAAAAAAATAAGCCACCATTGTCGTCTGCCACTTGTAAAAAAAAAAGTGTATTTTTATGAATAAACAGAATGGAAATTTTAAGAAAGAACTGGGTGGCAGAATACAGTAGTTGGGCCTTATTCAGGAAACCTCACAGCTTGATGAAAGCCATCTCCCTTCCATTAATTCGGTTTTGTCTGTTGTCATCTATACTATGTGCTAATTTCAAGCCCAGTCCAGTTAAGGTTCAGCCAATGGTCGGGTGAGGGAAGGCAAAATCAATCCTTAGCAGACCTGCTGTATTTTTGAAAGGCAAGAACTTAACAGACAGATCATAGAAATATTCAAAAACCAGATAGGTTGGCAGCAAAACTAATCTTATAGCAGAATAGAGAATCTCTCAAGATCGGCGAGCATGAATTATGGACCAGAATATCATTTGAATAATCTTAGTGATCGTGTGATGCTTGGGATACCTTTCTTTAAGTATTCATTTTGTGTGTAGGGCAAAGCCCCTTACATGAGTATGTTAACCAAAAACTCCACCTTAAATAGCCAACTTCTCTGTCACCTATGGACTAAACCGTAGGCTGTGAACATGGTCCTGATTAATCTCAACTTGCATTAAATTAAGCCTTTTGTTTAAGTGAAAACAAAAATTAAAGCAGATAAATAAGGATTAGGATGTGGAAACGAGTTCTAATGTTTAATTACCACTTTACAACCTACATACTTCAGGTGTAGTTAAAGGCGAAAACACGAAAGAACGCTGCACGAGAATTCTAATATTTGAAAAATTTTCAGCATTTTTCTAAAATGCTGCATTATTTGATAATTGATTTTAGTGTAAATCCTGTCCCCGTTTACTAAACATCTCTAATCAATGATAAAAACAATCCTTTGATATTTAACCTTGTCTACTGTTATTTAGTATTTTTATTGGCAGAGACTTGCAAGCTATGTCACATGGACTCTTCTAACAGGGCACCCACATCGCACCCGCACCCGCACCCATGTGGGTGCGACACTTGGACACAGCTTCCTTTATATAAGGTGAAGTCAACAACACTAAGGTCTATTTTTGTCCAAAAGTATATTCGGTTAACCCTAACCAAGTCCAGTTATATCTGTATTATGTATATAAATACATAAATGCACACACATACACGTAGTGTCAACTTAAAACCGTTCAAAATTATATATATACCCTTCCCGCAACCAAGTTTTTTTAAAGTGCCAAATCGCTGCATCGGCAGCCGCACCTGCACCTATGTGACTAGCTTGCAGGACAAACTGGAGCAGTTTTAGAAGCAGGAAAACAGTTGGGAAACAGATATTTAACCATGCATGGGAAGATCAGTTGAATAATGCTAGTGATCCAGTGATCAGTGTTATGTTGCTGATTCCTTTCGTAGGTGAAGGTTTTGGCCTTTGGGTGTATGCCAAATGCCCCACACAAAGGTTGACCCACTCCTTAATAATTGAGGTCCTGGATCCCCATCTTGTGTGTCACCTACGGAATCGGCCTATGTTCCTATGTGTATATTTGATTAGCAATAATTGCTCTTGAAGTAAAGTCTTCTTTCATGTGCAATCTAATAAAAATAAATAAAAAAGAAATGGCTTAGGAGAAAGGGACAATATGAAGTAACATAACTTAAAGAAGATTCACACGAGCACGCACACGGATGGGTTTAATGGATTAGACTGCAAGTTTGAAAGTTTCAACCTTTGGTTGCCTTATGTAGCACATCTATTTTCAAAAAAGAAAGGGTATTAGTACTGTGGCAATCTCTTTATTTGAGTTTTTTTTTTGAGAAGAAATATTTTTTGAGGAGATTATTTGAGTTTTAATTACCTGGAAATACCAACATAGCCTCGGCCCTCTTGCTCACAAGATAAAACCCCCAGCCAAAAATTGTTGAAGCTTCTCATTAACTTACATTTTACTTTGTAAGAAAATGGCCTAACACTAGAAATTAGGTCCATAAATTAATCCAAACACCGATTTGGATGAACCATGAAACTGGCTAGCAACTGACCATTAACTGCCATGCAGTCAAGACTACACGAAGCGCATCACCTTAACCTTTCCTTGCTCATGGGTTAACTAGTTGAACAGACAGTGATTAGGTCCAAAATGCAGCGAACCATCAACTTGAATGAACCAAGCTATGAGAATCCTTTCACATATTTATAGAAACCCATGGAGAGTCCACCTTTGGTAGGGCTGCTATATGACAAGCAGACTGCATCACATCCAATACTGAACATTGCAAAAGGTAACACCGTGGCCTAATTGTCTTGACCCAAATGGTTTATTTTCCGATTTAGATATCATTATTGTCTAATTAAAGTATCGTCACTTAACAAGGCCATTATGTGTATGAATTGCTTTGCACTAGACACCAAATACATATAAGAATGGGAGAAATTGAAAGAAAATTGAGATAGATAGCTCCCTATTCATATGTCAATGTCGTGACAACGCGACTCAGTACAAAGCACAAAGAATGATGGCGTTTATGTTTTATATACAAGCCTAAACAACAGCTGCCCTGAATCTTCATCTGTCATTACCTCTGCAATAGATACCGACGCCCATTGATCCCATTAGCATTGTAGCTTGGACCACTGCTAGAATCCACCAGCAGGTCTCCCTGCATACCCATGATATGCATTCTTCCCATATATACCTGGGCAGGCTGATGCTGCTTCCATAGGAGCAGTGGCTGGTCCCTGGAAGTAGCCATATCCAAAGGGGTTGGTCACTGTACCAGCCAACAGGCTTGCAGTGTTTATGATCATCCCATCCACACCCACATCATCAATTGGTGCCACCAACGGTGGGGTCTGAGGCCCATAGAGGCTGATGGAATGGCCAAAACACTGCCCAGGGCATTGAGTCTCAGAGTTGCCCACCCAAATGTTGGGGAACTTCTCCTTCAACCCTTTTAGCTAGTAGAGCAGAGTCATGGAGGCCGCAACTGCTCATGCAAAACCCCTCCACTATAACATCCTTGGATGTGAGGACAGGAGTGATGCCATTAGGAATGGCTGCCTAATACCTGCTTCCCAAGCACCACTTTTGTCGTACCAGGCTTGCCTGCCTTGACCAAGTACCCCTCTGTGAGCCAGGAGACAGATGGGTGCCATTAAGGCATCGTGAGTATCTTTCCATGTCATCATGCTATTGTTGAAGAACATATGTCATCGCGAGTGCCATTAAGGTGTTGTTTTGTTATTGCAGGTGGATGTTGACTTTTCGACGGTTGAAAACTTAAAGATATTTGTAGGACGCTGAGACCTGTTGACAAGAATGCTTGATTACAGATATGAGAAAGGGTCTCTACATCATCTGATATCGTCCATTCACTTAGTATATGCAATGTATCGCAAATCGCGGTTGTAGTAACATACTATCGATTTGTGAAATATTGTTTTGTTTGTTAATATCGATTTGTAAGCTATTATGCTGAATTGTCGTATCAATTTGTAATATATTATGCGATATGTATATCGATTTATAAGATATTATGTGTTTTCTAGTGTCAATTTGTAAGATATTTGTAGTATAATTTTAAAATGTGTGCGTGCAAAATTTATATTATTGCGCGCTTGTTGTAGGAATTTGTGTATTCAAATCGCTGCTCATTTAACGATTTCTATTGAAATTGCTTCACAAGATCGTAGATATAATCAAATCGTTGTCACGTGAATCGCTATCATCAACACACATATACGATAAATCGTTTCTTTTATTGGCATGGTAAATAACAAATCAATGCATAGTATAAGCAAATAACAAATCGTTGTTGCTTTTATACTATGATTCATTCAATCGTTTCTTTGACTTGCTTAACTAATCGGTATTCATTGTTATATGCATCTTGAATAAACATCGTTATACATATACTGTAGTTGAATCATTGCGCAAAAAGTTGTTCTATGGATAAACTGTATTAAAAGTAAAAATCATTATCTCATCTAACCTTCACATATACAAATTGTTATACATATACTATAGTTGAATCGTTGTGCAAAAAGTTATTCTGTGAATAAACAATATTAAAAGTCAAAATCGGTGTCTCATCTAGCCTTCACATATACAAATCGTTATACATATACTGTAGTTGAATTGTTGCACAAAAAGTTTTGTGAATAAACTATATTAAAAGTAAAAATCGTTGTCTCATCCAACATTCACATATACAAATCGTTATACATATACTATATTTGAATCATTGCGCAAAAAGTTATTCTATAAATAAAATATATTACAAGTAAAAATCATTGTCTCATCTAGCCTTCACATATACAAATCATTGTACATATACTATAGTTGAATCGTTGTGCAAAAAGTTGTTCTTTAAATAAACTGTATTAAAAGTAAAAATGGTTGTCTCATCTAGCCTTCACATGTACAAATCCTTGTACATATACTATATTTGAATCGTTGCGCAAAAAGTTATTTTGTAAATAAACTGTATTAAAAGTTAAAATCATTGTCTCATCTAGCCTTCATATATACAAATCGTTGTACATATACTGTAGTTGAATCGTTGCATAAAAAGTTGTTCTGTGAATAAACTGTATTAAAATTAAAAATCATTGTCTCATCTAGCCTTCACATATACAAATCATTGTACATATACTGTATTTGAATCGTTATACCATATAATGTCCTATACCGATTTACACAATGATGTCTATGTCGTAGACAATGATTTGCCTTTGATACAAATAACAATCTAACCTATTGACATGTTTAGTAAAAATATTTTATCATGTAGTCCATTGGCACAATTTACAACCATATCAATTTACATAGTGTCCTATGTTAAAGGATGAAAAACAGAGATCTTTCCATTCTGGAAGTATATATCAGCATTCCTCTAGATATCAACATTTATTAGTATTTATCAACATTTCTCTTGAAATCGGGGTAATTATTGAATTTTTATTTCAACCTAGAGAGTTTTACATAATTTGTATACACAATCTTACAAAATTTGCATATAGTCTTACAAAATTTGTATACATAGTCTACAAAATTTGTTATAAATCTTTGTACATCATATTACTCTTGAGGGGGTTGCATTGTTTGTTGCCTTCTAGGTATTCTTGTCGTCTGAGTTTTTTTTCTCTTTTGCAATTAGAAACTTCATCAATTTTTTGCATAGTTTTGTGCAGAATTAAGGTATATCATCCTGCAACAAAAAGGTAATGTGAGACCAATATAGAAATTGAGTCTCCAATAATATAGGATAATAAAATATATTTAAATGTAGAGCATATAACGTCGAAATCAGGTTCTTGTCAATTGTATATTGCTTCAATATACTTCATTACAAATATGCTACAATCGACACCATTATTTTGTAAAAGAGCATTGAAACCTCCACTCGTCAATGTCGACACCCAAAACGTCTTTGAGGAATCCCACATGTGGTACGATACACCCAAAACATTGTTTCATTTGCAAATCGCTATAGAAAATAGAATATCGAGATAAGATCTTTATAATAAAAATTATTTCATGGCCAAACTGTTGGTCATGATGTATTGTAACTAAATACTCATATTGTTTGTAAATGAATGTGGTTGTATATCACGTCGATTTGTATTTATGAAGTTACGCGACAACGATGTGTCTTTGTTTGTCTTTGTGAACGATATTGATATGCAATATCGTGATTTACTCATATCAATTTACAACTGTTACTAAAATATTATTTTAATATAAAACTTAAATCGGTATCAAGTTGTAAATCGATTTATATTTATGAAGTTACCTTGATTTGTACTTATGAAGTTACCTCGATTTGTACTTTACTAAGTCTAAACATCGTGTCAATTCGTTTTTTTTTTTTTGCCTTTTGTGAATCAGTTATTATGTAAATCATGATAGAACATATCGTTCACATAGACAAAGCTCGTAAAGGCAAATCGCGATAGGATACTCAAACAAATTTGGTTAGATGGGATGTATTTGATTGAGAGGATGAGTTTATAAGGGGGAGTGATTGGATTGAGTTGGTTGTGAGACCCATTAGCAACAGTTTTTGACTATCGCTAAGGGTCCTGGTTTTCGTTGGGACCAGAGGCGTAGCTAGGATTCATGTGAGGGGGTGGGGGGGTGGGGGGGGGGGGCAAACAGGGGTGTAGAAAAAAAATTGTGTGATAGTCTGGGGTTCGGAGGCAGCGCCCCCCATTTTTTTTTTTTGAAATAAAATAAAAAATGGCTACAATTATTAATAAAAATCTATTTCATATGGACAAATCAAACTATTTACTGCACTCAAGGCTGGGCTAGAACTGGGCTTTAAAAAAAAAATTAACTAGGCCGCGAGGCAGAACTGGGCTACAACCTAGTTCTGCCCCCCCCCCCCCCCCCGCCTATGGTTGGGACCTTTAGCGGCAGTAAAAAATTAAGGCTCTTTTTAAAAATGATGCACACATCCTGGGGGCATTAGCGGCAGATTCACGTTGAAACAACATTTTTTCAAGGAAAAGATAAGAAAAAGAACAAAAAGTATGATTTTTTAAGAGGCCTAATGAGACGGAATGAGCGCATTACTCATATATATATATATATATATATATATATATATATATATATATATATATATATATATATATATATATAAAGAGAGAGAGAGAGATTCCTATTTCATCACCTTCCTGCATACCAACAAAGACATATCACATGCCACTTGTCACTGATTTTTGTATTTATTAATTCAAATTTTCTTTTATTTTGTATGATGAAAGACAACACTACCTTAGTGTTAGTGTTAGTTGTCACTGGCATTATCTGAAGACCATGCACAAGCCTTGAGGAGAAGCAGCATGCTGGGGCGATCTCGAGAGCAACACAAGATGGGGTACAGTGAGCAAACACCATTGAGCGAAAGCAACTTGAGTGATACAACTATCGAAGGTTACCGCGTGGGAGCAGAGAGTCCAATCAGTGCACACAGTACTTGGGAGGCTCAACGAGGCATGAGGCTTGTAGGCAAGCACCAACCAGGGAGGGACGACCACACGTGATGCCATAAAGGCGAGTGATGTGGCAGGCAATCACCAACGAGGCACAAGCAAGACAACAGACATACACTAGGTGTAGCACAACACCAGTAAGCAATGCAATCAAAATGGATGAAGGTACAATGTCCAAGAAACAAGTTATATTTATAAGCAAGCCAAGTGTCTCTTACAAAACATGGCACGTTGCCACAATGAGATGGTGTGAGGATGAGATGGTCTTGGAGAGTGAGCTTTCAAGGGGAGCTCTACCTACCATTGAGTTTTCCTATAAAAGTAGTTTATGTGCTACCCCCGCCCCATGGATAGGATAAACCCAAAAAACACATGGGAAACCATAAATTTCTTAGGAGAAATTCCCCCTAACCATGGGTGGGAGCTTGGTACACCTTGGCATGGGGCTCCTAGCACCACATCTCACCCTATGCTAGTTGCAAGGCCAAAAGAGTTCATTGAGTGGCACAGGGCTTTCGGTAAGGCCAACACATGGGCTAAAGAAAAATAAAATGATCTAGCTATGGTATGGCACACGTGCCACAATTATGCATTATGTGATCAAAGTGACACCTACCGCATGTGATCGAAGTACTCGTCAAGCTTTGCTTGAAACTAGGAGAGCTTCCTAGTGTCCTCCCAAGTTGCTTCTACTTTGAGAAGTCTTTCCACTTGATAAGAAATTTGTTGTAGCCACCATGTGAATTATTGCGATGATTGAGGATGTAGCCAACTTTCAGGGCATTTGTAGTTCGGAGTGACACCGGGGGGCGCATTGACTGGCTTCTATTGGGGTTCTCATTATCATCATGACAAGGATTGAGTTGACTTCTTCACAACAAGAAAGGGGCTTTCATACTTATGGACGAGGCCCTTGTGTAGTTTCTAATAGGTGCAACTCTGTTATGTGTTGAGTTTCACTATTACTTGGTCACCAACGTCAAAAGCCAAAGGTCGACATTTCGGATCCACCTATTTTTGGGCGCATGACGGTCTTTTGCATGAATTCCTTTGCAAGTTTTATTCTCTACTATCAATCACGAACGAACTGGTGGGCAAGGAAGGTCTTTTCTGAGTAGCGAACAACCACGATGTAAGGCATCAGGAGCTACTAATTGGTAGTGAGCTCAAAGGGGCTATGACTTGTTGACTCGCTTTTCTGCAAGTTGTAGCTGAATTGGGCAATATCTAATAGCTTCACCCAATCTCTTAGGTTGGCACTGATAAAGTGCCTCAGATAGGCCTCAAGCCATGTATTGGTTCTCTTGGTCTACCTATTGGTTTGGGAGCGAAACACACTTGAGAAATGGAGTTTTGACCCTAATAACTTGAACACTCAGTTCAGAACCTGCCAGTGAAGCAAGGATCATGATCACTAACAATATATTTCGGTAATCCTCAATGTTTGACCATATTTTTTACGAAGAGCTAGGCAAGGTGGTCTATGGCACACATAGGTGAAACAAGAGTGAAGATATCGTACTTTGAGAACCTGTCCACCACTACGAAGATAGAGTTGAATCCATCGACGGCTGAGAAAACCAAGATAAAGTCCATGAAAATGCTTTGCCATGGACGATTAAGAATTTGCATAGGCCGAAGGAGACTCCCAGGTTTCTGATTGTTGGACTTGTGAGCAAATGAGACAAGTCCTCACATAATCCTTAATGG
The DNA here is from genome assembly GCF_984573655.1 of Nuphar pumila. Taxonomy (NCBI): domain Eukaryota; kingdom Viridiplantae; phylum Streptophyta; class Magnoliopsida; order Nymphaeales; family Nymphaeaceae; genus Nuphar; species Nuphar pumila. The sequence continues at coordinate 10,751,651 of NC_143262.1, forward strand.
CATTGCATATGTGGGGTCAGTAATAAGCCCTTTTGAGAAAAGCAAGAGTGCGGTGTTGGTCGTTGTGCTCAACCCACTTGGTATCGTGACACTCCTTAATGAGGATATTCTGTAGTGAGCTCTAGTTGGAGATGAAGATTTGCCCCTTTTTCAAGATTAAGCAATCTTCAAATATGTACTTCGTGGTTTTGTAAACCTTGATCAAATCATGCAGCTGAGGGACCATGGGGTCATACTATATGCCTTCACAAATTCGGCCAAATAAGCCATTATTCAATTGAATAAGAGAGGTCTCTCCTTCATATATAGCTGCCAACTTGGCCCTCTTGGTGAGTTCATCAACAACATAATTGGTGCTTCCCAACTTGTAGAGAAAAATCATGTCAAATTCAGCAAGGAACTCTTGCCATCACACATTCTTTGGACTTTGGACTTAGCTTTTTTAGAGTTTGAAAGTAATTGGTGGCTACATTGTCAGTATGGACCACAAAAGAGAATCCCGGTAGATAGTGACACCATATCCTAAGGTAGTGGACTACGACCGTCATCCAACATTCATGCATAGAATAGTGACACTCCTTGTCATTCAACTCTCTGCTTTCGAATACAATAGGGTGACCTTCTTGCATGAGAACACCACTAATGGAAAACTCTGAGGCATGGTTTTGAGTAGTCCAAAAATGGCAAAGTTGGCTCGCTTGTGATGACAACCTTAAGCTTGTTGAAGGTGGGTTGATTATCCGATGTCCAAGTATACTTCTAATCCTTTCCAGTGAGATCGGTGAGAGGAACAACCTTAGATAAAACACAAATAATAATTAAGAAAGAGCCGCAAATCATGAATCTTAGTAGGGGCTCCTAGTCGTAGATGACTTAGATAAAAACGCTCATGTTCAGACCTGATGTGAGCCCTAGGCAACTTGGAACCATGCATAGGGATGTCTCAACCATTGTACACACATAATTTAGATACCACATGAGAAATGTGTTGTGGACGTACATGAACTCCATGCCAAGAATGACTTTGAAATCATTAAGGAGCGCCATCGAGAAGTTGTGTGTCGATCTGGATGAATGGTAGGTCAGTCCTTTCTTGCCGATATACAACCCTAATTTGGTAATATCAGAAAGGGTTTGCAGCAATTGAATTTTGTGATAATCCCCCGTCTTGTAATTGTTTAATTGTATTGGTTTGTTTGGCTTTGGGGCACAGTTCATTCCTTCGATTCAATGCAAATTTCTACGAAAACAATAATATCGTGTCCTGAGGCTTTTTAGGAGTGTCTTTGTGACAGATTTTGGGGCAAACTTCATTCCTTCGATTCAACCCGTTTCTCAGATCCACCATTATTATTTACGTGCACGCAGAAACGATTGAATTCCGCCGAGCCCAGAAATTCCGTGGCCTCGCCGACGCTAACAGAATCGCTAAGAACCTCACGAGCAAAGAGGAAGAAGCAAGCGAGAAAAAGCAAACTCCCATCTCCCAAACGATGGCTTTAAGCCTTAGCCAGAAGCAAACCAGTAAGCAACTTCCTTTCCCTCTTCCTCCTCTTCTCTTCTTTTCTCGTTCTTTCATCTAGAAATTCGAAACTTTTCACCGTCGTTTAATCGGTGTTTCAAATCATTTGCATCGTTTTTGGGTTCCCCTTAGATTATACGAGAACCCAAATTCTCCTTTTTCGATTTGGCTCGTTAATTCGGAAGAACGATTGAGATCTGAGACAATGGGGGGTTTGAAATCTTGCAGATTGCATCGTCCGGATGCTGACTCTGAACCAGCAGCCGCCGACTGCGTCGGGGGTCGGCGGAGGCCCCACGGAGGAGGTCTACAAGATCCTGATCTTGGATCGCCTCTGCCGTGACATCCTCTCGCCGTTGATCCACGTCAGGGATCTGCGGAAGCACGGCATCACCCTCTTCTTCTCCATCGACAAGGATCGCCAGACGATCCCGGACGTGCCCGCGATCTACTTTGTCCGCCCCAATGCCGCCAACGTGCAGAGGATCGTCGCCGACGCCTCCTGCGGCCTCTACGAGAGCTTCCACCTCAATTTCTCGTCGTCCCTGCCCCGCCCACTGCTCGAGGACCTTGCCTCCGGCGCGCTGAAGTCGGATTCGATCGGAAGGATCTCCAAGGTCTACGATCAGTACCTGGAGTTCGTCACCCTTGAGGACAACATGTTCTCGCTCGCCCAAGACTCCGTCTATGTCCAATTGAACGACCCTTCTGCTGGTGAAGCCGATATCGAATCCATCGTCGACCGGATTGTCGGCGGATTGTTCTGCGTCTTGGTGACGCTCGGCGTGGTGCCCATCATCCGCTGTGCCAGGGGCGGGCCCGCGGAGATGGTCGCCACGGCCCTCGATTCGCGCCTCAGGGACCATCTCGTTTCCAAGAACAATCTCTTTGTGGAAGGTGGGAATCTGGGCGCCTCGCATCAGCGGCCGGTTCTGTGTCTGTTCGACCGGAATTTCGAGCTCTCGGTGGGGGTCCAGCATGAATGGAGCTACCGTCCACTGATTCACGACGTACTTGGGATGAAACTTAACAAGGTAAGTGTTCCGAGCGACGTCTCTCGTGTGAAGGGAAAAGGGGCGGCATCTATGGTGCCTTGCGAACTTGATAGTTCTGATTCTTTCTGGGTCGCGAATGCCTTATCTCCTTTTCCAAAGGTAGCAGAAGAGATTGAGACCCAATTGAGAAAATACAAGCAGGACGTGGAGGAGGTGAATAGGAGAACTGGGGGGGAGGATGGAGCTGATTTTGATGGGCAGGAGTTGATTGGAAACACGAAACATCTTATGAATGCAGTGAATTCACTGCCCGAATTGACGGAGAGGAAGAAGGTGATCGACAAGCACACCAACATTGCCACAGTTTTGCTTGGAGAGATCAAAGAGAGGTCCTTGGATTCTTACTGCAATTTGGAAAATGACATGTTGACAAAGGGGAGCATCGAGAAGAACCAGTTACTTGGTGCATTGAGGGGGAAAGGCACAAAAGCTGACAAGCTCAGGCTCGCTATGATTTACCTTCTTGCCGTGGAGACGACTCCACAATCTGATGTTGAAGCAATTGAGGCAGCATTGAGGGAATCAGAGGTGGACACATGCGCATTTCAGTATATCAAGAAGATAAAGTCTCTGAACATCTCATTGGCATCTGCAAACTCTGCTAGCAGGAGTAACATTGTAGATTGGGCTGAGAAACTATATGGTCAGTCACTTAGTGCCGTAACTGCAGGTATGAAGAATCTTCTTTCTGGAGGAAGGCAGCTCGCTTTGACGAGAACCGTAGAAGCACTAATGGAGGGCAAACCGAACCCTGATATCGACTCTTATCTTCATTTTGATCCACGTGCTGCTAAATCAAGTTCTGGAATGGGTAACCTATTGAAAGGCCCTTTCAAGGAAGCGATAGTATTCATGATTGGTGGTGGGAATTACATAGAGTATGGTAGTTTGCAGGAACTAGCTCAGCGACAACCTTCCAAACATGTTATTTATGGTACAACTGAGGTTCTTAATGGAGTTGAGTTTGCAGAGCAAATCATGATGTTGGGCCGGAAGATGGGTTTGGGTGGCAGTGTGCCATCTCAATAAAGATTCGGATGTGCAATACTTTTTGCCTCTGATGATTAGTGAAATGCAACTGGGCTATTTTAATGATATAGTTGCATAGAATTGTGCTATAGAATGGATATGATCATAGGCTACCGATATTGAAATATGTGAGGCTTACCCCATTCATTTTGTGCCTGTTGAAATCTGTGTTAATGTTAGCAGTTCTAAATTTCTTTTTTTAGTAACGATGATGTACCCACAGCTCTCATAAGTTTGTAGATCATAGTGTTTAGTTGAGAACTGTATCCATTTTGCATTAAAAGTTTGCCTTTCATATGATCCTAATGTGACATTGAGGTGTTGTTGCTTCAAGTGCTCTTGCTTCTTTTGGATGTTCCTGCTAAATTTTGTGCATATAGTGCCGAAACACGAAGTATTTACATGGTCCTTATGATTCTGAATGTGCACCAATGCAACCAGCGTTTGGTTCATAATGTTTCTGGTTCTGGTACTATTTTTTTGAAGGGAATGGGCTTTGGTAGTGATAATAATTCTGAAAATTTCTGTCAAAGCAAGTAAGAATCTTGTCTTCACTATTTGGTTTCAACCTGATGGCTTGAGTTGTGTGTTTTTATATGTGTTCTATGGATGTATTCAGATGCTTCTCTCTAACAAAGCTATGTTATGCTCTTTCTCTGTAAGTAATACTTTTGTTTGTTTGGTATCATTATTTCATTGATATGTATTTCGTAGTTCCTTTGACCAAAGAAAGCTCACTCATTGTTGGGGCAGTATCTAAAAATCATATAATGCCTCTTATGCTTCTGATCAAGAATGTGTCTTGATTTTTTGTGGTTTTAACACTAAATTGTGAAATATCAAAGTCTTTTATGGCTGTTTGCAGTTTTATAATTAGAGACATGAAATCTCTGCGTAAGTTGACTATTTTGGTTAAAGGTGATAATTTCAAGTTCCTGTTGAATTCATTGTTTCATTTACTGTAGCCATTAATGTTTTCTATATTCATCCATGAGATCTAAATGTGTGAACAACTTCCATTTTGAGAGATTTGAAATCATTAATCTTGTATAGGATCTACTTGATATTTATTTTTGAGCATTGATAGTGAAGATTGTGAAGCGGCTCTCTGAGGGTCATTTTCATCCATTTGTCAGAATTGACTAGGTAGACCTGGCTGGGACTGATTGACCTTAATTATCTTGCACTATTTATCTGAGCCGATAAGACAGCAAAGAATTGAACCATAGAAAAAAGTAAATAATTTTTTCTATTACAAGACAACGTATGGTTACTACTCAGCTTTTCTACAAGTGAACGGCTACAAAAATATATGGACCATTTCTGCCCCTTAAGCAGATAAATTCAAGCAAACAAGGTTACACCCTCTTTGACCATATACAGATGTCAGAATGCTAACTTTTATGATATGGAACCTTTTGAAAGAAGTGGCTACTATTTGATCCTTACCTTGAAAAGTTTTTTTCTTTACTGTGTAGGGAAGCACAACTCATTGGAGACTTCAATGGCTGGAATGGGTCGCACCACCAAATGGAAAGAAACGAATTTGGTGTTTGGACTATCGAAATACCAAACTCAGATGGCAATCCAGCAATTCCACATAATTCAAAAGTGAAGTTCCGTTTTAAGTGTGCCAATGGAGCATGGCTTAATCGAATCCCAGCCTGGATAAAATATGCAACAGTAGATCCCACGAGATTTGCAGCTGCATATGATGGAGTATATTGGGATTCACCCCCTTCGGAGAGGTTAAATTTTGTCTAGTTGTTGATTGTCCTTTGTGTAGCTTGCTAGCTATTTTAACTTAATATGTTTGTTTCTCATATGCCTACAGGTATCACTTCAAATATGCTCAACCAGCAAAGCCTTTGGCACTACGCATATATGAAGCCCATGTAGGAACGAGTAGCTCAGACCCACACATCAGCTCATACAGAGAGTTTGCAGACAATGTTATGCCGCGTATTAAGTCAAATAACTGCAATTCTGTCCAGTTGATGGCTGTCATGGAACATTCCTCTTTTGGGTATCATGTTACGAACTTCTTTTCGGTTAGCAGTAGATCAGGAACACCCGAGGATCTTAAATATTTGATTGATAAAGCTCATGGTTTAGGCTTGCAAGTATTGATGGATATTGCTCACAGCCATGAAAGTACAAATGTGACAGATGGCCTTAATGGTTATGATGTGGGCCAGAGAACACAAGAAGCCTACTTTCATACTTGTGAAAGAGGTTACCATAAGCTGTGGGATAGTCGTTTATTTAACTATGCAAACTGGGAAGTCCTGCGTTTTCTTATTTCTAACTTGAGATGGAGGTTTGAGAAGTTTCAATTTGATGTTGTATCATCATCATGGTGTTAACATGGTATTTTCAGGAAACTGTACTGAATATTTCAGTGATGCGACTGATGTGGATGCCACTGTATATCTTATGCTAGCCAATTCTCTTATCCATAATCTCCATCCTGATGCCATTGTGATTGCTGAGGATGTCTCTGGTATGCCCACACTAGGTCGAACTCTTTCTGAAGGTGGAATTGGTTTTGACTATCGGTTGGCCATGACAATCCCTGACAAGTGGATTGATTGTCTAAAGAACAATAGGGATGAACTATGGTCCATGAAGGAGATTGTCTTGTGCCTGACAAACAGGAGATACACTGAGGCATGTGTTTCATATGCTGAGAGTCATGACCAGGTATTGATAAACTTCTTATTTGGTGTGTACCTCTTTTTTTAGGCTACTAATCTGGTGAAGAAATTCGTAGAAACATCTTTATTTATACTGAACTATTGGACTGGAGAAAGTTTTGGTGTCTCAATCTGTTTGTGAACAGTTATTCTGTGGCAACTATAAGGTGAAAGTCTAGAAGACATTATTTATGTAAAGTTGTATATTAATCATCAGACTTTTTGTTTTGTAATATTCAAATTGAAGAACATTTCTTCCATTTAACTTAATCGGCGTTCTTGTGAAGGACATAATGCTTAGAAGCTATGGAGTTTCAGTCATGGAAAATTCTTTTGAACAAGTGCAATTATTTCTGTCTATTTGCAGGCAATTTTTGGTGATAAGACCATTGTGTTTCTACTAATGGACAAGGAAATGTATACTGGAATGTCTTGCTTAGGGCCTGTCTCTCCTATTATTGATCGTGGGATTTCACTTCACAAGGTCTGGATCCTGTGGCTTTATGCCAAGGGGGATGGGGTTGGAATTTTTCTTGTTAGCGATCTTAGATTTTATAAATTCTTCTAAAAAAATCTTTATTTAATAAATGCTATAGTAGTTTGAATTCTTTGTCACCATGGAATGTGGATCATTTCAACCATTTTTCTTGCATATGTTTTTTTTTTCTTTTTCTTTTCAGATGATTCATTTCATAACGATGGCATTAGGAGGCAAGGGCTATCTTAATTTCATGGGTAATGAGGTAAAACCGCTGTCACTTGCATTTACCATGTGTTTCTTCCTTTTTATGCTAAAGGAATTTTGTACTTTGAGCAATCCTACATCAAGACAGGCTGCCTTGGATACTCCTACTCTATGTATAGATTGCCCCTTAGTAGTGCTATTTTATGTGCAATTGTAAATTTTGTTTGGTAATTAGGAGTCTTCGTCTGGTTTCCACTTTCCAGCTATTTTCGGACACAGTTTAGGCATGTAGCAGTGTATGACCTCCAACACCACCTACCTACCTACCCTACATTTTGCGTGCCTGCATGTGTGTGTGTTGCTGAACAAACTTTAGCAATCTTAGGATTGACGAGCATAATATTCAACTATAGTGTTGGCAAATAATGGATAGTTTAGGTCTAATTGAAAATTCAATTGTTATCATGAGCTTGATGAGTTCAGCATCAATGTCTGCTGAAAAAAAATCATAATAATTAAAGATACATAAATCCTGTCCAAAATAACAGATGAACTCAAGAAAGGTGCACAGATGGATATTGACAGTTCAAACTATGAAAAAGTCAAGGTGATCAACTGGCCGAGATTAGTCATGCATTGACTGAAATATATAATGGCTGATTGCTAGTTCTAATATATATGATTGTTTTCAGTCATAAACTTTTATAATACTTGAACTTAATCAAACACAAATTCAATCTTTACTTCTTGAAAGAAATTCCAGTTATGGCAGAGAGCAAAGCAAACTAAGCTGAAGTGATCAGTGAACCAAGATCAATCATTAGTCGAATCTGAAAAATGTAGCGGCTGATTACTAGGTTTTTCAACATATTATTTTTTCAGTCATAAACTTTATAATACTTGAACTTGATGTCAAACACAAATTTATTAAATCAAATTATGTAGTCAGTTGAATTCAGATCTGAATGCCTGTAGTAATATTTGGTTCTTAAATACACCATTCAAGAGTACTATCCTCCATGTCATTGCCTCTTCTCCCGAACTGGTAATGTGTCATAGTGGTCTTTGAAAATCACCATTTTCAGCCTCTTCTCCACAAATCCTAGAATAGGGTTTACCAAGGGGATGACAGCTATAAGACATGGAGGATGGATAAGCTTGTACTAATTACACTACCCCTCATTTTCAAATATGCCACTAATCCTGTATGCATATCTAATCTAAGATAGTACTAAAAGTATACCTAGTGTGAATCAAAATTTAATCTAAAGATGTATGCGTGTGGGTTTTGACAGCAGGGATTGAACCAAGGCCAGAACTATTGGTTTGAAGTTTGGATCTGATCTAGCATGAATGCTTACCAAACTTTATCCATTAGGTTTGTATTGATGAACAATATTAACCCAAACTATACCATCAAAGATCATCTAAACCTCAAATAGGTTCATTCTAAAATGGGTGGCTGGATTGCATGAATCTAATAACCTGGGTTTTAACAGGGGCTGACTACTATAAGCCAATGTTGTAAAAAGCATATAATAAAGTATTTTGCGAAGGTCTAAGATACAGGTTTGCGAAGGTCTAAGATACAGGTATAAAAAACAACCATGAATGTTGAACACACCAAATTGTAAAGTGTATCATAGGGCATAAGATTAAAATACTTAAAAATGAAAATAAGCACCATAGAAACTTGTAAAACAAATCATCAACTATCAAACATTAACCTTAAGAGCATAGTAAGTTTTAGTAAGTATCAAGTAAACTGCATAAAGAAGGTTCTTAATGTCTCAATCATTTTCACTAATCACAATAAATGTAAAAATGAAATAATTGTGTTTCCTCCAGATCATTTCCTTCTTGTCTTCCTTATGTGCAGTCTTACATATTCCTCATGATAAGCTATTTATTTCTGGGTTTATGGATAAACTTAATAGGACCTTACTGAAGTCTTATTTAATAAAAAGAACTTATCCAAAGTGAAAAAAAAAGCTATGATGCAATGCACTCCTTTTCCCAGAGCATGGGGGAGGCTTCTTGGATGGGAGGTGGTCTATCCTATTATATGGATTTATGCTACTACAGTATATGATATCTGGTATGATATAATTTTTACATCTTTATGAGCCTCAATTTGGATCTAGATGTTCATAAATGGTGTCTAAATGAATATAACTAAATCTCACTATAATGGATTCAGATGCATGTGATTTTTTGAATTATAGCCCCAAAATATTTGGAACATAACAGTGTGACTTGTCTTAATAAGCACCAAATAAATTGGCTTGCAGAAACTTAAGTCTGCATAGTTCAAAAAGGTTTTTATGTAAGTTTTCAGAACCAACTCTTTGAAACTAAGAAAAAACAGAAATTGTAATAATTGACATATTGTTTTAAATTCTTGCAATGAACCATGACCAATGGTATCGTTCAGTTTGGTTGAAGCTAAGTCCATATCCTGATTCCATTATTCCTTAATTAAAGCAGGGCAAATCTTTCGTTGCCCAACATATACTCCATGAGCTCAAGTATTTTTAGACTTATCAGTTGAACATTGGAAGCTTGGAGTTGATGACAAACTGCATAAAGTTTCAGCTGACATGGATCAGTGGCTGGTCATGACGTGCCCTTATGGTTAGTACAATGCTAATAGCCATTCTGTCCAATTGTCTCCCATGACATTGATGAGACAGTTAGTTGCATAGTTCTGAAGCTATTAACATTCTATTAGTTCTTATTCTCAAACTATTAAATAATATATTTTAAGTTAACCAAGTCATTACAATCCTATGGGGGGTTATGCCCCAGCTTGACTATTCAAAAAAGAGAGAAAAAATGCCCAAGTCGTTGTCATGAAGTGGCACGGGACCCATAATACAACAAAATAGGAAAACAAAAGGGACTAAATGCATAATTCATTTAGTAAAAAAAAATGAACATATTTGAACATTCATAAGAACACAAAGAAATAAAATTAAATAAAATAAATAATTTTATTAATAACAAAAACTATACAAAATTTGCAATACATCCTCACTACAAAACACTCAAGCATACACTCATCCTTGCTCAACTATACAACAAAAGAGTGAGCAATATATAGAGGAAGACATAACGTCAAACTAGCCCTTAAAGCAAATCCCAACAGTTAGTTTGACTAGTCAAACTAGCCCTTAGAGAAAAAATCCCCAACGACTAACATGGTCAAACAAGTTTGATCAAAATCATTAAAAAAACAAATACAAATACAAAATTAGTCATTTAAATAATGACTAAAAAATATAAGAACAAAAAATACCTATTCTACCCCTAAAAGTATACACTAAGTATACTTAGTCTACGTAAACTAAAGAGTAAATATCTAATAGGGATACCAAAGATATACCTTGAATATAAAAAAAAGAATACAAAGAATTACAAATCTAAAGTACCAATAAGTATACCTAAGTATACCTCGGTAATAACACCACAATATTGCATCTATCTTAACAGTCATTGCATGGATACAAGTGCCATCAACCTGGCCATGGCTGGTTTTTATTGTGGCGACAAATCACCCACGGATCAATAAATATATTATCAAGTTCCTCCTTGGCACATAGGTACCTTCACAATCAGTAAGGGTCATTTTGTTCCGCTAACTACAACAAAGAAGAAAATATCAGTGCATGCCATTTAGATTGATGTGTTTATTTATTCAAATGTTTATTTTAATTGAGTCCATGTCATTCGCAGCAGTGTCATTTTAATTGACGCATTTATTTATTCAAATGAAAACTTTACTTGTGAAGATTGTATTCTTGGCAAAACGAATAGATTATCATTTCAAGAAAAAACTTTTATTTCTTCTAAACCGATTGAGTTAATACATTTTGATGTTTGAGGTCTATTGCTTATGTGGATTTGCTTATTATTTTATTTTTGTTGATGATTTTTTTAGTCTTACTTGGATCTATTTTCTTAAATATAAATATGAAGTTTTCTTATGTTTTCAAATATTTAGATTACTTAAACCTGCATTACATCACACATCAAAGATTTTGTCCTAACACTCCACAATAAAATGGTTTGGTCGAAAAGAAGCATAAGCATATTATAGAAACACCAAGAACCTTGTTTCTAACAAACCAAGTACTAAAAGATTTTTGGGTTAAAGCTACTTTGATTATTGTTTATCTTATCAACAGGATGCCATCAACTTCTTTATAAAATGTGTCACCAATTGAAAAACTTTTTAAATTAATCTTTGATTATTCTAGATTAAGAGGTTTTTATACAAATATTTTGTTTTTATTGACAAGAATGATAAACTTTCTACCAGTGCTATCTTTTGTGTGTTTTTAGATTATGCAAATAACCAAAAAGGCTATAGGTGTTTTGTTTTAGAAATATAAAACTATATGTTTCAAGAAATATGTCCTTAAAAGGAAAAAAAATCTTTGACTTTAAAAAATCTGAGAAAATAACTGAGTATTCCTTTTTGTTAGATTTAATTCCAAAATATGATGATTTTGATTTTGAGCTTAGAGATGATGTGATGAATGAAGAACAATCTCATGATGGTGAGATTAGAGAAGAACAATCCTGCAAAGACCAAAACTGTATACAATACTCTAGGCATAGTTGTCCTAAATGTTCATCTGCACTTAAAAGATATTCTGATATTGAAAACCAATCGAAAATACAAACTAGAAGGTCATTTAGAATCTCAAATTCCCTTGAAAATTTATCTTATGACTTTGTTTCACCTAAATACCAAGCCTATACTGCATTAATACATTTCTATATAGAACCCTTGAGCTATGCTCAAGCAAAAGAACACTCTGAATGAGTATAAACTATGTTGGTAGAGCTATAAATTTTAGAAAGAGCTAATACTTGGATTATTCAAGATATTTCGCAAGAAAAAAACCTATAGATTGTAGATGAATGTATAAGGTAAAAAACAAGAGTGATGTTACTCTTCATGATGAAATCTTCAAAGAAATTTAGTCAGGATCATAATAACTCTGGTCCAAGGGGCACAAATAGATCAGATACGAGTTTAATCCTTTTAGATTCAAATCTTAATCAAATTAGATATGGTAGGGTTGAATAAGGATCTAAAATATACGTGGTAATATTGGATCCAGTAACAAATAAAAATAAAAGACATGATGAAACAAATGTGTGATGCAAGCATGCCGCCAAATTGGGCACTTTACTTGATCTAAATCTAATATATAATTTCTGGATCCTTATAGTAAGATCTGAAAGTTGATCTAGATATGATTCAGGTTTGCAGAATCAATTTTTTTAGCTTCAGATGACATTTGAGTTTGGATCTGGTTCAGATTTGGATCAAAATCTCATCCGATTGCATTTTACATGTAAAAATCTTCTCTCTAGTTGGTAAGAAATTCTCAATAACAACCAACAGGGGCTCTTCTTGTCTGGTAGGAGCAGCTAGTGCACATTACCTTGTGTAGACCTACAATTGGTAGGAGTCGCCTAACCCAGCTTGCCTTAAAAAAAAAGAAATTTCCAATAACTATTAACTAGGCTATGTGAGAGATGCCTTAAAACTCTAGTGGTTTTTATTTTTATTTTTCAAATGGCATAACAAAATTTCCGGTGTTTATTGAACATGGCAACAACCAATGTTGTAAATCGAGGAGTTTTGGCATGGAACCGACAACAAAACTGATTGTTTCTAAGCCATAATTGAACAATATCCTTGTATTAATATTCCTAAGATTAAATCCAAAATGAACATATTTTCAATGGAAAACTATATGAACCTAACTAATATGTTCATTGTAACGATCTCAAATTCACTCTCGAAAATACATGATTTTTTTTAAAGAAAATGAATAACACCAGGACTGATTTATGGTTCTACTCTAATTGGACTAAGCTCTAGGGAGTCAGATTGTACACAAAGTGTGAGCATTTAATAGCCCACTAGAATTGAATTCATGAAAGAGACACTAAATATAAGATTCCTTTGTCAAAACGAAAACGAAATACATTTTTTTTTAATGCAAAAAAATTTTCACGAATAATTCAAACCATAATTAAACTTAATAAACTTTAACTTTAAGTTCACAAAGTTTAAATCAATCCCACATTTAGAACCCAACAACTAATAATAAATCACACTATCTTTATCTAACCAGTTCTGTCATCACGTCGCTCAGTTAAGCCTGAGTCTCACAATTTGAAAAATATTAAATAATGGGTGACAATTCACAATTCTCGTACAAAATCTCACATTATCCAACAGTAAATAATAAAACATAAATCCAACAAAAATCAGCCTTAGAAAACATTTAGGTACATAAAAACAATTTCAACATGCTTGCAATCACAAATGATATAGAAACCAATGCATCAAAATTCGAATATGTTTACAGTCTCACTTGATGCATGCACACATGATACAAGAACCAATGCATGAGGTAGCTTTTATCTCTGTTATTGACAATTATATTTGTATACATGAGCATTTCACTTTCTATTAATTTAAGTTTCCTTCTGACCCCTCTGTGGGTACTGTCACATGTAAAACCCCGAAGTCCAAGGTAGTTTTTAAGTGTCTTTTAATCGTATATAATTATATTTTATTAATTATGTCATATACATGTTCCTCGATCAACATCGGACATCCACACCCTAAGCTGAAACATCGGGCATTCTCATCTAATGATGGGACAACATAGGGCATCCTCAGCCAAAGCCGTCACTTTTCTTGGTATACCAATATGCTATCAGCTAAAGCCAACCGTCACTATCCCTGGCCAAAATGGTGAAAACGTCTCCTATCTTCATGTTGGGTTCTTGAGAAAAACAATATTATAGAGTTTAGTACCACGCTGTATCCCACGATAACAACCTTCTAAGGATCCTACCATCGACAAAGGGCAACCAATAAAAAAATTCAGTACACTATTTATGTATCTTTTTCTCTTTAAATTTTCATATGTTCTTGCCTCCAGGAAAAGGTTGAATCCATAACATCTATAGCATGTACTCATGTTACATGAGCTTCATATCAGTTTCACCATGCATTATCAATTCAAACATACACATCGTCATGTATCATCCGATTAGACAATCTTCGCTCAATTACAACAATGTATTCATCGCGTGCCAACAAGTGTAATTAATCATATGCATTATAATACAATATAAAAATGCATTTACATGATTATTACAACAATACTGTACTAGCACAACTTCAATAGGCCCGGATATAGCTTAATCATAAGTCACAAGTAAGCATTATATATTATGTGATATATTATGCTTACAAGCTACATGCCTTAACATGTACATGATCATCATAAGCATATATCATATCATATCATGCTATACATTATCATCATGATGTACATAATACATTTGGTTCAAATATGAAATCATCATATGCATGAAATTCAATACATCTCAATGCAAACATACCAATCAAAACAATTTACATGCAAAACTGTAAAAACAAAATTTTTTTTGTCAGTATAAATTATGTCATGCATCACACCAAATAAAATAAATTCTGAAATTTTTACTATAGATTCATATACACGTTAGTTGTCTATAAGAAGAAATCGGGTTAAAAAATAAAATTTTTGGAACCACCAACTATTTTTTGTTCACCGAATAGTCCTATTCGGTTCAGTCTTTCTAAAAAAATATCAGACATGTATTAAATATAATTAAATAAATTCTAATATTTTTATTGAGGTTGACCTGATATGTCTGACACAAGTCCTCGAAAACCTTGAGTTAACACTCATTTTTTTTAGAGAATTAAAATTTAGACAATACATTTTATTTTTGTTCTTTGACAGACTGCTTTCAGAAATTATAGGTTCTGTAATGATATTGTGTAAATTTTAATTTTCAAACCTTAAAAAATCAGATTACAAGATTTTTATCGTGCGTTCTTAAATATACCAACTTCATAAATCTTAAATATTTTGGGAGCAATAAATTTATCTCCAACCGGAACTCATTTAAGCCTAAATTTTTTTTTTGAGATTGCTTTCATATGTCTAAACCATTCTTCTAAATTTTCAAGATTTATGGGTTCACCGTTTTAAAACACCATATTTTTTTAAGGATAGTCAAAATAAAAATACATAGCAGAACATAGTTTTCAAGAAAATACTTTAAGAATTTTACATATTTCATTAAAAACACCAAGAACATGCATCCAATGATTTTTATTCATCAAACACAAGTGATAAACATGTATACACATCTATAAATATAGATGTATCATACATATCATGAATTAAACACAAGATCTACCATTTTTATACAATAAAACATTTTTCTCAAAAATGATTTTTGAAAAAGATTTCAGGTTTATGAAAACTTTCAAATAAATTTCTATTCCATCAAAACCATATTAAATCTAGGCATAACCTATAACATAAATTTAAACACAGATTTTAACCATTTTTCATCAAGAATATGTTAAATCATTCATACAAATTAAAATGATTATTTTGAAAGCAAAATAAGGTTTTAAACAAATCCAACTTAAATTGAATCACAAGAACTCGATTCCATGCTTGAATAACCTGTACTAAATCTTAAATAGAACAATGTAAAATCTCGTACCTTGATGCGAAAAAGCTCTAACCCTCTTTAGATAGAGGAGGGTTGGGTTTCTTATTAGAACCCAATCTCTTTCTTTGAAGGGTTTTCTAGCTAAACTATTTTCCTACATGAACTATGAATTCTATCTAAAGGATCCAGGATCTAATATAGAATTCACTCCCATGATCCAACGTGATATACTAACATATATTATTAATTAAACGCTATTAATTAATTAATTATTAACAAAATTGCATTAATTTTTTTTATTAAATTGAATTAAATAAATTTTTGAATTTTATAAAAAAACTAAAAATTACATTAATTATGGATAAGTTGTTAAATGGTTTTCATTAAAGAAGGGGTTGGCTAAATTTTAAATTCAGAAATTGAAGCCACTTAGAAGGGGTTCGCTAAATTTTACATTCAGAAATTGGAGCCACTGGAGGGTGGTTCTATGCATAACTAGCATCATCAATGGCCATACAAATCTAGTCAGGCACTTTTGCTCTTTTGTTTTTTATCCACAACCATGAAAAAACTTATCAACAAATACACATAACCTGTTGGTTTAATATCTAAGTTTCATTGCAATCGTGTTGAATCATTACCCAATTGCGGTAAAACATTCATTTCGGCTTGATGTCATTGAAATAAGTTTGGCAAACCGATATTACCAAAATTTGTTTTTCAAGCTCATGACTTTTTTAATGGGAAAATTCTGAAAAAGGGTCCTCTTATTGATTCATTAATCGGTCCATTTTAAAATAGCACATTACAATAAAATTTCATTTTTCCAGATCGACAGAAAAAACTTGTATCCGCACAGTTTTTTCAGAGTGAGCGATGTTTTGGCGAAAAGATCAGGTGCAATATGATTGCACAAATATTTGTGCATTAAGCAACTGATCACCCTCCATCTTGGGGACAGGGCCTGTCAGTTGTGGGGCCCAAAGCCTGATGGAGGGCAATTAGGTGCTTAATGCACAAATTTTGTGCCATGTGATTGCACCTGATCCGGACTCAATGTTTTGTGCATGTGGTGGATGGGCCACTTGGGTAATCACCAGACAAATATGGCCACCAGAGCTTGAACACCTTAAGTTCGGGTCGGTACGGCTTGTTTACCAGATCTACTTGCAAAGATCTGATGGGGACGTATTTCAACAGGCTTTGGTGGGGTAAGAAATTTGTGCAAATTGGTTCATGTTGGACTGGGTCGCATTTTTTTTAACATGGAATAATTAATTGTCATAAGGTTCTAGTTGACTTAAATACAGTCTTATTTGAAGAAAATAATCACAGACGTCTATGAAGTTTAAGTAAACGTTTCTTAAAAAAAAACAAAGTTTAGGAAAAAGTCTCTGTCAGCTGATTACAGAATGTCAGCAGTTAAGAATGTGATGGCTTGATTAGGGATGGCAGTGAACTGTAAAGGGGGGGAGTGCGACCATGGCCTCGCCCCATTTGGATTGGTGATGGAGGACATGAAATGGGGATGGAGGTTAAAATTAAAACCCGTGCAGGGATGGACTTACTCTTGACCCTGCCCTCACCTTATCCCTGATCTTCATTAAGAAAATTACTATTATACCTTTATATATATATATATAACCCTAACATAAAACCCTTTCTTGAATATCTCCTCATTTCTCTAACGAGTCACACAAGCTCTTATTTCTCTCCTCTCCTTTCTCTAATGCTGGAAAATGGCAGTGGTGGAAAAACCAAGAAAATGAGGTTCCACCTTGCCTTGCCCAGTCTTGCCCTGTTTGGACCGGGGATGGAGGTTAAAATCAAAACCCGTGCAAGGATGGAAGGCAAAATTTTGAGACGGGGGTGAGGGTAGAGACCTATCATTTATATTAATATAAGAATGCAAGGTTATCACAGCAGGGGCCATTGTCACCTAAAAAATCAGGCACCATATAAGTAATCTTCTAAGAGATCAGGCACCTTGATTTAGATAACTGTAAATTAGTCATGTTTGCTATATCTTCTAGTTTGCAGTCAGTTATGATGTTATGCTAAAAAATTAGTGTCATCTATACCACCGAGGTGGTATCCCATGTAGTAAGCGAGGTCCTGTGCCAAGCTGAAGGCTCAGGTTTGAATCCCTCTGCCTAACTCCAGCTTGCCTTTCAAAAAAAAATTAGTGTCATCTACATCATTTTCTGAAAAAAGATAAAAAGAGAGGAAAGAACTTCAGTTAGAAATGAAATAATCCACGAAAATGGAAGGATTCAGACTTCATGGAAAATATTAAAAGAAAATTTCTGCTAGATCAGTAAAACAATGACAGTCCTTTAAAAATTAGGTTTCACACAACAGTGATTTTTCTGTGATCGGCAACTTTTGGTTGCAATTGGCTTTGTTTGTTGCATTGAGATGAAAACATCATTTCCACATATCACTAAAATATGGTTTTGCCAAAATATGGAGATGGAGACATAGAGTTGCCAAAATAATATTGAAGTATAGTGTTGAGGCTGCCAACTTTAATCCCAATGCAGTGTTTTATCAACACCACTGCTCACAAACAATGCAGCACACCTCTAATCCAAGGCTCTAAAGTTCAACAGAATGCCAAACACTCACACAACTCAAGAGGACTGGACCACCTCCAAACTTCAGAACTCCCTAGGCGGCTTGTTGCACCACACATCTTAGTGGTTTGTGATTCTCACGTCGATGCATCATTGGTGACACCACACTCTTAGGGACTGACATTGAGTTCCATATACTATCTTGCACATGGTCTCTTGAAGGATGCTTGAACTATACCATCTTCTACATTTCAGCTTCAGTCACCTCTCATTTGGAGAAGTATTAACGATGGCGTCGATTTGTTTTAATGGTGAAGAATGTGTCGAACTTTATTTGTCACTGGCTGAAAGCGGCACACGTGTGTGCAGTGTGGCAGAGGCTATAGTGATATGCGCGTTGCTAAGTAGAAAGCCCATGTCTCACCTATGGCATGCGACGACGACACAAGGCAATACAACATTACTCGTAAGCAGTTTAACACGCAAGATTTAGTGTGCACACTACTTATCAAGTGCATCTGCTCAACTCCATGCTCTGTGCCATGGGGGTCTCTTTGGCCACCCACGACCATCTACCATGCTTCGGGAGTGCTACGCCATCCACAACCCATCTCAACTTCAAGCCTGCAAACGAAATGCAAAATTCATGTGTTGCGGTCGAGTATTTTTTTTGCTCAATTATAGGTGAAAAACATGTTTGTGAAGTCAGAACATTGAAATGAGCTACTTCATCTGGAGGTGTCACGCCAGTGCCCACGCAGGCTCGCCCGAATTTTGAGGCTGCGCATCTCTGTGTACATTAAGAATTACTAAGATAAGATCAAAATCTCACTAACACAATCATATGTGAAGAAGATCTTGATGCAGTTGTTTCGGTGAAATATGAAGTCTACGTTCAAGAACTTCATTGGGAGCAAAAGCAGTGCATTTTCAAGGGATATTAAGGTTTTTTCTATTGGTGGGGGTTAGCGCCCATAACACCACCTGTATATGAGACCTTTCTTTTGACTTGCATTAGTGCACCACCATGTGGTCCAGAGCATATAGGGTTGTTCATAAGTATGTAAATTCTTCATGAGCATCTCAAGCATGCACAAGGCCCTCTCTTGCCGCCCAACCTCTCACTCTTGCAAGGGGCTCGAAGAGTGCATATCGAGATATGATGATTCTTCTTGGCCATGGAGTTTCATTGCATCATACTGGCAACAAGCTTAGGATGGAGGCCGAAAGATTTTCTCCATCGGAGTGGGGGATTACCCGTGGGACGCTATGCTTCGTGGAGCTCGTAGGCCCAAAATATAATATGCCTCTCGTTCGGTGTGTCTTTAAAACTTGATGCTCATTTCAATGTTTGTGATGCTTATTCGAACAAGTAGTTGACTCTATTGATCTTTGATTGCTCATACACTCGTCACATAAAGGAGACACACCCGTCATTTGTCGGCCTGAATGCTTGTATGTCAAAGAGTTTGACATCGCCCTGCTCTATTGACCCGTTCGACAATGTTATTTTAGATATTCAGTTGTGTTAAGCGTGCATGAGATATGTACTGCCTCGAATATGCTTTCGTTAGGCTTATGTAGTTCATTGTTTAAGCCAAATTGCGTTTCGTACAACCTAGACAACCCGCCAATCTCCCTCTCTATGCGTGTCAGGGAGACACAAAAAAAAAAGGTCATGATACAAACTCTAACTCAAATCGAATTATGTTTGAGTCTAACTTACGTGAGCAAACTAAATTGGGTTTGGGTTCTTTGAGTCAGGCATAGGCCCAAGCTAGGTTGTTTGTGGTGACTAATCTTTGACTGTTTAAAATCTGACCATTTACATCTGAGCCCAAGCCCCAAGGGGTTTATTGCAGTGGAGGGAGCCTTGACCACTAAACAAGTGGTCAGGGTTTTATTTTCAAGAGTGTCAACCTTTTGCATTAATGAGCTCCCGGGATAAGCTCTTACTGAGCCGAAGTTTAGCCCCTTCCCAGGGGCAAGAGGTGCGCCATGGGTTTACATCATTGAGACAGTGACCATAAATACAGCAGACTTGGTTTATGCGACTTAGGCCACGGCGTTGATTGGCCGGAAAAAATGTCAGGCTGAAAACGGTAGCCTCCAAAGTGTGGGGCTCACTCTTTTTTTTTTTTCAGATACAAACAAACGTGAGATAACTTTCTTATATGTGAAGTTGTCCATTTAGATGACTTTCCCTAGACAAAAAAAAAACACAGACCCCAAGGTGTCCCGCTTTTTTCTCCATTAGTTGCATTATCTTTAAGAAAAATGTTGGGGTTAATCAAACGCTCCTCAAAGAAAGAAAAGTCAAGACCTTGTTTTATAACTATATTATGAACAAAATAATACATATATAAAGTCTAATTTTTTATATACCTATGTGAGCTGAGCTTAATCGGGCTTACCGAGAGGTAGACTGGCTGTTCAAGCTCAGCTCGTTAACGTGTACCAAGCCTGAACTCTTGTTCAAGCTCAGCTCATTTTAGTTTTTCAAACAAATTCTAGTTGAACTCAAACGAGTTGAGCCCGAGCCGAGCGGGCTAGTTGTGCATATCCCTAATCTACATAATAGCCAAGGAAGCACCTAGTTTTCATATGCAAGGCAATGGGAATCCGGTTTTAGTTGTAATAAAGGTGCATTGATTCACGACCGAGGTGGTATCCCATGTGATAAGCAGGGTCTTAAGCAGGGTCTTGTGCCAAGCTGAAATCCCAGGTTCGAATCCCTCTGCCACATGGGGCTTAAGAGATATCTGGTTGGGGTCTGCCTAACCCTAGGGGTGGCAATTTCTGACACGACCCGCCAACCCGCCTCTTAGGCGGGTTCGGGTTGGGCTTAAGCCAACCCGTTTAATAAACGGGTCGACCCGCGTAACCCGTTTATTAAACAGGTCGGGTTCGGGTTGGGGGTATGCCAACCCGCCTGACCTGTTTAATAAACGGGTTAGGCGGGTGGGTCAACCCGCCAACCCGCCAACCCGTCTGCCAACCCGCCAACCCAACCCGCCAACCCGATCCGTCAACCCGCCAACCTGACCCGCGAACCTGAAAACCCATTTACCCGACCCAACCCATTTATTAAATGGGTTGGCGGGTCGTGTCGGATTACCCGTTTATTAAACGGGTCGGGTTCGTGTTTGCCACAGCTGACCCGTTTAATAAACGGGTCGGGTTCGGGTTGAGGTATGCTGACACGCCAACCCGACCGGATTGCCACCCCTACCTAACCCCAACTTGCCTTTAAAAAAATAAAAAAGTTGCATTGATTCAATGAAGTAAATGAAAGTGAAAGCATCCACTTATTTTAAGGAAAAGAAACTTTGAAGGTTACACCTTTGCGTAGTCCCTTTCATATAGAACGATACGATAGCAACCAGTTCATACAAATAGTGCAATGCACCATGGCGTTTGCAGTGCAATCAAAGTGAAGGAGTAAAGTCATTTAAAATTATGTAAATTCATGTGTCAGTTCGTAATCCCTGAAAATCTTTTAAGAGCTAATCTACAATTAAGAGATGCGGAGAAAGTGGATCTTTTTGTGGAAGGTCTCTCCTGCTTTCAAAGAATCCCGCTGATTGTGCATTAATAATGATGTTTAATAAACGGGTCGGGTTCGGGTTGAGGTATGCTGACCCGCCAACACGCGGGGTCGACCCGCCAACCCTACCCGATTGCCACCCCTACTTGAGCCCATCCAATCTACACCTTTGGAGACTGGTATGAATCTGTTCACCACTTGCTTCTGCATCACGTTTTTACATTCTGCTAGACTTTAGAGTTTCCAAGATAAATTTCCTTTTATTGATTGATTCCCCACTCCTTATTCGTTATTGGTGCCTTGGTAGTCGGCTATATGGAGGAATTGAAAGGACGATTATGATCTTGAGGATTTGAAAGAAAAGTACATTCTTCTACGTTGAATGGCGTGCCAATTTTTTTTTTTGAAAAGGCAAGCTGGATTTAAGCAGATCCTTACCAGTAGGGCTGGTAAACTAACCGAGCAACTCGTGGCTTGGCTTGGTTCAGCTTGTTTGAAACTTGTTTATGTTCGGTTCGTTTGGATGGCGGGCCGAACACGAGCTTGTTTGTTATACATAGCCGAGTCAAACACACAAAAAAAAAGGGTGTTTGTTTCGACTGGGCTCATATAAGCTCGTTTAGATAGCTTATGTAGAATTTATTGAACTATAAATGTCAAAAAACTGTCTTGGCTCAATTGGGTTGTTGGGCTTACTTGCATGTAACAAGTTGAAAGTTTCATTCCTGCTATGAACCTTTAAAAAAAAAAATTTATTTACACAAGCTAGCTTGAACGCGGCTCGTTTGGCTCGGGCCTATATGAGCTGAGATCGGTTTGGCTCGCACAAGCCATATGAACCTAGTCTGAACACTATGTGACTGTAAACAAGCCGAGCCTGAACAACCCTTGTTCAGTTTGTTCAACTCGTTTACCAGCTATACAACTATACCATTGGGTTTTCAACCTGCAACGTCCCAACATAAGGTGACGTGCACTAGCTGCTCCTACCATACAAGCGGAGGCCCTTGTTGGTTGAATGGCATGCCAATTGGTGCAGGAGAGGGCCAATAAAGCTGGGATAGTTGTTCATATAAGGTGTGTTTGATTGCTTATTCAAGATTGGGCGAAAAAACAAAACATTATGTAACAACAGTCCTACGCCAAATGTTTGTTTCGACTGTACAAGAAGTTGTGTTCCTTATGTCTAGCGTTTGATTTTTATGTTGTACGACTCGATTTGTCTCATCATATGAGTGTTTTAACATGTTTATTATAGATTTTAGTTATGTGTTGGATCTAAATACCAAAAAATGTTTAATATTTAGGTAATTTGAGAAAAAAATGATATTTTTTTATATATAAATGTTTTAATCGGTGTTATATTGAATCTAATTATGAAATCTTATTATTATTATTTTTAATTTTAGCCCCGAATAGGGATTTCAAATTGGATCTAAGTACTAAAAAATGTTTAAATTTTGGGTAGTTTTAAGAAAAAATAAGAATTTGTTTTTTTATATAAAAAACCATAAATAAATCATAAAACCCTAAAATACAAGAAAATAAATAATAAATAAACCAAAACCCTAAACTACAAGAAAAATAAATCATAAAATCAAAGAAACCATAAATAAATCAAAAAATTAAATATAAAAAGCCCTATTCAAATCCTAATAAAAGAAAAACTCTAATAAAATACAATAAAGTTCCTAATCAAATTAACTATAAGATGCCTTAATTAAAAAAATTTGATTCAAATTCTTAATAAAAAAAATCCCTAATCAAATTTAATATCAAAAGCCTTAATTAAAAAAATTTGATTCAAAACCCTAATCAAATTAAATATCAAAAGCTCTAATTAAAGATATTTGATTCAAATCCTAATAAAAAAAAATCTCTAATCAAATTAAATATCAAAAGCTTTAATTAAAGATATTTTGATTCAAAGCCCTAATAAAAGAAAATCAAAGAAAAAACCATAATCAAATTAAATATCAAAAACCTTAATTAATAATATTTTGATTCAAAGCCCAAATAGAAAAAATCCTATTCAAATTAAATATCAAAAGCTCTAATTAAAGATATTTGATTTAAAGCCCTAATAAAAAAATTAAAGAAAAAACCCTAATCAAATAAAAAAAAAACTTAATCAAATGAAATGTCAAAATTTATAATTAAAGATATTTGATTCAAATCCCTAATCATTGAAAATCAAAGATAAAAAAACTAATAGAAGAAAATAGTATAAAAAATCCCCTAATCAAATCAACAAAAAATCTAATCAAACTAAATATAAAAACCTTAATTAAAAAAAATGATTCAAAACCCTAATAAAATAAATTTCTCGTTAAGAGCCCTAATCAGAGAGAGAGAGAGAGAGAGAGAGAGAGAGTTGGGTTAGACCCCCTCCTCCCGAGTTTTTTTTAAGTGGTGTTACCATCATCCCTGTTCCCAACATAACAGGGACATGGCGGATGTACACTCACCGTGTCCAGTGTTTGATGGGAGCGATAAGTGCCATCAAACATGCCCATATGGAGAGCCAAGTATGCAAAAACATTAATGACAACTTTTAAGAAAGCCTATTTTTAAGTCATCGGAGTCCCCTGGCCTTAAGGGGGAAAAAAAGTCTTTAGAAAAAAAAAAATCAAATTGTCAAGTTGATTTTATGATGGTATGGAGAAGACCTTCAGGGTTACTTATCAAATTCAGCTATTTGCAATTAGGGCTGGACAATGGGCGGGCTGGGCCAGCCCAACCCGTTTAGTAGATCTGCTAGATTTGGTCGTTGACAGGCTAGGTCTGATCAAGCTCAACCTGTTGACCAACAGGGTTGGGCATAATCTCAGTTCATGTTAGGCCCAGCTCTAATACAAAACCCACAGCCTGTCTGTTAAGCTCATGGGCCTAATTCCGATCGGGTGGGGTTGAAAGCTATTGCATATTCACAACATTTTTCCTTCGTGCCCTTGAATTTATAGGTTTCTTTAACCAAAATTTTAAAAATACAAAAAAATATATAGAATCGAAGATGGATCTATTTTTTGAATCACATCTTGACTCGATTTAATGCACAAGTGTGATCTATATGCTTGGTTTTACAAGGACCAACACTTTAATCATCCGATTATGATGCATAAATAATATATTTTAAGGCTTTAAAATCAACATCTCATAATCTTCATCAATATTTCCACCTCCAAAAATCATAATTTTTTCATAAAAAATACACAATCCTGATTCGTAGCAAATTAACCATATGCTTGGCATTTACAAAAAAAAAGTGTTAGAAATACCCAATTCACTTAGTTTTAGTTATCATGTTTTAGTGACTTAGTAAAGCAACATCTCATATTGAATTAATTTAATTAAAAACTCAATATAGGCCTTTGACTTTTATTTAAAAAAAAACACGTTTAAGCATTAAAAATACTTGATCTATATGGTCAACTTCCAATGCATGAATAGTGAGATGTTGGTTATAGATTCCAAACGTGGGGTGGGAATATTTGCCAAGTGAGATGATATATACACGCCACAAGAAACAGCCGCCAATAAAATACTAGGGGTGTCAACGGGTGGGGTTTACCTGAACCAAATCCTACAGGGTCCGGGTATGGTGATCAAGGTTGTTAAATGCGATGAGGCTAGGCGTTGAGCCTGCGCTTTGCCTATGAGGCGTATGCCTCAGTACCTGAGGCGTACGCCTCTCACAACTGGTATGGAAGCGAAGCGGTGGGAGGGGAGGCAGTAGGAGAAGGACCACGCGCCCAGCTGGTACAGAAGCGAGGGGGGGGGGGCGCATCCGAAACCAGCTATGCCGGTGGTCGAAGAAGACTGAGCAGCCAACGGCGAAGTTTGCCACCGGGGGCTTCCCTGGCAGTGACAGCGTATCAGAGAGGAGGAGGTCGCCGCAGGTGATGCCAGAGCTGGACAAGAGGATGTACGAGGGACATGGAGCGACAGAGGAGCAATTGGCCGACACGTGGCGATGGATCCACCGGCACTTGGGGTTAGCACAACCGACGAATCGGGCGGAGGAGGAAGACTTGGAGATGAAGGAGGGGATTCCAGAGGTTGATGAGGGGCAATTTGCGCATCACAACAACGCCTCAGTACCTTGAGCGTGCGCCTCGCCTCTGAGGTGTACACTTCAGGTACTGAGGCGTACGCCTCTCACAACACTTGATGGTGATAAATAAAAAGACCCGATTAAGATTTGGGTCCCGACCTGAATATTCAATCAATACAATAATTCAGGTATAGTTTGTAAAATTTTATACCAGACCCGGGTGCGACCTGAGTTCCAGTGAAAACCCTCAAATTTTTAATATAAAAATAATAAAAAATATTGTTTTACCGGGTATGATTATGGACTGGGTATGGTTTCTCTTATAGTGAATTCGATTAAACTCGGGTCTGAACCTGATACTATACCCAAAAAATCGAAACCAAGACTGGTTTCAACGAGTCTTAACCAAACCCGACCCGTTGATCCGATGGACAAGGTCATATCCTTGAGTGCCAATTGTGCAATCGCCGCGTGGTAGACTTTCTCCTTGGACTATCAGGACCTCCCCTCCCTCCTCCCGCCGCCTCTCTCACATTTTAATTAATATTTCTTTCCTGTCAATTAAAAAAAGATCCAAAAGAAATATTTTAAGTAAAAACATTCCTCGATTAAAATATAATAAATAAATAAATTCACTCTCAACGGCTCTATACGGAGAGAGAGAGAGAGAGAGAGAGACGACTTAAATCTTTATTTATTTTAAAACGCACATTAATAAAAAAAATTCATTTGAGTTTTAAATTTTTTTAAAAGGCACCTAAAGTTTTCCAGGTTGATCAGCAACAAACTTCTATCCATTTAACTTAAGTTATCACTAAACCCAAGATGAGGGTGAGTTAATTCACTAGTTCAAAGACTTCTCTCTCATTTTTTTAGGTGTAATTTTTCGAAATATGATAATGAGAAATGATAGTAAACTCCTGCACCTTTTTAATTAACCACGATATTTTTAGGTATTTTTTTGAATTATGAAACTTTTTATTGCCCCTTGAAAGCTTAAAATGGCTCAGTTAGCCGGCCCACAAATGCTTAAAGAAAGTCTCCCGTTTCTTTGATTCCATTTGTTTAACTTTTGCCGTGTTACCCACTTCTCTCGTTTTCTTCCTCTGCCTCCGCCATACTTCTTCCCTCCCTCCCAACACCAAATCTCTGCCTTGTTAGCGTCTGCTGACTGGAGAGAAGGAACTTTCCCCGGGAAACCCTTTCCCGGTTCACGTTTTCCCTACCCTCCTTCTCATGCCGACTCTGCTATTTATTCCTCGGAATCCTTCTCCCGGAAACCGACTCTCGCGTTCGGAGTGTTAGCGGTTTCCGGACGGAGAAGAGAGACCGGTGGTGCTGTACAGATTGGTGGGTTTAGGTTCACGGTAGAAAAGAGAAAAAAATGAAGAAGGGGAAGGCGGGTCAGTCGTCGCCGGTGCGGAGGCGTGCGCTCTTCGCGTTTCTCTGCGC
This sequence comes from Nuphar pumila, assembly GCF_984573655.1. Taxonomy (NCBI): domain Eukaryota; kingdom Viridiplantae; phylum Streptophyta; class Magnoliopsida; order Nymphaeales; family Nymphaeaceae; genus Nuphar; species Nuphar pumila. The sequence continues at coordinate 10,778,823 of NC_143262.1, forward strand.
CGGCGCCGCGTACCTGCTCTTCATGAGCTTGCTGGAGGTGTCCTCCCTGCTGTGGAGTGGCTTCGCGGCCGTAGGAGGCGGGGGTGAGTTCGACAGCCGCCGGTTTCTCCGGAAAGGGATGGAGGAGGCGCTGTGGAGGAGCGAGGAGGATCGCGAGAAGAAGGAGGCGCCCTCCAGGCCGCTGGTGGTTCCCCTTAGGGTCTCTCCCGCACCGGCGTCGGATGCGGGCGATCGGTCGTCGCGCGGGCGCAGGATGAGGAAGTTCCCGATCGTGTCGAGGCTGGTCCTCGTTGTAGACAGGAGTAATTTTTCTTCTTCCTCGTCGTCGGCGGGCTCTGAGCGGTTCTCCGAGCTCCAGAAATCGGTGATGGATGCATGGGAATTGGGGGGAAAGGTGTGGAAGGAGATGGAGTCGAGCAGGAGCGTGGCCGAGGGCGGAGAGAGGAACAGTTCCCGCGTCGCGGCCGTGGAATCTTGCCCGAATTCGATCACGTTGACGGCGTCGGAGTTCTCGGAGAGGGAAGGGATCATGGTCCTCCCTTGTGGTCTGACTCTCGGTTCGCATATCACGCTCGTGGGCAAGCCTCACCCTGCTCACACCGAGTACAACCCGAAGATTTCGTCTTTGAAGGAGGGAAATCAATCCGTGCTCGTCTCGCAGTTCACAATGGAGCTCCAGGGGCTCAAGACGGTCGATGGAGAGGACCCGCCGAAAATTCTGCATTTCAATCCAAGAATGAAGGGCGATTGGAGTGAGAGGCCGGTTATAGAGCAGAATACTTGCTACAGGATGCAGTGGGGAACCGCTGTTCGCTGCGAGGGATGGAAATCTCAAGCAAATGAGGAAACCGGTAAGATTTCTGACCCCACTGTACTTTTTCTCATGCTCTAAATGCTTCTTTTGATTGTTTTTTCTGTTTTTTTTTTGTTGGGAAGATCAATTTAGAACTAGAAACTGGTAATCTTGAAACATATTGGGTCGCACTGTCATCCGTGTTTTTCCAACTGAAGTTGAAAACTGGGAAATGGTTGATGGAATTCTATACAATTCATGATCCTATTGCCTTTGAGGCTTTGTTGGGGAGATTTGCATATTTTCATTGCCTGTTTGCTGCATAAGTTGAGTCTTGTATTCATCGTCTTTCTGATGAAGATTTGTTATTAAATTGTTCTCTTTTCTACATAAATTTGGTTTTTGAGGTCGGAAAATTTGCTGTAATTCATTCATGATTTCCCACTCTAGTTCTTCGTCTAAAGAGGCTCTATATAAACTTTTGACTATTGAGGTTAGCCTGAAACTAGAACATTTGCAGTAATTCATTCATGGTCTTGGCAATTTAGTTCCTTTGTATTTTCTTTTTCTTTATCTAAAGCATCTCGTTTCTGTTCATAGTGTTGAGATAACAGTGTTCTGATTGCTGCTCTTTTCTGTGCATGAATATAGTTGATGGCCTTGTAAAGTGCGAGAAGTGGATCCAAGATGATGGTGACCACTCAGAGGAATCGAAGACTATGTGGTGGTTGAACCGGTTGATAGGACGAACAAAGAAGGTTACCTTTGATTGGCCTTTCCCATTTGTGGAGGATAAGTTGTTTGTCCTCACTCTTAGTGCTGGTTTAGAAGGCTACCATGTCATTATCGATGGGAGACATGTAACGTCCTTCCCCTATCGCACTGTAAGTGATACTGATCAATCAAATGTTAGACATCCCTTTTGTTTCCTTGGCCTGAATTTTCGAAAGTTGATTGTCTGATGGTGCTTTGGTTCCTTGCATTTGGAAAAACAAATACAGGGGTTTGTTCTTGAGGATGCCACTGGGTTGTCAGTAAGTGGAGATGTCGAAGTTCATTCTGTGTTTACGGCATCTTTGCCCACTTCTCATCCTAGCTTTGCACCACAGAGGCATCTTGAAATGTCAAACAGGTGGAAAGCCCCCCCTCTACCCAATGGCCCGGTGGAACTCTTCATTGGAATCTTGTCTGCAGGCAACCATTTTGCTGAGCGCATGGCTGTTAGAAAGTCTTGGATGCAGTCCAAACTGATTAAATCTTCAAAGGTGGTAGCACGTTTTTTTATCGCAGTGGTAAGATTCTATGATTCTATCTTCTTTTTCATTACTTGTTAGGAAGATTTTGTTATTCATTCATTTTGGGAAACATTGTTCATTTTAATCTTCATTGTGGGCAGCACGGAAGAAGGGAAGTAAATATGGAGCTTAAAAAGGAATCCGAGTTCTTTGGTGATGTCATAATTGTGCCATTCATGGATAGCTACGATCTTGTAGTTTTGAAGACTGTTGCCATATGCGAGTATGGGGTGAGTGGTTAAGGTGTTTGGGGTGCTTTATTTTTTCTTTGATGCTTTTTGAGATGTATACTGATTTTACTATCCATTATTTTCATGCACAGGTGCGTGTTGTATCAGCTAAACACATCATGAAATGTGATGATGACACATTTGTTCGATTGAACTCTGTGATGAATGTGATAAAGAAGGTTCCAGCAAATAAAAGCCTGTATGTGGGGAACATAAATTACTATCATAAGCCACTACGCTCTGGTAAATGGGCTGTAACATATGAGGTATGTCTTAAGACTGATATTCATTGTGACTTGTGAGTTTCCATTCTTGAAGATAGTGCGTGATATATCTCTCCTGTTTTTTGTCAGAATGTTGATCCGTGGAAATGTGGAATATTAGTATTTACATTTCCATGTTCTTAATCTTAGTAGGACGTGCTCCTTTTTAAGTTTCAATTTCTAATTGGGGGATATATTCCACTCTCATCTGCGAATGATACGTGGATGACTTCATTCACTGATTGTTTACATTTTGCGATCTTTAGTGGCACAACTGTATAAGCCTGCTTGAGCTCCTTACACTCTGTTATGTTAACCTTTGTTCTTAGGCATTTCTGCCAAAGCTCGGAATGAATAAATAGTGGATTCATAGCTGATTCAAGGACTTTGGAAAGACGTCTCTTTGTAATGTTCCAAGTCCAAGTTGGATATGTTACAATGCTTGTTATGGTCTCCTCAACTCTGACGTCTATAGCAAACCTATATGGTGTATATAATAAACATAAAATCTTAATTAATGACACTATAATTAGAAGAATGACTCTCTCTCTAAGATGTTTTGCCATGACTTCTGTTGCTGTACGTTTCAGGAATGGCCCGAGGAGGACTATCCACCATATGCAAATGGCCCAGGATATGTAGTATCTTCTGATATTGCTAAGTTTGTGGTATCAGAGTTTGAGAAGCGCACATTAAGGGTAAGCACCAATATCTAGACTCTCCCTTCATGACTACCTCTTCCACAAAACTTGTTAGTGATTGGCAAAAAATTCAATAATGCAGCTGTTTAAGATGGAGGACGTGAGCATGGGCATGTGGGTTGAACAGTTCAATGCCTCGAGGCCGGTTCAGTACCTTCATGACTGGAAGTTTTATCAGTTCGGATGCATGGATGATTACATAACTGCCCACTACCAGTCACCTAGGCAGATGATGTGCATATGGGATAAGCTACAGAGGGGAAGATCTGAGTGCTGCAATGCGAGATGATAGGTTTTACAGACGGCTGCCCGCCTTATTCATTTATTTATTCTTTTTTCCTCCTGTATTCCTGTCATTCTTAGAGGGGGGCCACACACAGGTTCAGCATGCCATGGACGCAATTGCTTAAAAACCCATGTGTACTTTGGTTTGTAGAGAATTCCAGTGGGTTGGAATACGATAACTACAACAGTGGCTCAGTGCCCCCAGTTTTAGCTTTTTGTCGATCTGTTCAGATGCTTGGTTAGTATAACTGAAAAAAATGAAAATATTGCAAATTTTCACTAGCCAATGTTATCCATCACACACACACACACACACACATATATATATATATATATATATATATATATATATATATATATATATATATATATAGAGAGAGAGAGAGAGAGAGAGAGAGAGAGAGAGTAAACTGAACATATTAGGCCCCCTTTTTTCATTAGGTCTTGTTAGGTCCCATAGTTTGAAGTATTTTGTGATAGATTTGGACCATTAGATGCATTTATCTTGATTTAGTAGGAATAGACCCTTGGATGATGTTTAAATGTATTTTTATGAGTAGGAAAAATTTGATACCTTTATAGCCATTGATTTTTGGATTACCTAAAAAATCTGTATACAGATCAGATCAGATTCTGGTAATCCAAAAGCTGGTTCTCATTAAACAAAACTTATATCACATCTATGGTGTTAGATGTAAGAAAAAATGTTAAAAACTATGTTTTTGATGGGGGGCAATCAGACCTAAAGAGAAAGGAGGCCTAAGGAGCGCATTATATATAGAGAGAGGGAGAGAGAAATAGATTCTAGATGAAATGTGCTAAAATGGGTTTTTCTTCTTTTTTGGTGTTTTTTTAGCGGTTCCAACCCCATAGGAATTCACACCGGGATCATGTGTTTTCGATGAAAAAATTGATATTTGGAGTCTTGAAATTTTATAAAGAATAACCCATCCATGTGTCAAAATGGAACACTTCAAGAACTGATCCCTATAAAATCAAATACATATCTGTACGGTCAGAATTTAAAACAAAATGAAAAAACCTGAAAAACTCATTTATCAAGTTTCATTTGGCATATTTCATTTAAGACAAACCCATTACTCTTTCCATATATATATATATATATATATATATATATATATATATATATATTCATGACTAATGAGTTTCTTAGGCCCTCTTTTTCATTAGGTCTGGTTAGGCCCTTTTAAAAATCACAGTTTTAAGTATATTTTCTCGTGTCTATAACACAGTAGATGTGATCTATAGGTTTTCTTTAGTTGGAACCAGCTTTTGGATCACTGGAATCTGACATATAATCAGGTTTTCGGTGATCCAAAATCAATGGCTATGAAAGTACAGGTTTTTTCCAGCTCATAAAAACATATCTTTTTCATCGAAAAACATGATCGGAGAATAGATTCTCACTAAATCAATCATGCTAAACACATCTAACGGTTCAGATATATCATAAAACACTTCAAATCTATAGGAATGAATAAAAAATGGGGCCTACTATGTTCAGTTATATATATATATATATATATATATAAAGGGCCACAAGCATGATGACTGACGTGGCACCATACCCTGTTACTGTGGGCAATATTCTAAGGCATCACAAAAAACTTTTACGGAAGCCATATATATAGCTACATTTATGGGTTTCAAACCACTAGTCGAAAACTAAGAGGGAGGTTGATTCAAATCACATGGGCCATGAATATGTTCAGCATAGTAAAAATAACAGGAGCAGACCCTTCAATCGGCTTTTTTTGACATAAATGTGCCTTTTTTTAGAAGGTTCAAAATTCAATATATTATAAGTTGTTGATTCTTCAATCCCTGAAAAATCCAACATACATATGACCACATCCCGAGGGTCAGATGTGCAAAGAAAAAAAAATTAAAAGTTTTAGGTTATTCACTTGCGGGTTTAGAACCTATTGACATAGCAAGCACTAACCCATATAAGAATACCATGTTTCCCCTTTTCATATTTGGGATATTATTGTTCTATCTAAAAGAATCAGAGGGCAAGATTTTCACCCACACACAAGACGTAAAACACATTTACATTGGTTCTGTTTGCTAGAACGTCCACGATAATACCTCATACACTCACGTCAGGTCTCCGCTTTCATATATATATATATAAGACTTTCTATATTACAAGATTGGAAACATCAATGCTTTTACAAGCAATAGGAAACTTATTCTCTTCTTGATCAAGTTTTCTCTTTTTAGGAAAATGCTTCTTAATCACTTCAGTCTCTTGAATAGGAAATTGCCCATCACGTGAGACCTTCCTGGTTGCCAAGTTTGTCTTCTTAAAATCATCAACACACCCTTTTCTTGTCATTCACCACATGGAACCCATCCTGGACAGGCTGGACCGACCCGAGTCCTCTTCTACAACAGCCCCTCTCAAGCTCATAAACATCAAAACCTATCAGCAACAACAGGTTTAGTGAACAAATCCGCTAACTGATCTTTAGAGGAAATAAATTTTATGCATAACTCTCTTCTAAAAATCTTCTCATAAAATGCAAGTCTATCTTAATGTGTTTACTCCTATATATTGTGGTATACTGGATGTGAAGCAAGAAGCCCCAACATTATCGCACCATAGCACCAACAGACCCGTTTGAGAAAAACCAAGTTCATGCAACAAGTATCTGAGCCACATGATCTCCGCAGTCGAATTGGCAATGGCTCTGTATTTTGGCACAACACTAGACCTTGAGACCGTGGACTGCTTGCAAGAACTCCATGAGATTATGCTCTCACCAAGAAAGATGGCATACCCTCATGAAGACCTTCGATCATTTCGGCAACCAACCCAGTGAACATCAAAAAACCTAGACAAAACTTGATTTTGATAGCCTTTGATAACCAAACCATAGTCTAAGGTGTGTTTCAAATATCACAGAATTAGTTTCACCGCCGCCAATGACAAACTGTGGGACTATGCATATACCGGCTCAATCTTCTCACGGTAAAAGCTATGACTGTCCTGGTAATAGTAGCATATTGTTAGGCACCAACCACACTTCTGAACATAGTAGGATCTTCAAACTTTGGACTATCTTCAACAAACAAGCTAGACACAATGCCATTGGCGTGTTTATGGGTTTTGCCCCATACATGGTAATCTTGATAAGCAATTCAAGGATATATTTCCTTCGAGACAATACTAAATTATTTTTAGTCTTTACTCCTCAATTCCCACAGTTTAGTTATACACTGCCAGTCCCAAGCCCGGATAAAGGAGGAGGGTTGCGGTAGGCCTGTGACAGCCAGCATAAAAACTTAGTCATACCCTATGAAAATGAACCAATATGAGAATTTCGTTGGGGTGTTCCCTACTGAGCGACGCGCTGTACTCTCTAGGCCCGGAGGCAGTGATAAATGGGCAAGGGTTGCTAGGTCGTCGCCCAGAAGCGACGCATCACACCGGCGCCCGGGTGTGGTGTCAAATAGGCAAGGGTTCCCTCACTTTGTTGGACGGTGGGGGTAAAAAAGTTAGTCCAAGACCATAAACTTAGGTTAGCCACTTGGAACATAGGGTCTTTAACTGGTAAGTTGGTAGAGTTAGTAGATGTTATGTGTAAGAGAAAGATTGATATTTTATGTCTACAAGAGACCAATTGGGTAGGTGAAAAAGCAAAAGTGATAGAACCTTGGGGATATAAGATTTGGTATACAGGAATAAATAGGAATAGGAATGGAGTAGGGATTGTTATGAGTCGTCAGTTTATAGATCATGTAGTTGAGGTCCGTAGGAAGGGTGATAGAATTTTACTTATTAAATTAGTATTAGGTACGGATATTATTAATATTATTAGTGTTTATGCACCTCAAGTAGGTTTAGATGATTCCATTAAGCATCAATTTTGGGAAGATTTAGATGGAGTAGTACAAGGGATATCTTATGGAGAAAAGTTTTTCATCGGCAGTGACCTTAATGGACATGTAGGCATTAGTAGAGATGGATTTGAGAGTATCCATGGATGCTATGGTATAGGAGAAAAAAATGAAAGTGGAGAAAGGATTTTAGATTTTTGTTTGTCCTATGATATGATCTTAGCAAACACTTGGTTTAGGAAGAGGGAGTCTCATCTAGTAACATTTAAAAGTGGGGTTAATACGAGTCAGATAGATTTTTTCCTACTTAGAAAGAGAGATAGGGGTTGTTGCATCGATTGTAAGGTTATACCGGGAGAAAGTGTAGCTACACAACATAGAGTCTTAATTTTAGATCTTAGAATTAGACAATGCCGCAAAAGGGATAGACATAGAATAGATCCTAGAATTAAGTGGTGGGCACTAAAAGGAGCTAAACAAGGAATGTTTGTAGAGCAGGTAGTTAAGGAAGTTGATTGGTGTCTCGAGGAGGATTCAGAATCAATGTGGAATAAGATAGCGGGTGGCATGAGAAAAGTGGCTAAGGAGGTATTGGGTGAGTCTAAAGGCGGTGCACCACTAGGTAAGGATACATCATGGTGGAACAAGGATGTCAAATTAGCTATTAAGGTTAAAAGAGAGTGTTATAGAAATTTAAGTAAGAGTCGTGATAATTAGAATTTAGAGAAGTATATGATAGCAAAGAAGGAAGCTAAAAAAGTAGTTCGAAACGCGAGGGCTAAGATATATAAAAAGGTTTATGACAAGTTGGATACCAAAGAAGGCGAGAAGGATATTTATAGGCTTGCAAAGATGAGAGATACGAAATCGAGGGATTTGGGTATGGTTAGATGTATCAAAGATGAAACGCAAAGGGTTTTAGTTAAAGATGAGGAGATTAAGGAGAGATGGAAAGATTATTTTGATAAGCTATTTAATGATAGTCATGCTCAAGATCTTGGAGACTTCTCCATTCCTTTTCATAAGATAAATCGTGACTTCATGCGCAAGATTCAAAAGAAAGAAATTGCAGAGGCTTTGAAGAAAATGAAATCTAGAAGGGCAGTTGGACCAGATGGTATACCTATCGAGGCTTGGAAATGCTTGGGAGAGAAAGGTTTAGAATGGTTGACAAATCTTTTTAACTTGATTTGACGAACAAATAAGATGCCTAATGTGTGGAGGAATAGTATTTTGGTGCCTTTATATAAGAATAAGGGTGATATACAAGATTGCACAAACTATCGTGGTATAAAACTCATGAGTCATACTATGAAACTTTGGGAGAGGGTGATTGAGTCTAGGTTGAGGAAGGTTGTCATGATATCGGAGAATCAATTTGGTTTTATGTCTGGAAGATCAACTATGGAAGCTATACATCTTCTTAGACAACTTATTGAAAGATATAGAGAGAGGAACAAAGATTTGCATATGGTTTTTATTGATTTAGAGAAGGCATACGATAAAGTACCTAGGGACGTTCTCTGGTGGACAATGATGAAGAAAGGTGTTTCCCTAAAGTACATTAGTATAATTAAAGATATGTATGAAGGAGTAGTAACCAATGTCCGCACTTGTGGAGGGGTGACAACCAATTTTTCGATAACGGTTGGGTTACATCAAGGATCTGCTTTAAGCCCTTTCCTATTTGCGATAGTGATGGATGAGCTTATGAGATCAATTCAAGAAAATGTACCGTGGTGTATATTGTTTGATGATGATATTGTTTTGATTGATGAGTCTAGAGCTAGGGTTAATGCTAAGTTAGAATTATGGAGACAAACATTGGAAGCTAGAGGTTTTAAGTTGAGTAAGAGTAAGACTGAATATATGGAATGTCAGTTTAGTAAGCAACGAAGTAGTGATGGGAGTGTAGTGAAGCTTGGTGAGCAAGAAATACCGGTGAATGATTATTTCAAATATTTGTGATCCATCATTCAAAAGTATGGAGAAATTGATGGAGATGTAAATCATAGGATAAAGGTTGGGTGGATGAAATGGAAAAGTGCAACTGGAGTGTTGTGCGATCGTAGAATGCCATTGCGGTTGAAGGGAAAGTTTTATAGGACGACTATTAGACCCGCTTTACTATATGGTACGGAATGTTGGGCTGCCAAGAGACATCATATTCAAAAAATAAGTGTAGCTGAGATGCGGATGCTTAGATGGATGTGTGGAAATACAATAAAAGATAAGATTCGGAACGAGGAGATACGTAAGAAGGTAGGTGTAGCACCCATTGAAAATAAGATGCGAGAGAATCGTTTACGGTGGTTTGGACATATTCGGCGAAGGCCTAATGATGCTCCAGTTAGAAGGTTGGAGAAATGGGAAAATATATTAGTTAAAAGAGGTCGGGGTAGGCCTAGGAAGACTTGGATGGAGATGATAGGAAAGGATATGAATGCTTTGAACCTCACCGAGGACATGGCATTGGATAGAAATGATTGGAGGAAAAGGATTCATGTGGAAGACCCAAAATGAATTTCTTTTTTGGTTCATATCGCTGACCCCAATTGTTTTGGGATGAAGGCGTAGTTGTTGTTGTTGTACTCCTCAATTCCCAAAAAGCTCACCGAGATCTTTTATAGCAAACTCTGCCTAATTTATCAATCAACTGGTGCATCTGAGAAGCACAATTTTCTGTATTATATCATCAACGTAAATAAGAACAAATAAAAACTTTTCTATGTGATGATAGATGAAAAGAGACATGTTTGTTTTGGCTTCAACAAATCAGAAAATTAGACAATTGAGAAAACCAAGCTCTTGGAACATGTTTGAACCCATACAAAGTTCCCTAAAGCTTACACACATGATTTGGATATTTGGGGTTTTCAAAACCAGAAGGTTGATCTATATACACATCTTCAGACAAATACAATGCAAGAAAGCATTTCGAACATCAAGTTGTTTAACCAACCAACCATGACTCATAGCCAAAGATAAAATGACCCTCATAGTTGTAGGCTTGACTACTTGGCTAAACAATAACCAATCAGGCTTTATGCCTTTCAAAAGTCCCATCAACGAGTCTCTTGATTTTTAAAAAATCATTTACACCCCACAACATGAGGAGCATCACAAGCAGAAACTAAGGTCCATGTCTGGTTCTTAATGAAAATCATCATATTTTTTTTACATGGCCTCACGCCAACTTTCATGATGAAGAACTTCCTTGAGAGTGTGATTCTCTTGCAGGACATAGGTTAACATGAGATATTTTAGAGGAAAATATTTTAGGCTTTACAGTTCCATCCTGGAACCTTGTAATCATTAGGTGAGTTGTGATAGGTTGGACCACTAGAGATGTTTGAGGGTCAAGGCTTGAATCAGGTGAAGGTTCATTATTTGAATCACATGAAGAGGTATGATCACAGGATTCTTGTTCAGAAGGCTCACCTTCGATAGGGCCAACACCAGATCCAACTAATCAGATGGCAAAACCCATTAGAATTCAGTTTCAAATTTGAATGGTGAAAAGTTCATACAACATCTGGTTTATACATGTAACAGGATTCGAATATCCATCAAATCTAGATATTTTTCATATTCAGTAGGAAAAAATCAAAACTATATCTGCATTCCATTATAAATCCAACACGCTGACATCCCTAGATAAATGTATCTCGCCTGAGTGGTTGTTGAAAGGAAAGTTTGCTTGTCCAGATAAGCAACTAGCCGTTATTGTTTGAAAACAACTAGCCGTTGAAGATTTGTCCCTACTTGAAGTCATATCCTTACAAGCTTATCAATTTTTGGCTCTTCCCCATGTCCTTATTTTGGAGAAACTTCTGTAAAAGTTTTAAATGCAAAGATGAGTGGCTCTTCTCTTGTGTAAATGAATGTGAATCTGAGGGCCATTCTTCTATTAAATGTGTATGTGGGGATGGGCACTTTTTTAGCATTTTACCTGGAGAATATATGTCCCTTTGGGCCATGCTGGTCCTATTTTAAAGACATGAGAGAAAAGAATTTGTTTCTTACCAAAAATCTATGGTGGGTCCTGCTTTGGATCAAACACGCGTTAAGATGTGAACGTGCAGAACCAAGAGACCACGACGGATCAGGGTAAATCACATTGCACACTTTACTGTGCCTCTGTACGTGATCCACCCCACATCTAAGTTGGGCCCCATGGCTGACAGGCTGTACCTCAGAGATGGACGGGGGGCGGGGGCGGGGGCGGGGGCGGGGTCAGGTGCAGCTATACAAGCGCACTCAAAGTGTACAATGTGATTGCACCTCATACGCCCTCAGAACGGTTGTAACATGCTTCCTAATAGAATCTTGATTGTCTCCAAGGTATGCTCACACAATCGTGCTGAAAGAAAATGCAAATAATTCCCCTTTTTCATGGCTTGATTTCTCATATCGCAGCATAGTCATCAATGCCGTCAAGGAATTCACCTATCATCAAGTTTTGGTGGACATTCATGATGTGAAACTAAGCATAATCGAATGATTCTGACATAGCTTTAAGGGGCATTTGAAGTGATAGTCTGTTTGGACTAGAAAACTCTGTTAAAATGAGTTGATGCAACCGTGTTGGCAAAGGCATCAGACCAATTGAATTAGAAAGACAACCTCTATCCAGGCTGTTGTTCAAAGGGTGCTCATAGACCCACTTATACTTTCCTTTTTTTATGAAGAGAGACCCACTTGTGTTTCTTTTTGCAAGCCTGCTAATGCAGGCTGCTAGACATGCCTTGTTGTTAAGATCTTTTTCTCCGTGTCTTCCTTACATGCGTGGAGAGAGAGTTTGATGGGTTGTCTAGGTCGTGTAGCACGCAACTTGCCTTAGGCGAGGAGCTATGTAAGCCTAGCGAAAGCAAATTCAAAATAGTGCATATCACATACATGCTTAGCACAATGGAATATCTAAAGCGACAGAGTCGAACGGGTTGATAGAGTGGGGCAATGCCAAGTCTTTGATGTACGAACGCTCAAGCCGATGATTAACGGGTGTGTCACCTTTCTATGACGAGCGTACGAGCAGTCGAGGGTCGATAGAGCCACCTATGCATCTCGAGGGTCGATAGAGCCACCTATGCGTCTGAATAAACATCACAAACATTAGAATGAATATTGAGTTCTCGAGTTGCACCGAACGAGAAACATATTGTATTTTGGTACCTGCGGGCCCCACGGAGCACAACGTGCACCCCACGAGTAACCCCCCACTGCAATGGAGAATACCTTTCAGCTCCCAACCTAAACTAGTTACTAGTTTGACGTAGTGAAACTCCCTAGCCAAGAGAAATTATCGTCGCTCGACATGCACTCGTCGAGTCCTTCATAAGGGTACGAGGTTGGGCGGCAAAGCAGGCGACAAGAAGGGTCCCGCACATGCCTGCTGATGCCCATGAAGAATTTGCATGCTCGTGAATACCCCTATGTACTCTGACATGCTACTCACAAGATATAGGAGTTACCCACTCTAGACTATACGATGGTAAACCAATACAATTCAAGAAGAATGTCCCTTATATAGGTGTTATGGGCGCTGGCTCTCCATCAATAGGAGGAACCTTAATATCTCTTAGAAACACACTACTTTTGTTTTCAATCGAGTTTTTG